>NC_143254.1:51629982-51957795 GCF_984573655.1 Nuphar pumila | reverse complement strand
CTAAAGATAGCGATCTTAAGAACGTGCCTCTAGGCTTGAGATCTTCATTTCCTTAAATCCTTTTTTTGTCACAAGATTGGAGTAACATGAGTAACCTATTTAACGCTTTGAATTTTGCTAATTACAAACAAATGTTGGATGATTGCTAAGTGGAGGCTATTGATTATAGAATCTCAAGTAAAGGAAAAAGTCCTTCATTGGTGCGGTTGATGAAAATTGGTTAGACTGACCAGAATCGAGTAAATACAGTTTAATGGAAAATTTTGTGGAAGACAAAAGTTGTTCAACCATCCACGCTGAGCTGGTTTCTATGATATTGCCAGCCACTGTAAAATCAATCCTGCAAAGCAAATCTATGCAGTTAAAGTGTGATCTTCAATTCAATGCTGATATAGTCATAGCCGGACAAGTCATACCTGCTAATTGTAGTTTTCCAAATAGAACCCCTTTGATATCTTCGCTTTATCTCCTTTCTTTTGCCAGTTCACCAAGATTCAATTTCCAGACAGTTCCAGATGTTTACTAATCATCAAACTGCTCAACTGTTGAAGAAACTTCCTTACACTGATATGGTTCATTGTTCCCCAGGGATTTCTAACCCTGTGCCAACTCATGCAGTAACTCACAAGGGGCTAAACCCATTAACTTATCAGTGCTCTGGCATGGATCTTGTCAAACAAGTGCTTTACACATGATGGCCATGAGATGTGCGCATGCACACACACACGTGTGCTTGCATGCATAAATATAGAATTGAGGTCAGCTATATACTGTGATTTCCTAGTTGTGAATAGTATTTTCTAGTTGTAAAGATATTTGTTCTTGTATGAATACGGCTAACAGCAATATCTCGTCATAATCAATAGTGATTTTACTGTTCTACTGGTGTCTTCCATGTTTCTTAGTAACAAGAATAGCAACTTGGTCCATTTTCTTTCAAACTCTTTCCTTTTTCAAAATTTTATCAACTTTTTTTACTTGGCAAAGGATTAGCTACTTTTGATGGCAGTTAATTTCACAGGAGTCAAATGCATCTGAATTCCTTAAATGCTTTTCCAGGTGTACCGCATAAACTACATAAATTTTTTTATTTGGTTGAACATGTTTCAGTTTGATATGCAGCCCTGCTGGACATTCCGAATGACGTTACTAAATATAAGAAAATTTAAATTCTTCTGAGTTTGATAAATGGATATTCTTTCATGTTCTGTCATATCTGCTACTCTCTCTGTGTGTGTATGTGTGCGTGTGTGCACCATCCAGGACAAATATTTTCTTGTTTACGTCTTTATGATCAAACCTGCTGCTCAAAATAAAGTACTACAACTAATGTTTGTTTCCCTGTGGATAATAGGTCTACTAGGAGTGATTTCCATGCTCTTGATAGCCCTGCACAGTAAACTGCATGTTGCATTCGCGTTGCTATCTCTGACAGCTGGAAGTGCTGGGGTAGCAATTGCAGATGTGACCATTGATGCCTGTGTGGCTCAGAACAGTATACATCATCCTTCTCTGGCTGCTGACATGCAAAGCTTGTGTGCATTTAGCTCTTCTATTGGAGCGTTGCTTGGATTTTCTGTCAGTGGCTTTTTGGTTCATCATATAGGTGCACAGGTTTGCTTCAATTCATCTTTGGTATGCTAAAACTTTTATGTGGAATAAGCAAGACAAAAATTCTTTTCAGGTTCATCATCTCATGCTATTTATTTGCTGCATTTTCTGAATATTTGGAAGTCTTAAAGGCTGAAGAATTACCATGGACCAGTCTTTACTGCTTTCTTGTTTTATGTAATAGTTGTACCAACCTGACATATCATATTTATCCCAATAGGGGGTGCTTGGATTGCTGACTATCCCGGCTGCACTTGTCTTGCTAGTAGGGTGGGTTCTAAATGAATCAAACCTTCCTAGAGATTCCTTCGGGCAGGTAAGAATTGATGAATACAGAAATGATGCTGCATTTGCGGTAGATTTATCAGCTTATGAAACTTGATTTCTGTTTTTCTCATGGAAATATAGGTATACCAAAGGCTCTTGGAAGCTGCAGCATCCATGTGGACTACATTGAAATGTCCAGCCGTTTGGAGACCGTGTGTATACATGTACTCATCTCTTGCTTTGAGCCTGAATATTCATGAGGGAATGTTTTATTGGTACACAGACTCAAAAGCAGGGCCTGCATTTTCTCAGGTACACTGAAGTGTTTTTTCCATTTTGATGTGTCCCACATGATAACTATTTCTGTTTTCTTAGAGATTTAGCATTCATGGCACATTTTGTTTGCAGATAAAGAAAAACTGGATTATTTATTCACACGCTTTCTTTAATATTACTGTTACAGGAGATTGTTGGATTTATATTTTGCATTGGTGCTGTTGGCTCCCTTCTTGGGGTGCTTCTTTTCCACAATGTATTAAAGGACTATTCGTTTCGTAGCCTGCTTTTCTGGAGTCAACTGCTTTTTGCTGTCTCAGGAATGCTGGATTTGGTTTTAGTACTGCGGCTGAACTTGGAGTACAATATGCCTGATTATCTTTTTGTTGTAATGGATGAAGGCGTATCACAGATGATCAACCGCATAAAGTGGATGCCTCTTCTTGTACTTAGTGCCAAACTTTGTCCTACTGGGATTGAAGGAACATTTTTTGCACTACTAATGTCTATTGACAATATTGGTATACTCACTTCATCATGGGGTGGAGGTCTGCTACTCCACATCCTCAATGTTACACGTACTGAATTTGGTAATCTCTGGGTGGCTATTTTGTTACGCAATGTATTAAGACTGTTACCACTTGCATTGCTATTTTTGGTGCCAAAGAGTGACAATAACTCTCAGATACTTCCAACAGAGATTTCTTCATCCAAAGAGGCTATAGAAATGCTTGACTCAGATAAGATTGAATTGGTTTCCCTTGTTAGTAACGCCCAATGATAGCGAAGGGACTTAATCAAAGGTGTATCTTTTTTGTATTCGTGAATTAATGTTTAATGTAATCATTCTTTATGTGCAGTGAGTGCAGTATTTATCTATACAGTGTGATGCTTACTCGGAACTTTTCCTGATAATGCTCATGTCAGAGGACATGTGTGCCTTAAAAAATATTTCCTAGCATTGTACCATTGTTATGTGCAGGTTCTGTAATCTAGTATGTTGCATTTTTATTAGCTTCACTGGAAACTAGATCTCCACAGAAAGCACTTCATTTTTGCAACGGAAAAAATCTCAGCTGAATATCCGCAGAATTTTTCCAAATTCCCTCAGACCCTCGAAAAGCGAAACAAGGGGCTTTCTGTGGAAAGCATCCCGCTTTCCTAGCAACACAGACAAGCTCTAAAGCAAAATATAAACAGAATTACTCCAGTACTCTCTCTCTCTCTCTCTCTCTGATTTTCTAAATCACACAGCTGGATTGGGCAGAGACACTATCCTAACCAACAGGTCTCAGGTTTAAGCCTCAGTGGGGGCTATCCCCCTTACTAATAACAAAAACATGTTGATCACTCTTGGTATTTAGCTTCCAATCCTTTATCCTGATGTTTGCAACCAGTCGATCATGATATCCTATTCTCTGCAACATTGCTGCCATGACACGTGACTAGGGATATGTAAAGAGTTTGATTCATTTGAGAAGTTTATATGTTTGACTTGTAAAGAATCACCAGCCATTTGGATTAGTGTTAAACCAGAATTCTCTCAAAATGTCTCTTCCATCAGTTCCTATGACAAAAAGTATAAGAATATGGACTGGTCTCTTTTTATCACTCGTAGAGTTTGTCATTTGGGGCTGTGTGTGTGTGTGTTATGGTCGACTACTATTGGTAAGCATGAGGAAACCACCACTATGGCTTGGGTGTCTCATAACAGGCTGAGAGGTCTCAGTTTGACCATGTACCACAGTCAGTTTGACCATGTAAAACTTCACCACTAATCCTCCCGTCCACTGAACAAGCATTCGAACTCCCATTAATGACTCCACAGTTTATTGAATACTTTCAAACGACTCCGATAATTTAATGAATTGCTCTTAACTCTGGGATTGATAACAACAATACCTTAGAAAGTTTAAAGGATACCCCACCGGAAGCAGATCAGGTCATGCCGTCCGTTTTAAAATTTGGATGAATGCCATGTACCATATAACATTTCCGTTAACTTTTCTGTCAATGGTTAAGTTTTGAATGTAAAAGAAATAAAAAACAACTTGTACGACCCCGAAAAGGCGCCTACCCTTTAGGGTCTCTCTCTGCGACGCCATTTTGGGTTGCAGAGGGCGTCTCTCTCTCTCTCTCTTTCTCACCCGCCATTAATGACAGGAACCTATAGCTCTCAACGCCATTACCCTTTGCAAACCGACCCCTGATACTCTCCCCTTTCAGCATGGATTTACAATAGGATGATGCAAGAATCTACAACCAACCCCTAATCTCTCTCTCTCTCTCTCTCTCTCTCTGCAAGAGTTTCCGACGGGTAAGACGGTCTGGAGCAGAAGCTAACTAGAAGGTGAAAAAAAAAGAGCTATATCAATGGTGTTGGTGGTGACTTCTTCTCACAAAGAAACCTGTGATGGGTCTCTTTCTCTCCAGGCTCATTTTCGTGCAACTCTAACCTATTTATCATTTTTTGTGCTTCCCCTCTCTATCTAACCTTATTTGTTTACCAAATGAAAATCTAGTGTTTTTTCAGTGAATATATTGAAAGGCGTGTTGGTAGAGCCTCAAAAGGCACCAACTTCTTTTCCAAAAGATTGTTGCAGAAGTTGGTATGTTCTCATTTTATTTTAATATTGTGGCTTTATTGAGATGCCGAGTTTGATTTTGTAAATTTCTTATTGGATTTTATCTTTTTGCAAGCCCCGTTTCGTTTGTGAAGAGTCTTCCCTTTTCAATGTCATTATCATTATTCTATTTTTTTTGGGGGTTTGTGGAAAAACTTTCTGAATTCATTAATTTTTTGGTATGTGGTAAAATTTGTTGAATTCATTAATTTTCTGGTATGTGAAAAAAATTGTCGAAACATTAATGTTGCTCTACATTCATTGATGGAAGAGGTTGCTGTGTATGTGTTGTATTCTTAAACAATGGTCGAATTTTGTGGATTTTCTTAGTTTTTAGCTTTTTGCAAGCTCTGTTTACCTTTAATATTGTTTATAAAGAATCTTATTTTTATGATCATTAACATTAGATGCTAATGATATTTAAAAATCTATTTTTTAATTTTTTTGGTTTGTAAAAAATTTGCTAAATTCATTAATTTTCTAGTCTGTGGCAAAATTTGTTAAACATTGATGGAACTTTTGAGTTCATTAATGGCGCAAGTTGCTGCGTATGTGATGTATTTGCAAACAATGGTCGGATCATGATGGACCAAGTTGATTTTGTTGTGGATTTAATGTTATTGTCATCAAATGCTAATTTTTTAATACCATGATATTTGAAAATATGTTTTACTAATTTTTCTAGATTGTAGCAAAAATTGTTGAATTATTAAGATTTGAAGTAGCATATTTCTATTTGAGTTTCAACTATGACAGTGCTCTCTTTTTTGGTGATAATTATAAGTTTTAGCTGGCTAGAACGATTTATTTACTAGAAACGTGTGCTAAAATAGCCCATCACAACAATTTCTTAAAAAAAAATTGTCATCGTCAAGAACATTATGAAAAATTTTCTAGGCTTGCCCTAGGTGATGGTCCCTGCTTGAGTAACCTAATCATTAGCATAGGCAACATTTGATTCCTGTAAACTGTCAACTGAATTAATTGAAAGCACCAAAAAAGTTGAATTATGAAAATAAATTTTGATTATTTAAAAATAATCTAAAATTGATCAAATGTCATATGACCAACCAGTTTATGAGTTCGATGGTAATGCAATGAACTTAAATAGAATACATTTTTTGAATATGTTTATTCTCTAATTCAAATAAATTTTTTTATTTGCAGATAAATGAAGATGGTGTTATCCCTTATTTGTTGATGGGGTTCTTGATTCGTGTCATGTGATTTGGAGTAGCTTTTATGTTATTTGGGATGACATGGAATGTTGTTGGTGTCTGATCTCTTATAATCGGGTTTGAGGAGTGCTTCTCTACTTGTGTAGGCCATTGCCACCTGTTGAATTTGTATTACATTTTCACGTTAAAAGAAATCTACCTTTAATGTATATTTTTATTATAAAAGTGCAATATGATAAATACTTTTTTTATAAACAAGGTCTTAAAATTTTTTTTTGAAGCATCAAGGTCTTAAATTTCTAGCTGATTCCACCATTGTTTCTTTGCGCATATCAGCTTCTGCAACAATCATTTGGGGGAAGAAGTTGGTGCCTTTTAAGGTTTCACCAACACGCCTTTCAATATATTCACAGGGAAAATACCAGAATTCTATTTAGTAAACAAATAAGGTTAGATAGAGAGGAAAGAAGAGAGGGAAGCCAAAAGAAAAAATGATAAAGATGTTAGAGTTGCAGAAAAATGGGTCTGCAGAGAGAGAGAGAGAGAGAGAGAGAGAGACCCATCAGAGGTTTGTTTGTGGGAAGAAGAAGACATAGATGCTTCAGATCATCCTACCCGTCGGAAAGGTTAGGGGTTGGTTATAGATTCTTGCATCATCCTGCTGTAAATTCATGCTGAAAGAGTATTAGGGGTCAGTTTACATAGGGTAATGGCATTGAAAGTGAGAGAGCGAGATGTTCTTGTTGTTAATGAAGAAAGAGAGAGAGAGAGACGCCCATCTTGTGGCCGTTGATTTCACTGGTGGGAAAATGCCCATTTTTTGTACGAAAGTGAATCATATTCCCACCTTTTTGGGTGAAACGGACAGGCCCTCTCAGGGTTTCGCATTCATAGCAAGCCTTCCATGGTTGGGATTTAGACCCGAGTAAGGTTCATCTTGCATCTAGTGCTGTGAACGGGTGGGGCCTCAGCTGGGCATGGGTTGGTCCAGATCAAGCCAAACTTCGAGATGCCAGCAGCAGTCCGAGCCTGGATCTGACCAACCTCGCTTATGCAGGACGACATCCTGGTTTGGGCTCAGATATCACCTGGTCAAATCTCACTTCTTAAAATATTTGATCTGGAAAAATCCTCATCTCAATTGAACCTTTGGTGGACTAGGATCTAGTTTACAAATTTCCAAAACCAGACCAAAGTCCATCTACTACTGGAATCTTCTAGGGCAAGACCTAATTGGGTCTGGTCCGGTAAGACCCAGTCCATTGGCAGGCTCACTTGCATGCCGACAAGGTAAGCATGGACTTAAGGCATTCCGCTGGATCTGATCCAATTGAAGTTCTGCTTCAGGCCCAAGAGAAGTCATGAATTCATGATACTATAAAATATGACAAACATATACATAAAATAACCATTTCTTTTCAATGGTTGGAATAATGCATGGTGGTTTGAGTCTCTAATGCACCATCAATCATTGTATGCAGAACGTACCATTGAAGATTGATTATTGGCCTCATCTCCTGATCTCTTTGTTCCCATCCTTACCTTCCTTTTGTCTTACAAATTACAAGAATACATTTATGATAGCCAACTGCGTCTCTCATTACCAGATGAAATTCTACAAATAGTCAGCTGTACAAAGTAGTCACCGAAACAACCAAATAGAAGCAACAGCTAAAAAAGAAAACTTATTTTAGATCTTTGAGATTCATTATCTAGCTATAACGTTTCTTGTTCATGAAGAACAAGAAAACTGCACTAGAATTTCTATGCCCACCAGTAGCTTATCACAAAAGTCAAATTTGGTGTCAGGTGAAAACGAAAAAAGAGAAAAAGACACCAACTCATTTTCACCTAAAGCAATGGATATATATATATATATATATATATATATATATATATATATATATATATATATATATATATATATATATAGAGAGAGAGAGAGAGAGAGAGAGAGAGATGTTTGGTGCATGATACAGCCATTTGGTGATTTATGTTCTCCTAAAGCAATGGATACATATGGTTGGTGCATGATACAACCATTTGGTGGTATGTTTCTCCTATCTCAACTCACAAGCACATTATTCCAGAAGACAGCCCAAAAAAGTCTGGTACAATATTTGGTGCCAAAACTTGTGCATGTGAATCACAACAATAATTGTGCCCCACATCTATTTGAGTGGGTCTCCATGACAACCCCTCTTCCTTGTTATCACCCATGATTCCAAGGACAAGAAGTATCCTCTCCCCCTTTTTCTTCTATTTAATCCCTCTTCTTTTTCTCATACCATACTAACCAATTCATTTTTTCTGTTCACAACAAATGGCATCTTCTGCTCTTCTTTTGCATATTCTCTTCACCATTTTCATATTCTCCCCAACCAACTGCACCCCACCATTGGGAAAGCACACAGTCCTGATGAACCAGTTGGTACGTCAAGATCATACACCAGCATCAACAGTGGGGCAACCAAGTAAGGCCTCCTCCTTCCCTACTGTTTTCTTCTACTTAGATGGACTTGTCATTGGGCTGTTGATCGATTCAGTACACATCTGGACTAGTCCCTATGGTTAATTCAGCCATATTTTTTCATGAAAAAGGACATCTTCGTGAATGGATCAACTTGGACTCAGGGAACTTGGGCAAGTGTATATGAGGTCTACTAGGCTGCCTTGTTGGTGACCAGTGACCATGAAACCGAGCATAGCAAAGTTTTAGTCCTTGCTAGGCCTATGATATTCTTAAGCTTTTTGAATGTCAATACGTTTATGTGCTTAATTTTTTGATGTAGTGATTAATCGGTTACGGTTGTTCATTGTTCTTGAATTATTTCTTAAGCAGTTCATACCATTCATGCAGTGTTTTGATCTAGTTATTTCAATTGTTTCCTGTTTTAAAAAACTTATGGTCAGGAATGAGAATAAGCGAGACTGAAGGTGCAATTGCTCTTGAATTGAAAAGGCTTCGAAATTGGAATCAAAGAAGTCAAAAGAGAACCCTGAAATTAGATGCAGCTCGTGTGCTCTTCCTGCAAGACCAACTAAGGAAACATAAACATGAAGAGCAAGGCATGCGGTATGATGCATCCAAAGGGACTCAAATTCCTTTGACATCAGGAAGAAAGCTGGACACCCTCAATTACGTCGTAAGGATCGAAATTGGTAGTCAAGAAATGACTCTGCTTGTTGATACAGGGAGTGACCTCACCTGGGTTCAATGCTCACCTTGCAAATACTGCTACCAACAGCAGGACTCGCTCTACAATCCCTCCCTCTCCTCCTCTTACACCCCACTTCCTTGCAATTCCTCTACTTGTGGATCCCTTGAGATGTCTGCTGGTTGTTCTGCTGCTGCTGCCACTTGTGCATATGATGTTAGTTATGGTGATGGATCTCACACACAAGGGAATCTAGCACATGATACCCTGACACTTGGCACTGATATCATTGCCGGTTTTGTATTTGGATGTGGGCACGATAATCGAGGGCTCTTTGGTGGAGCAGCTGGATTGTTAGGCCTTGGAAGAGGCTCCCCTTCTTTGATCTCTCAGGCTTTTGCCAAGTACAATGGAGTTTTCTCCTATTGCTTACCTTCCTCTGATGAAACTTCAGGTTCTTTGGTTCTTGGGGATCCTTCCTCTACTTCTGCTTATAACTCTACTCCCTTTGTTTATACTTCAATGATTCAGCGCCCTCAAGTTTCAACATACTATTTACTTAATCTAAGTGGCATTAGCGTCGGCCAAATTTATGTAAAAGCTTCTTCAAATTCCCTGTTTGGATTTTCAAGTAGTGGTATGACTTTGATCGATTCAGGTACAGTGATAACCAGACTAGGCCCTTCCCTGTACAAGGCAGTGAAGGATGAATTTGTTAAGCAATCAATTGGGTTCCCCTCTGCACCTGGCTTCTCCATCCTGGATACATGTTTCAACTTGAGTGGGTTCACTGAAGTGAGCATTCCAACTTTGCAATTCCATTTTGGTAGTGGTGATGGTGTTGCTGCTAATGATGTTCAGGTAAGTGTAGATGTGTCTGGGATACTGTACGTAGTGAAGATGGATGCTTCACAAGTATGTCTGGCTCTCGCGAGCTTACGATCCGAGGCCGAGTATGCAATTATTGGAAATTATCAACAACAGAACCTGAGGATTATCTATGATGCAAAGGACACCAAAGTGGGATTTGCTCCAGAGATCTGTAGGTAGACTAAGCTTGCTAACTCTCTTAACTTCTTAGCCGTGTTGTGTTGGCTTTAGGCGTACAGTTTCACTATCTTTTCCTTCTTCTTTACTCTTTAGACGTGGAATTGGTTTACTCAAATGTTAAAAGTGATCGAAGGGATTCCTTGATTGTATTGATCCCTATGCACCTGTTTGGTAAAAGTCCATATGTGCAATGTGTGTGGTTGTGCAAGGTTTTCTTTAGCTAAGTGAAATACTATTACAAAAGTTGAATTGGTTCTTGTGAAGCTCTAAAGATGGATATTTTATTTTATGAGATGCATGCATTGTTTGTACAAAAGGTGATATGTGAAGACGGGTCTCTTGATAAAAGTCCCTTTTATCTTGATTGGGAGTGGAGCCTTGTGTCTGAACCGTACCAGAGTCTGTGTCCCCATATTCTCCATTCAAAAATGACAAATGTTGTTGTGTAACTCAAGTATGGGTGATGCCACATTGATTGGTTTTATGGTAGCTTCTCTCTGTTACAGTTAGGATTGATTGGGTTGGACCAGCTAGGATCCAATTCAAGATCATTTAATCATTTTGGTTAATGATTCTGGGTTCGTTGGGCCAACAGGAGTTTTTATCCTCAAAGGATATCGGAGGGTTTTGCAAAATTCCATTCTCGATGCCATTAGTACCTTCCCTAGAAAGAATAGCAAAATATGAGAATTTACTATTTATTCATTCAATATTTCCTTTTTTAGAGGACAAATTATCACATTTATATTATGTGTCAGATATACTAATACCCCACCCAATCCATCTGAAAATCTTGCTTTAAACTCTTCCCACCTGGACACGAGATGCTCCTTCTTTGCATTTATTGAGATATTTTCTACAAGAGTAGAAGTGGAAGCGACTGATAGTTACCAAAATTTGTTGGCAAGCCTTTCTTTGGAGTCCATAATTACCAAAAAGAATTAGAGGAAGTGATGTGTAAAGCAGAAGCAGGAAGCGAGTGCTAAAAAGTAGCATGAAGTGTGAAGTGCGATTCATGTTGTTAGTGATTGTGGAAGCTTGCAAGAAGCCAAAAAGGAAATGTGAAGGAATCGAGGGGAAAGTGAGCACGAAGTGAAAAAATATATATATTAAAAAGTAACAAGGACGAAAAAAAACAAGAGAGAACGGAATAAATGAAAAGAAAATGCAAGGGAAACGAGGGGGAAGTGTGATTCCCCTTACATGAGAAACGAGTTTCCCCGGGCTTACCCCTCTTCAGTGGAAGCATGGCACTTCATGCTTTGGATGCGTGCCCCTCCACTCCCAAGGGTGCTTCCGGTAACCATGCCTTGGACCTCCATTTAGTCATCTAGATTGCACTATTGGTTAGCATTATCTTTGGGTAGGTCAAGATCCAAATTCAGATTAGTCACCATGGCCAGTTCATTTCTATTGCACCAACTATGTATGTGGGTGCCAACACCAATTCTAAGGCTGCATGTGGCATGTGGCACCCTGACTGCGTGATGGGATTGGTCCAAACCATTTGGGACATTTTGGACCTAATATGCTCCTTTCTTTTGATTAGTCAGCGTTAATTATGAACCACAAAACCTGACATACTCAGTTCTACTGTGGGGTCCACTTTTCATGGTAATTTGGGACCCACCGAAGGTTATTAAGTTAGGAAGTGTTCCTCAAAGCCTCACCCAGGCAAAACAAACAAGGTAATGACCATCGTTCATAGGCTTGGCTCAACTGGGAATGCAAAATGATCTTCAATTTCAAAATGGGTTTATTCTACCTGACCTTCCCTTGATATAAATGGGTCTGACCTAGGTCAGATGTAATCAGATGCAACCTGATAAGATTCAGACATGAATGATCCTCTACTGAATCCAAATCTGATTACTCGAGTTGGATCTGCATTTACATACAATCAGGTCAGATCTTGTTGGACCTTGAGATGAACTTAGATTCGGATTCAACTCAGAAGTAAAGCTGTCAACTGACCACAAACTACAAAATATAACAAACATGATCAATTCACCTTTTTTCTTGACAATTTTGCTCTTTTTTTTATAGGAATCATGACTATGTTCAGCTCTCTCTCTCTCTCTCTCTCTCTCTCTATATATATATATATATATATATATATATATATATATATATATATATATATATATATATATAATGTGTTCCTTAGGCCCTCTTCTTTGTTAGGTCTCATTAGGCCCCTTCAAAAATCATAGTTTTAAGTATTTTTTTTCTCACGTCTAACACCGTATATGTGATCTATAGGTTTTGTTTAGTGGGAACCAGCTTTTGGATCGTCGGAATCTGACTTGTATATAGGTTTTTCCGGATATCCAAAACCAATGACTACGAAGGTACCAATTTTTTTCGACTCATAAAAACATTTTTTCATTGAAAAAACATGATCCAAGATTGATTCCCACTAAATCGATCACGCTAAACACATCTAACAGTTCAGATCTATCATAAAACACTTAAAACCTATAGGGCAGAACAAAAAATGGATCCTAATATATTCAGTTCTCTCTCTCTCTCTCTCTCTCTCTCTATATATATATATATATATATATATATATATATATATATATATATATATATATAGAGAGAGAGAGAGAGAGAGAGAGAGAGAGAGAGAGAGAATGTGTGTGTTAGTTTGGGGGGAGGGAGGCAAACATTTCAGACATGGTGCACCCTGACACTACAAGAAAAATGATATTTAGCAACAAAAAATTACAACGGAAATAATTCATCGCAACTTTGCGACGGATTAGTGAGAGAAAACTATTTGTCCCTAAAATTGAAATTAGTTGTTGAATTTGCGACGAAAAAATTTCGTCGTCAATGTTGTCGCTAATTTGCGATGGATTAGCAACGAACAAATTTTGTCTCACAGTCCATCGCAACTTTGCGATGGATGAGCGACACCTTTTTTTCATCGCTACTCCGTCGCAAATTTGCGACGGCAATAACGATGAAATTGTTCTGTCGCTAATCCATCGCTAAATTTTCCGTAAATCCCTAATGTGAGCTCATTTCTTTTCTCTTTCTCTGTTTCATTCTGTCCCCCTTCACCGCCGACCATCGCCCTTCGCCCCCGGCCTGTCAGTCGTCGGCCTTCCACCGTCAACCATCGATCATCATCCTTTCGTCGCCAGTTGTCGCCCTTCCAGACCTCGTCCCGCTTGTCGCCCTTCCAGCCCTCGTCCCGCCTGTCGCCCTTCTTCCCGCCTGTCGCCCTTCCGACCTCCAGCCTCCGGCAACCCCACCTCCCTCTCCACCCTCGTTCCTCTTTGCCCACTCTCCTTTCCGATCTGACCTCTATCCCCCCACCTTCGACCCTCCCTCGCCGACCTCCTCTTCTTCCTCTCTGTCTCATCTTCCTCCCTCTCCGACAGACTCGTCGTGCACTTAATAGGCCACAGAGGGTCGAACCTGCCTTCCTCCTCTCTCTCCCCGACTGCGCCTCCCCTCTCACCGCTGCCATCGTCTCTCTTCGCCCTTTATCCTCTCCCGTCCGACCTCCAGCATCTGGCAACCCCACGTCACTCTCCGCCCTCGTTTCTCTTTGCCTTCTATCCTCTCTCGTCTGATCTCCAACCTCTGACCGGCAGCCGTTGGAGCCCCCCCCCCCCACCTGCAACCCTCCCTCGCCGACCTCTTCTTTTTCTTCCCCTTCTCATCTTCCTCTCTCTTTGATAGCCTCGATCGCTCTCTTCTCTCTTGACCCACATCGGTAACCTTGTCGTTGGTCGTTCTCCTATTTTGGTAGCCTCGCGCTGAAGCTGATACGTGGCCGAATACCCTTCGTCGATGAGTGTGCAGGTATATAAATGTGCATTGCAGGTACATAGCTGAGCTAATTGCGTGATGCTTAGTGCTAAAGATCGCATGCAACTAAAAATGCAATACAAAAAGAAATAAGAAAAAAATCTGAAGGCAAAAGCAATACAAATCGGGTAAATACCCGTGGTGAGTAAGTGATACAAGCACATCACATGTTATTTACTTTCTTGGATGCAATACTTTTCTGTTCACACACTCACTTAGTTGTGGATATCTAGGACTGCTTTGTTGGAGTTCGAAGATTATGCTGAGCATGATTTGAATGTATGAAAATAGCAGTGCTCCTATTTTTGTAGTTCGGAGTCCATGCAAGGCATGGTAGTAGTTAGCGGGATATTGGAGTGTATTTGTTGCAGGTACATGTTTGACATTATTGTGATGTAAATGATTAAATATATTATAATATTTGACGTGATTATTTATGTGTATCGTATATCGTGTATAATGTATCATGTATCCATATTTGCATAAAGTTATTTTCGAATTAATTATGCCCTCCATGTAAAATTGTATTATGAAAATATGCTTAAATTGAATGTATCGTGTTTATGAATGTGATTTCATCTTTCTAAATATCTTTGTGATATATATATATATATCCAACAATGCATAATAAATTTGATATTTTCTTCATCATAGCATTCTGATGATTCTCTTTTAACTGATTAGGATAATATCTGTAACATCATAGGACAAAATGACTGTAAATCGTGAATGAATGTATCGTAGGATAGTTGACAATGAGGTATCGCTTAAATATATCGATGGTGTTGACAGTATTAATAAATTTACAATGGTAAGTGTCAGTACAATGAATCCCACAGGTCGGATTAGGTGCCCCTACACGATGTGTAAGAACAATCGATTTATAGAACCTCATGATGTTAGACATCACCTATACAAGAAGGGTTTTGTGAGTGATTATCAGAATTGAACATTTCATGGTGAAGAATTTATGAACAATTTTGATGCACAGGTGGATGTGGTGCATGATAATCCACATGTAAATTTGATATTTGATATCGCAGAACCAGAACTAGGTTCTTCTATGGGTCCTAGTGATGTACCAACTGGGGTAGAGGAAGAAGCATCAAACGATGCATCTAGTAGATTTTATGATTTACTTAGAGATACTGATGAGCTACTTTGGAATGGTTGTGAGAGTCATACTATCTTGTCTGCAGTTCTTCAACTACTGAATTTGAAGTTCGAGTATAATTTGAATCAATCATGTTTTGACCGTCTATGCTCTATTATGAAGAGTATGTTGCCCACAAATGAGAAATTATCATAAAATTTCTATCATGCGAAGGTAATGGTCAACGCTCTAGGTATGGGGTATCAAAAGATAGATGCTTGTCCAAATCACTGCATGTTGTATTTCAAAGATCAAGAAAATAGAAGATCATGTCCGTCATGTGAGCATCCTCGATTCAAGCCAAATACAAGAGGCAATGGTAGCACAAGGTCAAAAGAAGTGTCATACAAGTCCCTTTGCTACTTCCCTCAAACCCCTAGATTGCAACGATTGTATATGTCTTCGAGGACAACTAAATACATGAGATGACATACAAATAAAGTTCGACATGATGAAGACAAGATCATGCATCCTATTGACACAGAAGCTTGGAAGCACTTTGATCGTACTCATCAAACCTTCGCAATGAAAATGAGAAATGTTAGGATTGGTTTATGTACAGATGAATTTAATCCATTTGGGGGTAGATCAACTTCATACTCATGTTGGCCAGTATTTGTCACCCCATACAACCTTCCTCCAAGCTTATGTATGAAGCGTCAAAATTTTTTCTTGTCTCTATTGATCCCTAATCTGACTTCTCTGAGCCAAAATCTTGATGTATATTTAAGGCCATTGATTGATGAAATGAAAATACTGAGGGATGTCTTACGTACGATGCCCACAAAAAACAAAACTTCAATATGAAGGTTGTTGTTTTATGGACAATCAGTGACTTCCCTATATATGGTATGTTATTTGGTTGGAGCACACATGAGAGGTTGGCATACTCGTACTGCATGGAGGATACAAAATCTTTTAGATTAAAGCATGAAAGGAAGTCGTGCTGGTTTGATTATCACTATCGATTTTTACCCAGCGATCATTTGTTTCGACGATAAAGGAATGTGTTTTGAGCAGGCACAACTGAAATGAAAGGTTCACCTACAAGGTTGTCTGGCATAGAGATTTTAAGAAGATTGCGATACTTTCTATATGGACTGACAGATGCCCATAGCCTGACGCCCTTCCTTGAATTTGGGAAGGATCACAATTGGACAAAAAAACTATATTTTGGGAACTACCATATTGGCTAACCTTATTGATATGACATAATTTAGATGTGATGCATATGGAGAAAAATATGTTTGATAATGTGTTCAATACGGTAATGAATGTGAATGAGAAACCGAAAGATAATCCGTAGGCCCATATGGATTTAAAAGTAATATATAAAAGACCAGAATTGGAACTCAAAAAGTACAATGGCAAAGTACTGAAACCAAAGGCAAGGTACGTGCTTGGACCAGATCAAATAAAGTAGGTATGTCAATGGTTGAGACAGTTGCGATTTCTAGATAAATACGTCTCTAACATTGCTCGGGCTATGAAGATAGACGAGGGGCAATTATATGGATTGAAGAGCTATGATTGTCATGTCATTATGCAACGGTTGATACCACTAGCATTCCATGATATGTTAGACAAACCTATATGAGGGATATTATCTGAGTTGAGTAGATTTTTTAGAATATTGTGCGCATCGAAAGTCATACTATCTGAGGTAAAGAATCTCGAGGAATCTGTCGTCACTACTATTTGTTAGCTAGAGAAGATATTTCTGCCAACTTTTTTTGATGTTATAGAACATTTGATCATATATTTGCCATATGAACTAAGGGTTGGTGGTCGTGTGCAATATCGATGGATGTACCCATTTGAAAATATATGTATTTTTATATTTTTCTCTTCAATGCTATTGAGAAATTTATTATAATCTGAGATGTATATTGTCGATAGATGCATGTTTGATTTTAAAAAAAATGTTTGGAATGAAGCAAGAGTAGAGAGCTCTATTTGTGAGGCATACACTTTAGAAGAGATTTTAAATTTCTCATCTATGTACTTTGAACCTCGCATTCCAACACGTTACACAAGCCCACCTTGTAATGATGATAGAGAACAATTTATTGTAGTTGACAAACTGTCGATATTTCAACCACTTGGGCATGCCTTTGGCAGTTGTTGGTCAAGACTCATGGAAAATCGAGAGCAAGACGCAACACAAATCTATATCCTTTTTAATTGCTTAGTGATCGACCCATATATCGAGTAAGTATACTTAATTTGTAATACTAAGTTCTATACGTGCATACATGGTTCGGTAATATAAGTATTTATTAAGTGCAGACGATTTGATCTGGAGTTGCGAAGAGAACTTTCACATCTCACTGATGCAAAAGTACAAAAAGAACGTGAAAATAAGTTTGTGGCATGGTTGAAAGAGTTGGTAAGAACGATGACATACATTTTTTTTGTATAAACAACAATAAGTTACTTAATTGGTCATAATCACAGTCATTGTTTATGCTTGTAGGTTCGCCATGGTGATGTTAAAGACCAAGAAATATGTGATTTACAAAATGGTTTGACCAAAGTTGTGCAATGTTACAATGGGTACATCGTAAATGATTATCGATTACATACAAAAGACTATGGTATAAATAAGTCAACGCTGAATAGTGGCATGTGTGTCAAGGGTAGCAGCTACGGTGAAAATGAACATGACTACTATGGTCTTATAGAAGAAATAATGGAGTTGACTTACTTAGGCATAAATAATAGGGTAACTTTATTCAAGTGTCATTGGTTTGATCCCACAACAACAAAAGTCGACAAAGCCTTAGGCATTGTGGAGGTGAATCATAAATCAAGATTTGGAACATATAAACCATTCATATTAGCCTCGCAAGCTCAACAAGTTTACTATACTTCATATCCGAGTATAAGAAAGTCATATATAAATGAATGGTGGGCAGTTTGCAAGGTGAAGTCTAAACTATACCCTGAGTATGATCAGTTACAGGAAGACAAGTTATCTGAAGAGAGTGATTACTATCAATCAGATGATATGTATGACTTCTCTTATGGTCATGATGTCGTGCATGGTATGCATGTCATATCTCCATTGGTCGATGGCACATGCATGAAAGAATGTGATTCAAATGATATACCAAGTGGATGTCTAAACTATACCCCGAGTATGATCAGTTACAGAAAGACAAGTTAACTAAAGAGAGTGATTACTATCAATTAGATAATATGTATGACTTCTCTTATGGTCATGATGTCACGCATGGTATGCATGTCATATCTCCATTGGTCGATAGCACATGCATAGAAGAATGTGATTCAAATGATATACCAAGTGGATGTCTAAACTATACCCCGAGTATGATCAGTTACAAGAAGACAAGTTAATTGAAGAAAGTGATTACTATCAATCAGATGATATGTATGACTTCTCTTATGGTCATGATGCCACGCATGGTATGCATGTCATATCTCCATTGGTCGATGGCACATGCATGAAAAAATGTGATTCAAATGATATACCAAGTGGATGGGCACCCAATGAAGATGAAGAAGAAGAGGAGGAGGAAGAAGAAGAATATGAAAATCAAACAAGTGATGAGGAAGAATTCTCGAGCTAGTGAAATACATCTTATAATACATACCTCTATTTGACGTGAATGATTTGAATGTATTGAAATATATTACAATGTTTGAATGTATTGCATGAAGTTATTTTTGATTTGATTATGTATCTTCGATAGGTATAAAGTTATGATTTGAATGTATTGAAATGTATTGCAATGACTTAAATGATTTGAATGTATTGCAATGTTTGAATATATTGAATGAAGTTATTTTCGATTTGATTATGTATCTTCGATAGGTATAGAGTCATGATTTGAATGGATTGCAATATTTGAATGTCTTGCATGAAGTTATTTTTAATTTGATTATGTATGCATAAAGATATAGAGTTGTGTAACTGATCCAATTGTATTGCAAGTTAAGGATAAGTTATTCATGATTAGCATGTGATGTCATATCTTATGTTGTAATGCATTACAATATTTGATGTGAATGATTTGAATGTATTGAAATGTATTACAATGATTTGAAGATATTGCAATGTTTGAATATATTGCATGACATTTTTTATTTGTTAGAATATAGTTCATGGAGGTTACAGTGGTCGAGCACCCAGTGGTAGCCAGTCTCAGCCTTCATCTTCATGGCTGCTTATATCATTTAACTAATTATATACTTGATTAATTTAAATATGCATTGTGTGAATTTCTAACTTATTTTTCTATAGATGATATTTTGCCTGCACATGACCCACCTACACCAGTTGTTTATACAAGTCACGAGACAATGCTAGATGCAGGGTCTTCTTAGTCTGACACACGATGACTCATTCAAATAGTGTATATCAATAATCGACCGTAAGTATTTCATTTTCACTTATCCTATACTTATCTTATAAATATTGTATATTGATAGTTAATGTATACCAATTCATGTGCAACGCGAGGTTCGAGCCATAAGAAGTAATACGAGAGATTAGGCATTCACTAGTTCAACATCTACCAGGATCAGTCGTTCAATAAAAAAAGTATCTGAAGGTGGTGTTGGATAGATTGTGATCATCATTCACGGTATACAATCGTTTCTCATAGTTAATGTGTTTCATATTTAATTTTTTGTTATAGTCATGTCTACTAACTTTCTGAAATTATTTGTAGGCTTCGAATCGCTCTGCGACTACGATGGAGGAGCAGTACACAAGGAAGGTGTGACATAAGGTAGCCCTTCCAATCGATTTGCAGAAATGCTGCACAATATAAATACTGCAACAAGAAAAACATCTGGTGAGATAGATGATCCACTGCAGTGGAAGGGTCATGACCCTCCTACTATCATATCAGATGTTTGGGATGCAATGTGCGACAAGTGGGAGGGGCATGAATTTTGAAACTGCTCAGCGAAGGCTGCATAGAACCGAGCAAAGATGCCTGATGCCTGATGCCTATCTACACATAGGTGGATCTAAGACTTTTGGGAGCCACTTGAAGAAAATGATAACTCATCAATATATATATATATATTGTCAATTTTATAAGTATTGTTGCATACCTGTTAAATAATTTTTTTATCATTTAACTTTGCAGAAAGCAGAAAAAGAAGGTATTGTGCCATACAAAGATGTGTTTGTTGAAACACATAAATATAAGACCATGGGCGAGTTCGTATCAGAGAAGGCGAGAATGACAACATTATGTATTTATTGTATTAATAAACATTGTAATATATAAGTTATCATAAGCATTGTAATTCTTAATTATTAATTCACATTGTAATCATTACTTTGTAGGAGTCATACAAGCAACAGATGGTAGAGCGATATGGTGATGACTCCACTCAGCATCCGCCTTTTGATCCTGCAGCATGGGTGACTGCAACAGGTGAACCCAAAAAAGGTCATGTGTTTGGGTTTGGGAGTAAAATGAACACCTCATCAGTCGTTGCCTCCTCTAGTCATGGCTCATAGAGTTCTTCCGCCAGCATCAGCTCTAAGCATTCGACTGACCCGCCTAATTCTTGTGATCGTGTTCGCCAGCTTGTTAAGGACACAATGTGTGACTATTTACATGAAGCAATTTCCGACGTTATCCGTAATGAGTTGTGCAGCTTTTTTTGGGACAAGGGAACTTCGTCTGCAGGTGCCTGTCAGGTATGAAAGTTTCATGTGATTTGTTTCATGTTGTTAGATTTCAAGCTAGTATATGCATGATTAGAACACATATTTGCATGATTGAATTGTTACGCCACTGAAGCCGTACATGATACTTTAAGTACAAGGTTTTGATGATGAACAAGTGAAATTACCTGCATTTCAGCTAAGGCGATGAAGAAAGATGACAAGCATTGAAGAATTCGATGAAGAATCTTTGAAGACTAGTGTGCAAATGTTAAATTTATTTAAAGTCTTAGATTCTTGTAAGAGCCTTACTTAGAGTGCATATTTCGATTGCATTTCACCTAAAAAGTCTTTAAAAAAACTTTTCTAAAAGAACCCTTCATGAAAATCATTTTAGAAAACTCTTTTCTTAAATTTCCGTATTTATTAGTCGACTAATCCTTTCGCGCCATATTTTCTAAAAAGTCATTTTTGTCAAATTAGTTGACCGAAGGTTTTATCAGTCGACTGGATAGAATGTCTGTTTTCTAGAAATTTTAGCAGCAGTCGACTAATGACTTTATCAGTCGACTGGACAGAACATGTGTTTTCTAGAAATTTAGCAGTAGTCGACTAATGTTTTTATCAGTCGACCAGACAGAATGTATGTTTTTTCAGAAGATTTTAGCAGCAGTCGACTGAAAGGTTTTTCAGTCTATTGATGATATTATCAGTCGACTAATATTATCTCTAGTCGATTAAGTTTCAAAAGTTCAGATTTTCAAACGGCTCGATTAACAGATCAGTCGACCGACGATAACTGTCAGTCTACTAATAACTAACTATTAGTCGACTAACTATTGTTTCAGTCGACTAATTTTACCGTTTTTCCTGAAACTTTTAAAAGGCGTGTCTTTTCATTTTTCAAACGTTTTGATTGTTCAAAATAGATTGTTTTGACACCCTTTCATACCCTCAACGTATGGAAACTTTCAACTATAAATATGAGTGCATTTTACACTCAAAAGCACTGCAATTCAATCAATTTGAATCAATTACTCTTTGCTTTTCACTCATATTCATTTTTTTACTCACGTGATATTTTTCACTTCAGTTTTTCACTCAAATTCCTTTGAGAGATATTGAATTCGTGAGTTTTCAACAACCTCAAAAGCCAATTGCATCTCATTTGCATTCATAAGAAGGGCTCATAGGTTGTATTGTAAGTTGTTACTTGTTTCAATTTTCTGTAAAAGGACAAACTCCTTGGTTTAAAGGAGTTGTTTGCTTTTAGTAGGTATGTTACTGAAAGTGGGACCGGATTTGGTCTGTATGATCTTTTAGTTACACAAAGTTGATAGTGAAAATCTCAAGCGGGTTTTGCTTGGAGACTGGATGTAGGTCGGGAAAGACCGAACCAGGATAAATTCTTGTGTTATTTGTGTGATTGCTTTGTGAATTGCAAAATCCTTCAAAATTCCGCAGACGATATTTAAAAGCACTATTCACCCCCCCCCCTCTAGTGCTCGTTGCCTCGATCCTACTGCATTTTCATTTGGTATGAGAGCAGGTTTGCTATTATTTTGATTTGATCATCATCTAGCATGACAACTACAACATCTCAGCACAAAGAAGGATGCTCCTTTGTTCATCCTCCTCTCTTTGACGAAACAAACTATGGATACTAGAAAGTGAGAATGACAATATTCTTACAATCCATGGATCTCGATATTTGGAGAGTTGTTTCAGATAAGTACCAAACTCCATCAACTGATTTCAGCCGATGGATCGATGAAGAAAAGAAGACTGCTTCACTTAATGCCAAAGCTATGATTGCATTGTATTATGTCGTTGACAAGGTAGAGTTCAATCGCATCTCTCAATGCGCTACAGCAAATGAAATCTAGCATACTCTTCTCGTGACTCACGAAGGTACGTCAAAGGTAAAGGAATCTAAAATCGCTTCTTTAGTTCATAAATTTGAATTGTTTAAAATGAAGCAAAATGAATCAATATCAGACATGGTAACAAGAATGACCGATATCACTAACACTCTGAAATCCCTTGGAAAAGAATATTCACAAGTGGATTTAGTCAGAAAGATTCTAAGGTGTTAAACTCCTGAATGGGAGAAAAAAACCACTGCTATTGAGAAAGCAAATGATTTAAACACTCTCACTCTTGAAGATTTGGTTGGTAACTTAATGGCATATGAAGTTCAACTTCAAGACAGACAAGAAGAAGAACCCAAGAAGAAATCTCTTGCTTTAAGGTTACTTCTGACTCTGAAAATTCAGAAGAAGATGAAGATATTTCCCTCATTACAAGGCAATTCAGAAGATTCATCAAAAAGGGAAGATTTCAAAGAAAGGTAAAGAAAGCAGATTCTTCCAATCCAAATGAAGTCAAGTGTTTTAACTGCAAAAAGGCAGAACATATCAAGAAAGATTGTCCTCTTCTCAAAATCAAGCCCAAGGACCAATTCAAGAAGAAAAATGCATTTCAAGCATGTTGGGATGATAGTGACTCCTCTTCCGATGAAGAATCAAATGAAAAAGTCGCCAACATGTGCTTTGTAGCACAAGAAGATTCAGTAAGTCAATTTGATTATGATGAGTTATTAGAAGCATTTAATGATTTATATGCTAAATTTAAGAGTCTAAGTTCTAAAAACAAAGAGTTAAAAATTGAAAATTTAACTCTTGACTCTCAAAACAAAGTGTTACTTCAAGAGATAGAAGATCTCAAGAAGGAAAACTCTTGTCAAGCATTTGAGATAAAAGAAATTGGAATTAGAACCAATCTCTTACAAAAAGAAATAACGAGTCTAAAAGAAAAATCAAATGATCTTCTTTCTATAGTGACCAAATTCACAAATGGTCAAGAGAATCTAGAAAGACTTCTTGGTTCTCAAAGATGCTCGGTTAATAAAACCGGATTGGGATATAGTTTCTTTAATACTCAAAATAGACCAAACAATGTGGTGAAAAATCAAAGACAATATTCTCAACCATTTGTTCATAGAACTAAATTTTCTAGTTCTAATAGAAATGCATTTAATCATGGAACTTATAATGCGTATAAGCCTAGACATGATTATTCTAGAAATGCTAAATCTTTTTATAGAAAGAATATTTATTATCAAAGGAAACCAAAATCCAAATGGATATGGGTTCCTAAGACTAACTCTCATGGACCCGAAAATAGAAAGGGGTCAAATGCTTTGTCTTCTAATTTTGTTGTAGGTACACAAAATAAAGAGCAAATGGATATTGGACAACGGTTGTTCCAAACATATGACTGGAAGGCCGGAGTTATTTTTCACCCTCCAAAATAAGGATGAAGGAACCGTCACCTTTGGTGACAATAACAAGGGAAAAGTAATAGGTATTGGTAATATTGGTAATCCAAAATTTCCCTTGATAGAAAATGTTCTTTTAGTAGATGGTTTAATGCATAATTTATTATCAATTAGTCAATTATGTGATAAAGGTTTTCATGTTTCTTTTAAACATGATTTAGCTGCCCAGGGACAGGGAACACCTACCCAGGTTCCTGTTGCAGCAGTCACATACAAGCAATTTATGAGCTTGAACCCTCCCTCGTTTGATGGGAAGTCATTGCCGGAAGCAGCCGAGGACTGGATCAGAGAAATAGAGTGTATTTTTTGTGTGTTACAAGTCGGCGATGATCGGAAAGTTGATTTTTTGATATATCATCTCAGAAAAGATGCAGAGAGGTGGTGGGCGACCACCTGGAAGATAAAATTCGACAACCAGCCTGTAGAGTGGGACCAGTTCGTAGAGGCGTTCTACGCAGCCTGTTTTCCAGCTCACGAGAGGAGCCGGATTTTCAATCTAAAAAGATCATTTTTAAAGGTAAAAGAAGGAACAATGTGTATGAACTTTATCTAGATGAGTTACCCACTTTTAATGAAAAATGTCTTATTGTTTCAAATGAAATTGAATGGTTATGACACAAGAGACTTGGACATGTTAACTTTAAAATTATTTCCAAGTTATCCAAGAATGATCTTGTAAGAGGCCTACCTAAAATACCATATAAGAAAGATCACATATGTGATGCTTGCCAAATGGGAAAACAAATCAAGAGTTCTTTTAAAGCAAAAGATATAGTTTCAACAAAACGTCCTCTTGAACTTTTACATTTAGATCTATTTGGACCATCTAGAATTCAAAGTTTGAATGGTAGCAAGTATGCTTTTGTTATAGTAGATGATTATTCTCGATTTACATGAGTGATTTTTCTAAAAAATAAAAATGATGTTTTTTCTGAATTTTCCAAACTTTGTAGAAGAATTACAAATGAAAAATCTACAACTATAATTAAAATTCGTAGGGATCATGGTGGTGAATTTGAAAATGAATCTTTTTTAAAGTATTGTGATTTACATGGTATATCTCACAACTTTGCTTTTCCTAGAGCGGCTCCACAAAATGGAGTTGTTGAAAGAAAGAATAGAACTTTGCAAGAATGTGCTAGAACCATGCTTCAAGATAAAAATTTACCAAAATACTTTTGGGCTGAAGTTATAAATACAACATGTTATGTTTTAAACCGTGTTCTTATTCGACCAATTTTACATAAAACATGTTTTGAATTGTATTATGATCGTATACCAAAGATCTCATATTTCAAAATTTTTGGTAGTAAATGCTTCTTGTTAAATACCAAAGATAATCTTGATAAGTTTGATTCAAAATTAGATAGATCAATATTTCTTGGATATTCTTCTAGAAGTAAAGCTTATCGTATTTTCAATAAAAGAACATCTTGTATTGAAGAATCTTTACATATTGCATTTGATGAGAATTGTGAGCAGGTTATACCTCTAAGCGAAGGAGAAGAAGTAATACTTCAAGAAGAACCTTTGATAGAGAGTACTTCTCAAGATAATGTTCCTCTTCAACCGGTTTGAAAAGAAGTTCTTAATCATCCACATGAACAAGTTATTGGAGAAATAAAGAGTGGTGTTCAAACTAGAAGGCAATTAGAAAAATATATTGCAAATGTTGCTTTCATATCTAAAATAGAACCAAAGAATATCAATAAGGCTTGTGATGATGAATTTTGGCTTTTGGCCATGTCTGAAGAACTTAACCAATTTACTAGGAATGATGTTTGGGATCTAGTTGATAAACCAAAGGATCATCCAGTAATTGGAACAAGATGGGTCTTCCGAAATAAGCTGGATGAAAATGGCGAAGTCATTCGAAACAAAGCAAGTCTAGTAGCACAAGGCTATAATCAAGAAGAAGGCATAGATTTTGATGAAACCTATGCACCAGTGGCTCGATTGGAGTCAATTCGAATGATGCTTGCTTTTGCTAGTTACATGAACTTTAAGTTATATCAAATTGATGTTAAGAGTGCATTCATAAATGGACACATCAATGAAGAAGTTTATGTAGAGCAACCTCCAGGCTTTGAAAATGAGAAATATCCAGAAAAAGTCTACAAATTAAAAAGGGCTTTGTACGGACTTAAACAAGCACCAAGAGCGTGGTATGAAAGACTACGAAATTTTCTAGAAAAATCTGATTTTTCCATTGG
The DNA here is from genome assembly GCF_984573655.1 of Nuphar pumila. Taxonomy (NCBI): domain Eukaryota; kingdom Viridiplantae; phylum Streptophyta; class Magnoliopsida; order Nymphaeales; family Nymphaeaceae; genus Nuphar; species Nuphar pumila. The sequence continues at coordinate 51,931,447 of NC_143254.1, read as the reverse complement.
TCAGGTAGACTCCACTTTATTTATTAAAAATCTTAATTTAGATATTCTTATTGTGCAAATTTATGTTGATGATATAATATTTGGTTCTACTAATGATTCTCTTTGTAAAGAATTTTCTAAAGCTATGCAGGAAGAGTTTGAAATGAGCTTGATGGGTGAATTAAACTACTTCCTTGGACTTCAAATAAAGCAAACTGAAGAAGGAATCTTCATCAATCAGGCTAAGTATACAAAAGAACTTTTCAAGAGATTTGAGATGGACTCATCGAAATCAAGAAAAAATCCTATGAGTACAACTACTTCTCTTGATAAAGATGAAAATGGTAAAAATGTAGATACTAAGCTCTACAGAGGTATGATCGGATCTCTATTATACTTAACTGCTAGTCAACCTGATATAATGTTTAGTGTTTGTATGTGTGCAAGATTTCAAGCTAATCCAAAGGAATCTCATTTAACTGCAGTAAAACAAATTCTTCGATATTTGAAAGATACTTCAGATTTTGGTTTGTTTTACCCAAAATCACCTTCCTTTGATTTAGTTTTATATAGTGATGCAGATTTTGCAGGAAGTAAATCTGATCGCAAGAGTACTAGCGGAACTTGTCATTTCTTAGGAAATTCCTTAGTCTCTTGGTTTAGTAAAAAACAAAATTCAGTGTCACTCTCAACAACTGAAGCAGAATATATAGCAGCTAGTTTAGCGTGTTCACAAGTACTATGGATGAAACAGACCTTAAAAATTTTTGGTTTGAATTACTCCACAACAACTATTTATTGTGATAACACTAGTGCTATAAATCTTTTGAAAAATCTTGTTCAGCACTCAAGAACTAAGCATATTGAAGTTAGACATCATTTCTTAAGAAATCATGTGATAAAAGGAGATATTTCGTTAAATTTTATATCCACTAATGAACAACATGCCAATATCTTCACTAAACCACTTAAAAATGAAGATTTTATGAGAATTAGGAGAGAACTAGGCATTTGTTCGTTTTTGAATTTATAAAATATTGATTTTTTTTATAAAATCTCAAAATCGCACCATATTAGTCGACCGATAAAATTTCTAGTCGACTGATGCTTTAAATTTTTTTTAGAATGAGTCGCACCTTATTAGTCGACCGATAAAATTTTAGTCGACTAAAATATTTTTTTAAAAAAAATTTCAACTGAAGGGACCCGATACCCCTTGGATTTTTTTTAACACCCGATTTTTTTTAAAGGGGCACCGTTTCATTTTTTACACCCATTCGTTTTCCCTTTTCTTAAACGAACCTCTCTCTCCTTTCTCTCTTCTGAAAAACCCTCGGAGTGCCGTTCGAACCTCTCCTCGCCGGAATCTTCTGGCCATGACAGGGAGTCGCCGGAATCCTCTTGCCGTGACCGGTGCATCTTCAGTTCTCGCTGGAATCCCCTTGTGGCAGCCTTCTCACCCGCTGTCAGCCACTGTATCTTCCTCTATTTCTGTTGCACGATGCACGACAACATCTTCCTCCCGCCGAACGTCATTTGGAAGCCTACATCAAGTGTTCTTCTCAACGACTGTGTTGATCAATCATTCTCTGCAACTGAATTTTTTTTTTTGGTGAAAATTTTGTTTCAACCATGCCTCGTCAGAAGACTACATCCGCAAAAGGTTCTCCTCCTCCTACATCTCCAGCAAGACATGGATTTTCTCTCAGATTACTCCGAAATCCTCTTTTATATGATACTTTTGGATCAATTTCTGTACTTCCTATTTTACCAGGCCGAAATGTCCCCTTTCACATCTTTTCTTGTTACAAAATCAGAGAATTATTTTCATGTATTTCACATCTTTTTGATGCCTATGCAGACACCCTTCATTATCCTTTTCTGATTCACTTGTTTTATACAAATTTATAAATTGATCATGAAACTGGAGTTCTTTCCTCTCTTGTTCGTGATGTTGAAATTGAGTTTGATTCTAAACTACTTGGAGAAATCCTAGAAATTCCACCTTCAGACACTCTTTTCAATACTGTTGAACTAAATGATGAAAGAATTTTTGAACAAATTCTTCTTCCTGGTGCACCTCATTGTCCTCCTTTCAAAAATACCAATCTTCAAACTCGTGCACGCATTGCTGGACGAATCCTTGCCCATAATGTTCTACCTAAAACTGGTTCTTTTGATTACTATTCCACAAATCTCTCTACGACTCTTTATGTTTTATTTGGAAATATTTCTGTAAATTGGGCCAATGTGTATTTTACTAATTTGTGAAAACAAAAACCATTTCTTCCTTATGGATGTCTTCTAACTCGTATTTTCAGACATTTCAAAGTTCCCTTAACTAATGAAAAATATATTGAGCAAAAGGAGTTCTTTGATCAAACTATTTTTAAACGAATGAAAATTAAATATCTGCCTCCTTTAAATATTGATCCTACTGAACCATCTGATCCTACTGAACCATCAATTTCTGAACCCTCACCATCTTCTGCGACACCTTCATCTCAAGCAAAACGAAAGAAATTTTCTACAAGTCAAGACAATGATGAAGTTTTGCAGCGACTGGAAGCTTTGGAGTTGCATCAACGCACTTTTCGTGAAGATGTGATTCAATAACTTTCTTCGATTTCGAAAGATGTTACTGCAATCAAGGACTTGCTCAACTCACTTTTCTGTCTTTACTGAACTTTAATACTTTATGGGTTGTAATATTTTAAACTTGTATTTACTTTTTGCTTATGCTATTTCTGCCCTTACTCTTTTTTATTATGACAAAGGGGGAGAAAAAGATAAAAAAGATAGACCTTGCATGAGAAATGAGAAATTAAGAGAAAAAGATAGAAATTGCATATTGCATTATGACATGGAAATTACATCATGTGAAAGCATTGAAAATTGCATTTATGGAAAAGTTTTAAAAATGCATGACGTAATGATGGAAATGCAATCCAATCAATATGTGATATATGTGCTTTGAATGTACTAACTTTTAATGTTTTGCAGCATATTGATAGGGGGAGTAAAATCTCCATCTATGCATCTAAATGCTTCATCTTTGATTAAGTTTGTCATCATCAAAAAGGGGGAGATTGTTACGCCACTGAAGCCGTACATGATACTTCAAGTACAAGGTTTTGATGATGAACAAGTGAAATTAACGGCATTTCAGCTAAGGCGATGAAGAAAGATGACAAGCATTGAAGAATTCGATGAAGAGTCTTTGAAGACTAGTGTGCAAATGTTAAATTTATTTAAAGTCTTAGATTCTTGTAAGAGCATTACTTAGAGTGCATATTTCGATTGCATTTCACCTAAAAAGTCTTTAAAAAAACTTTTCTAAAAGAACCCTTCATGAAAATCTTTTTAGAAAACTCTTTTCTTAAATTTTCGTGTTTATTAGTCGACTAATAGACTCACCAGTCGACTAATCCTTTCGCGCCATATTTTCTAAAAAGTCATTTTTGTCAAATTAGTCGACTGGACAGAATCTCTGTTTTATGGAAAATTTAGCAGCAGTCGACTAATGACTTTATCAGTCGACTGGACAGAACATGTGTTTTCTGGAAATTTAGCAGCAGTCGACTAATGCTTTTATCAGTCGACCGGACAGAATGTATGTTTTTCAGAAGATTTTAGCAGCAGTCGACTGAAAGGTTTTTCAGTCTACTGATGATATTATCAGTTGACTAATATTATCTCTAGTCGACTAAGTTTCAAAAGTTCAGATTTTCAAACGGCTAGATTAACAGATCAGTCGACTGGCGATAACTGTCAGTCTACTAATAACTAACTATTAGTCGACTAACTACTGTTTCAGTCGACTAATTTTACCGTTTTTCCTGAAACTTTTAAAAGGCGTGTCTTTTCATTTTTCAAACATTTTGATCGTTCAAAATGGACTATTTTGACACCCTTTCATACCCTCAACGTATGAAAACTTTCAACTATAAATATGAGTGCATTTTACACTCAAAAGCACTGCAATTCAATCAATTTGAATCAATTACTCTTTGCTTTTCACTCATATTCATTTTCTCACTCACATGATATTTTTCACTCAAATTCCTTTGAGAGATATTGAATTCGTGAGTAGAGTATTTCAACAACCTCAAAAGTCAATTGCATCTCATTTGCATTCATAAGAAGAGCTCATAGGTTGTATTATAAGTTGTTACTTGTTTCAATTTTCTGTAAAATGAAGGACTCTTTGGTTTAAAAGAGTTGTTTGCTTTCAGTAGGTGTGTTACTGAAAGTGGGACCGGATTTGGTCTGTATGATCTTTTAGTTACACAAGGTTGATAGTGGAAATCTCAAGCGGGTTTTGCTTGGGGACTGGATATAGGTCGGGAAAGACCGAACCATGATAAATTCTTGTGTTATTTGTGTGATTGCTTTGTAAATTGCAAAATCCTTCAAAATTCCGCAGACGATATTTAAAAGCACTATTCACGCCCCCTCTAGTGCTCGTTGCCTCGATCTTACTGCACTTTCATGAATCATTATAATTTTTTTATGTCAGCCTTAAAACACATCTGAATTTTGTTAATATCATTCACTTTATTGCTAGCTAGATTATATGTAATTCACTTCTATTACTTTTATTGCCTTAACTTAGGTGCATTGCATATAATTTTTTTCATTATATTTTGTTTATCAATAATAAGCTTTCTTTTCTCTTGTAGGATGCTGGAGATAATCAACGTAGAGGAGCTGAAGGGGTAAATCGAGACAATAAAGAAGATGACGCACATAATCTTGGTGATGATTAGATTCATGTGTTGAATTTGTTGTACCTTATTGTTGTTTCAAAAGAAAATCTTTGTAAATGTTCACTTGTAAATAATTAAAACTTGACGAGGATTATAGTGGATCGATAAATTGTTTTAATTGGTTTTTATATTTATTTTTTATGTGTACTTTATTTTTTATAAATTATACAGGAAATATAAATTATATCACGAGAATTTTTTCTTGATATTTATGTTTAACAATTTTTTATTTTTTTTTATTGTTTGCGATAGATAATATCCGTTGCTATTTAGTATTGGCGTCTAATTTCGCGACGGATTAGGGATGAATATTTATCCGTTGCAAAAGTGAATCGGCCAATGATTTGCGATAGATTTTAATCCGTCGTCAATCCAAATCTCCGCAGATTAATGCTGGTTTTGCGACGAATCATGTCATTCGCTAATTCATCGCAAATTAACGACAGAACTAGTAACAGATAGTTTTCGTTGCTAATTAGCTACTAGAACTTTGTAATGAAAGTTAGTCATCGCTAATCTGTCGCTAAAATGGATTAGCGACAGATTGAGGCCGTCGCTAATCCACAGATTTCTTGTAATGTGAGGTAACCCTCCTTATTGGGATTTCAGGGTGAAGGTAGGCACTTGCTCACCCTGGCCAATAGGTGGCTCTACCATTGGATGTGCCTTTACGGGCTTCAAACTCATGACGTTCGTTCAACTTGATGAACTTAAATCACGAGTCATCCCTACAAAACAAGTGGAGCTCTCATGGGCCTCTTAAAGGTTGTTTGCTTTAGTTTAGACATCCATGCACATGGATCGCACATAAGTCAGAAAAGATGTTTGAGAAAAGAAATCGAGAAAATTAGAACTGATCCAGAGGATGGCAATAGTGAGTATACAATGATTTAAGAAAGAGAACTGATCCAGAGGATGCCAAAAAATGTTGGGAAACAGAAATAATGAAAGCCATGTGATTTGAGAAAAGGACAACAAACAAGTTCCAATGAAGAAGAAGGAGAAATTATCTTAAACCGGATCGGCTCGGCTCCCCAACGCCATAGTGATGATTTTGCTTTTTAAAAATTGGGATTTTGTTTTTTTAGGAAGAAAAACGTTATTTTCAGTTGCACGTGCTTATGGGTTTATTTAATATTAAATAATAAATATATTAACATTAATAGCATTCAACTTTAAAATGAAGTCCAGGCGGTTAGGCAGGCGGGTCTAAGTTCAAATCCCTTGACCGTTATCGCTTGTGCTTAACCGATGCATGAGTTTTAGAATGTCAGGACAGTGATATAAAATACCGGCAGGCAGAGCCAGTGCGGTTAGGCCTCCCTTTCTAGGAGCAGTTTCTCCGTGTAAATAAAAAAAAAAACTGATTGAAAAAGACTGAAATGGCAGCCCTGAGGGGTTGGCATAATGGGTGGGGTTTTGGCTGCTAGAGATTCTCATGGGCATAGTCACTTTGTATGCATTAGGGGTGGCAATCGGGTCGGGTTGGCGGGTCGGCGGGTCAGCATACCTCAACACAAACCCGACCCGTTTATTAAACGGGTCGACTGTGGCAAACACGAACCCGACCCATTTATTAAACGGGTAACCCGACACGACCCGCCTAACCCGTTTAATAAACGGGTCAGGTCAACACGACCCATTTACACGACACGGGAACTGGCTTTCAGATTGATGAGTTAAACTAAAAGTCTAAAACTGCCAATTGATGAAACAGAATGAAAAGAGCTGACAGAGTGAATGCATCAGGGTTCAGCTCTTCAAGCTGCATCTTTCTGAACAATTCAAATGCTCACCATCACCACTTTGTCAAAAACACCATCAGAAAACCCTTGTATAATGTTTCTTCACAAAGTGGTGCTAAAATTCCAACCATACCGCAGTACTGCAAGGTAGAATCAGGCAATGTCAAAACAGCCAATACTATTGATCTGTTTCAAATATGGAATATCCTAGCTGGTATAAAGATGCATTCTCCATATAATCTGAACTATGTACAGGTAAATATGCAAGTATAATACTAAAGACCTGATGTTTGATGTACCAATAAATGGTAACAGCCACAACAAAGGATCAGCCTGAAACAACATAAATAGTAATTCTTACTCACACTGATGAATGTGAAAAGGGGTGGGATATATAGCCGTGTGCTTCAAATGGTTTTTCCCTTTTATAAAGATGGAAGGCAACAACAAAATATTTAAACCAAAAACATGCCACCAACGATAGGTCTACCACTAAGCCCAAACAGGCTGTAGGTAAAAAACAACTTAATCTGATACATTGAGTAACCAAACTGGATAGTGCAGCAAACGCAGATTAGCTTGAGAGCATACACTAAAAAACCATAAAAGAAACCCTCAAATTCCAGCCAAAACAACACCAACAAAAGGAAAAATGGAATTTTAGGAGGAAAAACTAAAACCCTACAAAAGCCTCAACCCAATTTGAGAGAAACCCCATGGATGTGCATCCTCCACAGTAAAAGATGCAGAGGCACTCGTAGCAGCCTGTTGTTGGTATTCCACTTGCTTGTGGACCTGTAAACGCAACTCAGCAACCCACAACGGAAGGAGGGAGAGCGGTGGATGTTGCAAGAAATAAAGAGAGACACACCCAAAACAGGAGGGAGAGCGGTGGATGATGTCGAGTGAGAAAGGGGTCTCGGACCTCTCGGCGTCTCGCAGCTCGCTATCGACTGCGGCTAGGTAAGAAGGAGCGAGAACTGGAAAAGTGAAAATGCTAACTTTAGGGTTAGAATCATATATATATATATATATATATATATATATATATATATATATATATATATATATATAAAGTTATAAACGGGTTGCGGGTTGACGGGTTCGGGTAAATGGGTTGACCCGCCCGACTAACCCGTTTATTAAACGGGTCAGCCGGGTTGGCGGGTTGACATACCCCTAACACGAACCCGACCCGTTTAATAAACGGGTTAGGCTGGTCGACCCGTTTATTAAACGGGTTCATTTTTTCCAAACCCGAACCCACCTAAGAGGCGGGTTGGCGGGTCGGGTTGGCCGGTCGTGTCAGGTTTTGCCACCCCTAGTATGCATAGCACAGGCCTTAGGGGGGCAGGGGTCCTAGTATCAGAGTTTTATGATAGCTGGCTGAGCTGACAAAGTCTTTGTGCAGGCTGCAGTTTCTTCAGGTTATAAATTCAAAAAGAAAAATCAACCTAAATGGCATATCATCCTGCTAAGCCAATTCAATGGTACATGCACGCACACCTACACCCACATTGGAAAAAAATACAAAAACAACTGTCTATTATTACCCTTGCCCCCAATTTATAAAAGAAAGTGTCAATTTTCTTGGGCTATTAATTATCAGGAAATTCTTGCAGAAAACATACAAATTAAATAAATTGCATATATACAAGAAAACAAAGTAAACATTTTAAAAACAAATCAAAAGATAATTTAAAGTTTGGGAAAATATTTGGTAATGATGATATGAGGTACAGACACTTTTTTGTTGTTGTTGGAATCGACTAGGATTTTATAATGCTTTAAAAATGGACGGCATGCGATGTGCAATATTAGGTCATAAAATTATTATTTTTATCAAGAAAACATGATCCAAAAGCCAATTCATGCTATTTTGAAAATGCTGAATCCAGTCAAGAGGTCGGATTGGATCAAAGCAACTTATGCATGGGAGATCCATAGACATAATGGCAGCATTACCAAATGCTACCCCTCAAACCCCGTTGGCACAAGGGTACTGTCTTTGTAGCTTTCAGAGGTGGGCCCACGTAAGGGCCCCACTCGGGGTTTTCTTCACTTAGATGAGGGTTCCTCGTCATAAAAAAATTTGTTTTTTTTTTCAACAATTGCACTAAAGCCAAATTGTGATTGTATGACCTTTTCAACATTTGCTAAAATTATTGTGTTTTCTCAGGGTTTTATATTTGGTACAAACAATCTAGTTTGAATTTCATCATGTGAGCTGTTTTGACATAATAGATGTGTTCAACTTGCTCGATTTAGTATGAATCGGTTCTTGGATCATGTTTTTAGACTAAAAGACATGTTTTTATGAGTCAGATAAAATCAATGTCTTCATATATGTTGATTTTTGGATCGATGGGAAAACCTGCATGCATGTCAGATTCTAATTATCCAAAAGTCTGTTTCCACTAAACAAAACATGTAGATTATATATAGTTTTAGATGTGAGAAGAAAAAAAAAAAAGGTTCTGCCCATTTGCTAATTAAGTCGATTGCACACGTGGATGCATCCGTATGCACTTGGGCTTATTTGCATTGTTATTTTTCGTGCACAGATGCAGGGATTGAGATCAGGTGACATCGAAACACACCCATAAGGTTCATTGGGCTGTGTTGGTTCGTGCCTCGAACACGAGACCCCTTGGTTACCACAATGCAACCTAACCATTCAACTATCTCACGAGACCCTTCTTTTGGGTCAATCTCTTGCAGATATACCATTATTAACAAAAAACTGCGTCCGTAACATGCCCCGTGTCCTTTCATCGTGTCCGTGTGATGAACATAAAGAGCTTAGCAGGTGCTCGGACAAAAACACACACACACGTATATGCTTTCTGTGCGCACGCAACCGCATGGTGTGTGCGTTCATGCATGACGTACATGGAGCCGCCCACGTGTGGTCAACCCGATTCTGACAGGTGGACAACCGTGCCAGCAAATCAGAACGCAGGGTCCGGTATGCAATGTATCTGGTGGGACCCGCTCGCCCTCCGCCCGATTAACCCGTGCGCTTCCCCCTATTGGAATGCGAGAGAGTGTGGTGGTCTGGTAGGCACCACCTCATGTTAGTCAAGGTGAGGAAGCCTGTTCAAAATGACATTATTATGTGTTTTCATTTGTTTTTTTAATTTTTGTATCTTATGTATACTGATATTTCTTGAATTTATAACAAGATTTTCCTTCATATTTTATCTTGCATGAGGCTTTTGTTTTTCTCAACATTTTCTGGTTTTCTTATTTAATTTGAACTAAACCGGCCATTAGGGCTGGTAAACAAACCAAACCAATCGAACAGAGGATGTTCAAGTTTGGCTCCTTTTTTTGTGGCAAAACCAGTCAAGCTCGAGCTCATGGTGAGCCCGTGTTAAATGAGTTGAGCTCGATCTGGCTCACTTACAGATGAATTACAGTTTTAAAATTAAAAAAATAAAATTTTCACTCCAAACCTATTGATTGAAACTCAAATTTTCAAAATTTCAACCAATAGGATTTGAACTCTCAAGTGTTGTAAGCCAAAGACTTCAGTCATCTACCATGTATGGCATAAAATACATGGAAAAATAAAACTCAATTTTTCCCTTTCATGTTTTAATCCTATGCTCTGCCAGCTAGAACTAGGCTGCTTTCCCACCACCGAAGGCACAACCCTCTCTCTCTCTCTTTCTCAAAAACATTTAGAGCCAACCATTGCCTTGTCTGAATCCATTGGAATGCTGTTGTAATCATATAAGAAAGCTTAAAATTGGTATGTATTGAAAGGTCTAATGGGAAAATGTAGAAGTTTCAAACATGTTGGGATAAAATCGTTTGATATTTCTCTTGTTTTCAATATGGTTGCCCCGTTTGATGAGTTGGGTCTCAGAAATCTGGGCAGATGATTGATGGGTGAATCTTGATTTTAATTATCAGGTTTCTACTATTTGAAAACTGCATGCCTCCATGTAGATTGCTGGATTATTTGTATCTTTTATGGATTTTGATGGTGGCGGATACTTCAACTAAGTTACTCTATTCCTACCAATTATGCTATCAAAGCAGATTAATGAAAAAATGAGTAAATAACTGTAAACACCTCAAATTTTTCAGGATTCGCTTCTGGACACCCCTTTCACATATGTCAATCTTTGTAGTACAGTGTAGAAGTCTAAACCCTAGGTTCATTACAATTTAAATATCATTTTACTTAAAAAATTATCATTTAACCCCTAAGTCACCTTAGACCCTTGTCAGTTAAACCCAGCCAAGCTCATGTTAGACTTAGAAGAACTAGAATGTCAGTCATTTTTAGCTCTCCTGAGTTCACGATGAATAAACCATGTTCATTTCAGCTAAATTTGGTTCATTTCATGTAAAATGAACTCATTTCTTGCTCGAATTCAAGTCAATTGTCTTAAAGATAGTTAATTTCAGTTGATCCTACTCTCTTGTGTCTAACTTGAGCTCACTAGGAGTTCAAGTGGTGTAGTTCCAGTTCAAACTTGTTTCTCACATTATTGAAATTTATTTTAGCTCAATTCAGCTCATTTCCAGCTAAAATTGAGCTAACCTCAATTAATACAGCTAAGACTTAGTTCCGGATTTAGTTCACCTTAGTACAAATGAGTGTCATTTTAGTTCAAACCCAGTACCATTTCATTGAGAATTGTGTTTGTTTTCAATCATCCGGTCTAGGAGTCTAGTTGAGTCATTGTCGTTTTACTTCACCTGAATTCAGAAACCCTAGAACTCAGTTCAAACCAGTCTTCCAAGTGTCATTTTTTGCCCTACAGAGCAAAATCATTTATGATCTTGGTCATTTCTACTCAGAGTGGTAATTCAGTCAATTTCTAGTCTAGACTCGGATCAATTCTTTTTCTTAAATTATATCTATATCCGAGATCCAATTCATGTTCCAATTTGGACATTCGATCTAGTATTGGATCTGATATCCAATATTCATTCTCTATTTCGAACCTAGATCTTTTTATTCAATTCACTTTATTATCTATATCCAGAGTCTAATCGGTTTTTTGAACCTGGATTGTCTCATCAGATATCCAGGGATCACTTATCAATCATTTGTTACTCAGGATCCATTCTTCAATTCTTATTCAATATCCTGGATCCGCTTTCTATGTTTGATTCAAGATCTGTTCTTCAATTCTTATTCAATATATATAATCAACTTGCTAATTTTACCTGTAATTCAGGATTCATTTTTCAGTCTTATCTTTAATCTAGGATTCGTTCATCATGGATTATACTCATTGTCTGAGATTCAGATCCATTTATCATTTTGAAACTTTGGATCCAAATCCGAATTCAAAACTCTCTTCTTCTAATTTCAAACCTGGGTTCAAAACTGATTTTTACATTTTAATCTAAACTCAGTGCTTTACATTTGATATTTTGAAATACCCTTTTCATTTGGTGGGTTCTTGGCCCAATATGAATAAGGCAGTCGAATAGAGCATGTCATCTACTACGTGAGCAAAACCTTCATCGATTATGAAAAGAAATATTCTCAGATAGAGAAAACATGTCTAGCCCTAATATGAATGTGTCAAAAATCGAGACATTATTTGTTGGCATCAGAGGTCAAGATTTTATCTAAGCTCAACCCTCACAAGTATATCCTTGAACAACCATTTCTCCGCGGATGGGTTGCCAAATAACAATTTTTTTAATGCAATATGACCTGGAGATATATCTCAAAAGTCAATCAAAGGCCAAGCAATTGCAGATCAATTGACAGATTTTTCCTTGGCAGAAGATGTAAAAGCATAGGACGATTTTCCTGATGAACGCATCCATAGTGTCCAACGATCTCTGATTTGAATTATATTTTTTGACGGTTCTAAGAATATGACTGGCATGGGGATCGGGATATTATTGATCACACCTAAGCAGAAAATGATTCTTTATTCTCTTAAACTCAATTTTCAGTGTACTCACAATATGGCCGAGTATGAAGCTCTAATTTAAGGCCTGAGAGTTTTGTAGAATTTCAATGTTAAAAGAGTGCATGCCTTTAGAGATTTGTTGCTCATCATCAACCAGGTCAAAGCTGAATGGCAAGTGAAAGATCAAAAGCAAATTTCTTAGCAAAAGATCATCTTAGCTCTCATCAATAGCTTTAAAGAATTCCAGCTTTATCACATCAAGAGGGATTTTAACCAAATAGTTGATGGCTTGGCTAGTTTAGGCTCAATCATGTCTTTTAAAGATAGGGAATCATGTCGTTCTTTTGAAGTAGGCAGACTTGATCAGCCTGCCTTCATTCCAGCCATGCAAATCAACAAGGCAAAACAAAAGAAGAAGCCTTGGTATCAGAACATCAAGAATTATATTAAAACTGGAGATTTTTCACCAGAAGTGCCAAAAAGGGAGCGATGAGCGATCCAGTGCATGTCTACCCGATATTTTATTCTTACTGATGTCCTTTATCGCCATGAGTTTAGTGCTGAGTATGCTAGATGTCTGAACAAGGATGAAGCCATGGAAGTTATTCAAGAAGCGCACAAAGGTATTTGTGGGGGCCACGTTGGTTACCAAACTCTTGTCAAACAAATCATTCGAGCAGGGTATTATTGGAAAACCATGCAAGAAGATTGCTAGCATTTTGTGAAGAAATAAGTCAAATGTCAGATGCACACACCTTCTATTCATGCGCCGACCACTTATTTACAATTTGTCATATCTCCATGGCCATTCTCTATGTAGGCTTTCGATGTTGTGGGCCCAATTACTCTTCATACTTCTAATGGTCACAAATACTTTCTTGTCACTATAAAGTATTTCACAAATTGGGTTAAAATTGTTACTCTACGTACAGTGGAAGGCCAACATGTGGTTTCTTTTATTCACAAAAATATTTTTTGCCATTTTGGCATACCACATGACATTGTCTCTGACAATGGCAGTCACTTAACGAATGAAATGATGAGGACCTTTTGTTCGAAATTCAGGATTTATCATCATTTTTCAACTTCCTATTATCTTCAAAAGAATGGTCAGGCCGAAGCCACTAATAAAATCTTGATCTGCATCTTAGAATGAAACGTTGAAACGAGCCATGATTGGCATGAGAAAATCCATGATGCACTTTGGTCATATCGAACTACCATTCAGACTCCAACCAATACTACTCATGCATAACTTGTTTATGGGACTGAGGTGGTATTACCTCTTCATATTCAAAAGCCTACTCTCAAATTTGCATCGCTGCTAGAATTACCACTTGATCACTATCAGCAACAAAGTTTGGTACAACTCGATCTAATGGATGAAAGAAGGATCAAGGCAGCTGAACATGCTCAAGCCTATCGTTAGAGGATATCCAGGCAGTATGTCAAGACAGTCATCGAAAGAAAATTTTGAGTTAACGATTTGGTCCTCAGGTCAACAACTCATCTCAAGCATCGCCCGCATGACAAATGATCACTGAATTGTGAAGGTCCTTATGTGGTTAAGGAAACGTTATCCCAAAATGCATATCGTCTGATCAATGCAGATGGGGTGGAGTTGTCGGATCCTATCAATGCTTTACACTTGAAGAAATTTTACACCTGAATGTCTATTCTATCTTTTATATTCTTCATAGAACTTTCACCAATAACAATGATTGTTTATCCTTCTTTCTTTTGTCCAACATCCCTTTCTTTGCTATATTGGGGCATCTTTATTATGAAACTTGGCTTTCGCCCAGAATATCTTGTGTACATGGCAGGATTGAAAGATTCTTTTATCATCAATTTTTGAGGCATCTTGTCATCAATTCCTTTTTATTCTCATTCAAGATAAGAGATAATCTTGAGATCATCCATAGGAGCGATAGGGCTACCTATAAGAATCTGTCCAAAATCGTGAACCTTCTAGGGGGTGAAATTGAAAATTTTTGCAAAATCCCCATCATTGATCACCAAGAGCTTTTAAAGTATCGACCTTTTTCAAAATCAACCCTTGGGTTGAGTCTTTTTATTAAAACTGGTTTTCCTATCGATCTTTTTACCAAATCCAGCCTTTGTGTTGGTCGTTCTATCAAATCCAGCCTTTGTGTTGGTCTTTTTACCAAATCCAACCTTTATGTTGGTCTTTCTACCAAATTTAGTTTTTGTGCTGGTCTTTCAAATCCAGCTTTTATGTTGGTCTTTCAAATCTAGCTTTGATGCAGGTCTTTTACAATTCAATTTACAGGTTGTTCACTTATCAAATTCATTCAACTTTCGGGTTGAGCCTTTTATCTAATTCAACTTGTTTCTAAAATGCAACCTCCGGGTTGATCTTTTTATCAATGACAATCTTTTCAAAGATCCAACCTTCGAGTTGAACCAATTTTCGAACTGGCCCAATATTTCAATAATCTCTCGCAAATGACTTTTTTTCTCGGGAGAGTTTGAGGGAACTCGCTCTTTTTGCAACTACAATCATTTTCTTTTGCAATAACCCTTTTTCTAGGGAAAGTTTGAAGGGACTCGTTTCTTCACAAAACCGTTTACAAAACAACAACCCAATTTTACACAAAAAACCCTTTTGCCAGGGAGAGCTTCGACGAAAGCTCATTTTCTTTGTGGCCCCTTTATCAACTTATTTTGGCCTCCCCTTTCATAGAGAATCCTTTTTCCAGGGAGAACATGATGGAACTCGCTCCTCTATGATCCTTTCCAACCTTTATTATTGACAGCTTTAAAAAAGAGAAGCCTAAGATTAGGGAGTTTTGACGAAAACTTAATTTTTCTTTGAAAGATCTATTTTGCAAACACCTCCTCTCTAGGGAAAAGAGTTTTTTTATCACCCGTTCACGTATGGGTTAAACCTGAGCCTCTCTTTGGGAAAAGAGAGGTCCAATCCAGTCAAGAAATTTACCAATTTGATGTCAAGCAATTTTCTTTCATAAAGAATCACATGATTTATTACCAATATATTATAAAAAACATCTGTTGCATTCAAAAAAAAATATTCATGGCACAAGGATTCACCTTGAACTACCTTCTGTATTCTTTCTAAAGGGGTGAAACTTCTGTGAGATAAAAAGAAAAATTCAAGCTTTTTTGTTGGTCAACTAAAAGGGATGAATGAAAGACCCTCGATATGGCCAGCAGAGAAAAAAATCAATAATGTTGAGAAGCCAAAAATGAATTGATATTGACTATAGCATTGGAACATTTTTAAAGGTAGTTCTTCTGGCAATAAGGTAGTGAAAATATATTGTGTGGTAGAGAACATACTTCATTTCTCCTAACATTCAAGCATAGTGAACTACCTGCAAAAGGGATCTCTTAAGTATCTCTGAGTTGAAGGATGATATGAGAGTTTAGATCTCTAAAACACAAAGAAGACTCAGATCATCACCAAGTTGAAGGCTGATGTGATGAACTTTTCCTACAAAGTGCTTGCTTTATGCTACAAGAAACAAATTTTTAACCAAGAAAGACACAACATGTTTGTAAAAGGGAAATTCTTGTTTGTCACCAAGTTGAAGGATGACATGAGAGTCTAATCCCTGAGGACAAGGAAGGCTTTGATCATCTTCGAGTTGAAGGAGGATGTGATGTGCTCTTCTAGGAAAGATCTGAAATATCTCCAAGTTGAAGGTTGATAAGCTGAACTTCCCACCAAACCCCAAAAGGGCTTAAATCTCAAGTTTAGGTGTCAAAAAATGTAAAGAGATATGATGGGTAAACCTCAGATATCAAACTTTCAAATTGCCAGGAATCGTCTTTGCTTAAATCTCAAGTTTATGTCTCAATATCTTTTCATTCACCTGCTTCTATGAAACTAAGAACGATTCCTCTCTTTCCATATCAAGGAAATGGACAACTTCCTTGAAGAAACCCGATAGCAACAACTTGAATTTGATTCTTGGTTCTATGAGGTTAGCTTAGTTGGAGGTAATACTCTAGGTAGACGAGGGAATATCTTCTGCACATACATGCACATTTTGATCAACTATAATTTATGTGATATTGACAATTTCTCCTCGCTATCTTGACATGAAGCGAGAGCCTGATGTCTTTTTGATGAATGCTTGCACCTCTTTTATTATCCCTCTTCAGGATATGAAAACCTGAGTTTTTAAGCTCCTTCTCTTCTTTCGATTTGAGCGCCTAGGCTCTCAAATCTTGTGCACATTTTCCTATCTTCCCCATTGTCCCGCCATAGATAGTTCTTGCTTAGGTTAAGGTTGAACCTTAATCTTCGCAAAAGGTCTTTTTTTTTTTAAGCTTTCTCTTTGTCTCAGTCATGAGACCCCCCTTTTTAAATTCCCTTTTCAAAGCTTTTAGGGACCTTATTATCTCACTTTTTGCAATCCTTTCGGATTTAGTGCAAAATTTGGAAGTTCCGTCACAGATTCCTCGCTCCCTTTTATCAACCCTTTGTTATCAAGGATTCTGTTCTTTTTATCCTCGTTCAGGTCAAGGGATAAACCTGAGTATTACCCCTTCAGGTTAAGGGTTAAACCTAAATCTTTGCAAAAAAAAGGGCCATTTTGTTTTCAAAAAAGCTTCTCTTTGTCTCAATCATGAGACCCCTCCCCCCCCCCCCCCCCTTTATAAACTTCCCTTTTTAAATGCTTTTAGGGATCTTGTTTTCATGCTTGTTGCAATCTCTTTCAGATTTTAAGGCTAAACCCGAAAGTGCTATCACGGTTACCTCACTCCTTTTATCAATCCATTTATTTTTGAGGAATCTGTTCTTTTTAAAGTCATTCAGGATACAGTATTAAACTTGAACCTCATTTCATGATAGCTTTTCAAAATTAATTCTTCCACACTCAGTTCAGATTTTCTAAGTGGGCCATTTTTGTTTTCAAAATTTGTTGTATTTTCCTTTGCCACTCAGCCCGAGTTTCAACCGGCTTAGTAGCAAAGAGGGACATCTGTAACACCGCAAATTTTTTAGGATTCACATCTGAACACCCCTTTCACAGATGTCAATCTTTGTAGTACAATGTATGAGTCTAAACCATAGGTTTACTTCAGTTTAGGTGTCATTTTATCTTATTTTAACTAAAAATTACCAGTTTACCCCTATATCACCTTAGACCCTTGTTAGTTAAACTCAGCCAAGCTCATGTTAGGCTTAGAAGAGCTAGAATGTCAGTCATTTCTAGCCCCCTTGAGTTCACGATGAATAAAACATGTTCATTTCAGCTAAATTTGGTTTGTTTCATGTGAAATAAGCTCATTTATGACTCAAATTCAAGCCAATTGTCCCAAAGTAGTTAATTTTAGTCTATCCTACTCCCTTCTGTCTAACTTGAGCTCAGTAGGAGTTCAAGTGATCCAGTTTTAGTTCAAACTTGTTTTCCACATTCTTGGAATTCATTTTAGCTCAATTCAGCTCATTTCAGCTAAAATTGAGCTAACCCCAGTCAATCCAGCTAGGACTTAGCTCCAGATTTAGTTCACCTTAGTACATTTGAGTGTCATTTTAGTTCAAACCTAGTATATTTTCGGTGCTCACTTCACTCTATAGTAAATTTCTTACCATTTCACTGAGAATTGTGACTGTTTTTAATCATCTGGTCTAAGAGTCTAGTTGAGTCAGTGTCATTTTAGTTCACTTGAATTCAGACACCCTAGAACCCAATTCAATTTAATTCAGCCTTGTCCAAACCAGTCTTTCATGTGTCACTCTTTGCCCTACAGAGCAAAATCATTTCTGATCTTGGTCATTTCTACTCAGAGTGGCAATTTAGTCAATTTCTAGTCTGGACTTGGATCAATTCTTTTTCTGAAATTATATATATATATATCTGAGATCCATTTCATGTTCTAATTTGGACATTTGATCCAGTGTTGGATCTGATATCCAATATCCATTTTCTATTTCGAACCTGGATCCTTTTATTCAATTCACTTTAGTATCTATATCGAGAGTCCAATTGGTTTTCTGAACTTGGATTGTCTCATCAGATATCCAGGGATCACTTATCAATCATTTGTTACTCAAGATTCATTCTTCAATTCTTATTCAATATCATAAATCCACTTTCTATCTTTGATTCAGGATCTGTTCTTCAATTCTTATTCAATATCCCAGATCCACTTGCTAATTTTACCTATAATCCAGGATTCATTTTTCAGTCTTATCTTTGATCCAAGATCCGTTTGTCATGGATCATACTCATTGTCTGAGATCCAGATCCATTTTTCATTTTGAAACTTTGGATCCAGATCTGAATTCAAACTCTCTTCTTCCAATTTCAAACTTGGGTTCAAAACTAAGTTTTTCATTTTAATCTAAACCCAATGCATTACATTTGATATTTTGAAATGCCATTTTCAGAAAAATATCTTTTTCAACGTGTTATATCTGAATCCAAATTGGATTTTAATTTGGATCTTTATCAAGCTTGAATTTCAAAATGGGTCTTAGATCCATTCCAATTCATCTTAGATGGGACCCACCTAGGTGGCATCAACTTCTTGATCATTCTTTTATTTGGTTTTTTTAATTTTTGTTATTTCAGAAGTCTAGTTGATTTAGGACTTTGTTTTTTGCTTTTTATCTTTTGATTTCATCTTTTGTTTTTAACCTTTTTTTAAAATATTTATTCTAATTACTTTAAAATCAAATGTGGACCCCACCTAGGTGGCTCCACATTTGGATTTTCTTTGTTAAAGTTTTAATTAGGTTAGAGAAAGAAAAGTCAAAATAAAACTCCGAATGGGGCTCTATTAGGGAGGTTGACCCTCCCTAATTATCTAATTAGTAGTTAATCAATTAAGCAAATCTAGAACTTTTTAGAATCCCTATCTCCTCTATTCTTTTTCTATAAAAAGGGAGGGGGCGTCCAGCATGAGAGAGGACCCAAGCATAGCAACCAAGAACCCCTCAGCTCTCCCTCTTCTTTATTTTATCTTTTTCTTTCTTCTTCCACAAAGTGTCGCCCCTTTTTCTTCTTCTTTCTTTTTTTTTCGTTTTCTTTCCTTTTCTTCGGTTGCAACAGAGAATGAGGAATCTCAGGTATACTCTCTCCCTCTCTTTTATTTTCTTTATTGATTATTAGCATAGCTTCTATGTTTTATTTCCTTTTTACAGCCAAAAGAAAGACTGAAACTCAGTTTTTCATAAACCAAGTTCCTCCTTTTAATTGGCTACATTAAAAACAAATCCCATGCATTCATTTTTTTAATTTCTTTTCTTTATTCTATGCATTATAAAATTAGATTTGTGTTGTTTACATCCATACAACATCAAGAGCATTTAATCTTATGTCTTTTGTTTTCTTTATGCATGTTTAGAATTAGCTTTTCATCTTCTTTAACAGTCATGCATAAATCTTGATTTTGGCTTTGAATTAGCATTATATTTTATGTGTGTATTTTTGTCGTTTAGATGTGAATTTTTTATGAAGGATATATTCATATGTTTGCATAAATCTGACAAAATCTCATGATTTTTAGGCATCTCTTGGCCCATTTTTAAAATCAAGAACTGAAACCTCTTTTCTGTACCATCAAAATGCAATGCAGAATCTGGGTCAACTTGCTGAAGTCATATCTTCCTAATCGGAGATCATTTTTCAAATCCGTAAAAAGTGGCCTCTCTGTTTGCATGTCTAGTTTCTTTCGTGTGAAGTCAGAACCTATTTCTCTACATTGATAGGCATTATTCAAATCTAAGACCATCTTTTTAGAGTTATATCTTCCTAACCAGACATGATCTCTTCGATCCGTAAAAAGTGATCTATTTATCTACTTGTCTAGTTTCTTTTATGTGATATTGGTGATTTTTGTTGATCGTTTTCTATTTTATTTAAGTTGAGAATCATATGCATTTTCTCATGTATTCATAAAATAAAATTCTAAAATAAAATAAAGGATGATGCATGATTTAATAAACTATAAAAATAAACTGATTATAAAATAGAAATTTCAGAATGGAAGGCAAAATAACCAAATTACCCTTAAAATTGATATTAATTACAAAACATTATTAAAAATTAGGGTTTCAGAAAACAGTTTGAAATATGACTAATCTGAAAACCAAACGAGTTTGAATCCACACCAAATTAGGTGGAGAGCACCTGACATTATCAAGAAAATAATCAAAATATAAAAATATAAAAAATATTTATGAAAAATGATGAAATAAACAAGAAAAGGCCACATATGTTCGTATTTCTGCAGAAAAGGCTTCTACAAGATACCGGTTCTTGGAAAGTAACAAGATAAAATATTAAATGATCTACAAAAATCATAAAAATCGACATGAACAACCCTAAAAATAGCATACAATCAAAAAATAAATTTAATGAATATGCTGAAAATAAATATTAAATTAAAAAGTGAAAACAGACTGCTAAATAGGCTATTCTATACCTGTCACGGTTTTAGATCAGAATAAAATATCAAACATAGATGAAAATTTATGATTTTTTTTAGAGATAAACTAGACATGATAATGATAATATCACTTTTTACAGATTAGAAAAATCATCGTCAGTTTATTTTTATAGTTTATTAAATCATGCATCATCCTTTATTTTATTTTAAAATTATATTTTATGAATGCATGGGGAAAAACTTATTTCAAGATAAAAATATCTCAATTTCCAGATATTGTTGGATAAATCCTGCAAAGCCTACATTTTTCTACTAACATGTTTGCTGATTTTGTAGGAAAACTCAAGATCTTATTTTTTTATTTCTTTATTTTATTATTCAATTTCTCAATATAAATTGTAATCAAATATCAAAAATAGTGTAAATTTACTTTTCTGCATAGTTGAGAGTTGCATAAGCATATAGTTTATTTTCTCAATATTAAACTGCTATGGTTTGTCATGCATATGCACTTTTCAAATTCTACAATGGTGAAACACGAATGACACATGCACCTTCTTCTAAGAAGTTAATAAACTTAGTGAAATTCGTATTTGTAGCCATAGTCAGAATACGAATAAAATTTGGATTTATTAATTTCTTTTAAGTTACAAATAGCCTACACTCTTTGGCTATTTTCCAAAATTATTACATATTTTCAAAAGCTTTTCAAGTATTTCCTAAAACTCTCCTATTAGGATTTAATAGGATAGGTTAAAAACATATTTGTGGCCATAGTCATGGATATATGACGGATTTATTTCATCTGAATTCTATAAGGCACAAAACCCCATTTTCTATCAAAATAATTTTCTAAAACGAAAGGGATTTATCAATGATTTTTCTTAAGTCTTTCAAAAAACATTTTTATAAACCTACATCCATGCATCATTTAGACTTATGTTGCATCAGGCATGAGCCCACAAGGTCACAGACCCAATCATTTGATACTGTCAACAAATCAATTTCAGAATATCTCAAAATATGTCTTTAAAAAGTATTTTTCAATAATTCCAGACATGCATCATATTTTCAATAAACCCTTTTCAAAATCATGTCATGTGTGTTATATTCTTTCTGCATTCTAAGATTTCGAATAATCTCTTAGGCATTTGAATAAAACAAGGCATATCGTTCAATCCTTGGTTCAATTACTCCTGGTTAAGAAGCCAGAAACGGTTGAACCTTGTACCGACAGGCAGATCCCAATTTCTCAACTTTTTCCCATATTTTTCAAAATAGAGGCGAGTTTTCTAAAACGTTTTTAAAAGGTTAGTTGACTTGTAAAAGTAAAATTTTGCATGATAACAAGTTTGGCGACCATGATGGGACTTGTCTTCAAATTGATTGAACTTATATCTTGCATTGTTTAATTGTCTAAACTATTATTCTACAATGTCAGCCTTTATTTGTGAACCTAGGAGCCTAGAATCTAACCCAACTGACATGGTGTATGTAGGCTTAGGTGTGGTTTGGTAGGACTGATTGAGGAGGTTTATTCATACTCACTTAGACCTAGGACAAATACAACCCTCTGCAATCTAGGTATTGAATGAAAACCTTGTGTACAAGTGTATGCTCTCATGCTTTTCAAAACTCTATCTTCTTAGGCCTTAGAGCCCTTTGATTTCTTGCATGCTTGACTCATATTTCTAAAACATCCCTTACCTATATTGTTCTGGCCACATGTTGCTGAGCTTTCTCCCTAAACCATAGTTCGATAAAAATGGCCACTTATCTGAGCTAATACCCCCCTTGTCACGTACCGAGGGCCATAGTCCAAAGTATATTGGCAGGCGCTCAAGGATGTCGAAGATCTGTACTCTTAGAACCCTGAAGATATTTTATGCCACGTACATTGAGTCTCGGCTAGAGTATATAGGCATATCATGATTTGACATAAATTATCTAAACCCTTAGAATTAGGGTAGGGTGCTGCAAGCATTTTCAAAAAATGTGCATGATAGAGTCAGCCTTTAGGGAGTGTTGTATGCACATCCTTGTTTGTGCAGCTTTGTTGTGATGTGAATTTGCTTATGTGATCTTTATTATTTGCTTCCTATATTTTCTTTTATTTTTCAACACAATTTTCTCAAAACCCTGGGTGTCTTTTCTAAATTCTCCCTTTATTTTCTAAAACCCAGGCGTATGTCTTTTTCTCTTCCTTGTTATCCTTGATCTCGATTCTTCAATCAGATCTCAATTCTGTTGTCTATTATCTTCAGTCTTTTTCAAATCTTGTCATCTTCCTGTTTTAACTCTCTTCATATTTGCTAGTATGTTCTAATAGCGTTCAGCCAGAATGATATCGTTTTTCCTGAGGGCCATATCTCATATGAGATAAGGCAAGGTCTTCCAGAGCATAGGATCCTCGATACCGGACCTTTTCTTCCCCGGTGGTATTATTCTTAGATCGCCATCTTCTTTCGTATGTTTCTGGACCATCTGAATGACTGCAAATTGGAACTGACATCAGCAGAGGGCAACTAAACTATCAATGATAATCTTATTCAAGCCCTGGCAGAATGATGGAATCCGCGCACCTGCACCTTTTGGTTTCCATGGGGAGAGATGACTTTGCTTCTAGACAAATTCACTGACATCATGGGCCAACTAGAGCCAGCTAGTCAGTCAGATGATCCTTTAGAGTGACAATTTTTTATCAATACCAAAGGACTTGACCCTTGAGATGCTCTAGCTCGAATGACAAAATGCAGATCTTGGCTGCTTATCAAAGAATTTGGGAATCAGTACATCGATCTATTTGATCTCTACCACCAGTATGGGACATATGAAGAAGACAACACTCTGTTTGATCTCTTATTGAAGCATGGCTATTAGCCTTTTAAGGGACTGAGGAAGAATGAAGATGGTAGACTAGAATCCATCATCCCGGTTCATCATCCAATGAAAATAGGATTAGGGTCCACGGGCAGAAGATCTAATAAAGGGACCATTTTTGTGAAAGGGACAAATTAAAAGTTGCAATGCCAATGTTTTTCTTGTTTTCTTACTCTTTTTTTATCGTTTTGTAGGGACAATGTAGTCTCAAATTTTTTTATGCTCTTTGGCACTTCAGTCCCAAATCATTTGTCAACAATTATTTTTATTCATCAATAAAAGTATTGATTTTCATCATATTTGTGGTGTCCATCTCTTTTATCTTTATTTGCCTATGTAATTGTTCTTCATTTCTCTTACAAGATGGCCTCTGCGATTTGTATTCTTTCCTAAAGTCTCACTTTTATTTTCAAGGTCTTTCAGAATGCCTTCTAAATCGATAAGAAATCTCGTCATCAATCTTAATCTTTCTCAAAGTACTTCCTCTCTCATTATTTCAAAGTCGTCAAGGATCCACCGAATAAAGGGAAGAACATAGATTAGCAAAACAACAGAGCAGTCAGGAGAGCCTGTAGAGTTTGACTCAACCATTCAAGAACTGCCAGAATTCGCTCAGAGTCAGAGACAAGATGAACCATCTTCTTTAGTTCAGAATCTAATAGAAGATATGAATATTGGTTCAAAAGATAATCCAAAGATCCTCAAAATCGACACTAGCCTGAACACATATGAGAAGGAGATGCTCATCCATTTTCTCAAAGAACATCAAGAGGTTTTTGCCTGGACTTATAAAGATATGCCAGGTTTGGATCCCAAATTGGTCGAGCATCATCTTATTTTGAAGCCAAATTTCAAGTCGGTCAAGTAAAAACTAAGGAAGATGGATCTTCAAGTTGAGCCACAAGTTAAAGAAGGATTTGAGGATTTGCTAAAGGCAGGATTCATTTGAACCATTGATTATTATGACTGGTTGGCAAATATTATTGCAATTCCCAAGAAAAATGGCAAGGTTCGAATATGCATCGATTTCAAAGATCTTAATAAGGCTACTCTAAAGGACGATTATCCACTCTCCAACATTGATCTTTTGATTGATAGCACAACAGGTCATGCCATCTTTTCTTTTATGGATGGATATTTCGGATATAATCAGATCAAGCTAGTTTCTCGCGATTAGTCGAAGACTTCTTTTACTATGCCCCAAGGAACCTTTTGTTATACAGTGATGTCGTTTGGGCTCAAGAATGCTGGGGCAACTTATCAAAGGGCGATGACAGCCATCTTTCATGACCAGATGCATAAGATCATGGATGCTTATGTTAATGACATCCTGATTAAATCCAAAGAAAAAGAAGACTGTATCGATGCTCTTGGTCAAGTTTTTGAGCGACTGATCCTCTACAAGTTAAGGCTCAATCCCCAGAGATGTGTTTTCGGAGTAGAGTCAAGTAAGTTGCTCGATTTTATGGTCAGCAAAAAGAAAATAGAGGTAGATTCTGTCAAGACAAAAGTCATTCTCGATATGTGATCTTTTACCAACCTTAAAGAATTGTGTAGCCTCCAAGGACGCATTCAGTTCATTCATCAAATTATCTTCAACTTGGCAATGAGGTATGAATTTTTCAATCATTTATTGAGAAAATGAGTGAAATTCGAATAAGGACCAGAATGTCAGTAATCATTTGAGCGCACCAAGCAATACATTATTAATCCGCCTATTTTGAAGCCACCAGAATTAGGAAAGCCACTATTGTTATATATCTTTGTTAACCAAACTGCTTGTAGTGGGTTCTTAGCCCAATATAAAGAAGGCAGTCGAATAGAGCATGTCATCTACTACGTGAGCAAAACCTTCATCGATTATAAAAAAAATTATTCTTAGATGGAAAAAATATGTTTAGCCCAAGTATGGATGTGTCAGAAATTGAAACATTATTTGTTGGCATCCGAAGTCAAGGTTTTATCTAAGCTCAACCCTCTCAAGTATATCCTTGAACAACCATTTCTCTGTGAACCGGTTGCCAAATGACAAGTTCTTTTAATGCAATATGACATGTATGTCTCTCAAAAGTCAATCAAAGGTCAAGCAATTG
This sequence comes from Nuphar pumila, assembly GCF_984573655.1. Taxonomy (NCBI): domain Eukaryota; kingdom Viridiplantae; phylum Streptophyta; class Magnoliopsida; order Nymphaeales; family Nymphaeaceae; genus Nuphar; species Nuphar pumila. Next base: position 51,905,696 of record NC_143254.1, on the reverse strand, counting down.
CAGATCAACTAACAGATTTTCCTATGGTAGAAGATGTAAAAGCAGAGAACATTTTCCTGATGAACACATTTATAGTGTCCAGCAATCTCCGATTTGGATTATGTTTTTCGACGGTTTTAAGAATATGACTGGCATAGGGATCATGACACTATTGATCACACCTAAGAAAAAAATGATCCCTTATTCTCTTAAACTTGAATTTCAGTGTACTCACAATATGGCTGAGTATGAAGCTCTAATACAAGGCTTAAGAGTTTTATAGAATTTTAATGTTAAAAGAGTACATGCCTTTGGGGATTCATTGCTCATCATCAACCAGGTCAAAGTTGAATGGCAAGTGAAAGATCAAAAGCTAATTCCTTACCAAAAGATCATCTTAGCTCTCATCAATAGCTTTCAAGAATTTCAGCTTTATCACATCAAGAAGGATTTTAACCAAATAGTTGATGGCTTGGCTAGTTTAGGCTCCATCATGTCTTTTAAAGATAGAGAATCATATCGTTCTTTTGAAGTAGGTTGACTTGATTAGCCTGCCTTCATCCCAACCATGTAAATCAATCAGGCAAAACAAAAGAAGAAGCCTTGGTATCAGGACATCAAGAATTATATTAAAACTGGAGATTTTCTACCAGAAGTGACAAAAAGGAAGCGACGAACGATCCAACGCATGTCTGTCTGATATTTTATTCTTGTCGATGCCCTTTATCGTTGTGGATTCAGTGCTGAGTATGTTAGATGCTTAGACAATGATGAATCCATAGAAGTTATTCAAGAAGCGCACGAATGTATTTGTGGTGGCCATGTTGGTTACCAAACTCTCATCAAAATGATCATTCGAGCAAGATATTATTGGAAAACCATGCAAAAAGATTGCTATCATTTTATGAAGAAATACGTCAAATGTTAGATGCACGCACCTTCTATTCATGCACCGACCACTTATTTGCAATTTGTTGTATCTTCATGGTCATTCTCTATATGGGCTTTCGATGTTGTAGGCCCAATTACTCCTGCCTTCAATGGTCACAAATACTTTCCTGCCGCTATAGAGTATTTCACAAAATGGGTTGAAGTTGTTACTCGGCGTACAATGGAAGGCCAACATGTGGTTTCTTTTATTCACAAGAATATTTTTTGTGGTTTTGGCATACCACATGACATTGTCTCTGATAATAATGGTCACTTAAAGAATGAAAGGATGAGGACCCTTTGTTCAAAATTTATCATCATTTTTCAACTCTCTATTATCCTCAAGGGAATGGTCAGGCCGAAGTGAATCCATACAAAATTTTACCTTTGCGGGATCCTTTTGCATTTCAACATTTTTGAGTAAAAAATCATTTTTAGAAAATGACTCACCTCCATTTTTGAAAAAGATGGAAAATAGGGACTCACTCATCGATACGAGGTTCGACCGTTCTTGGCACCTTTACTAGAGGTAATCAAACCAATGATTGAATCAATGCCTTTTGCTTTGCCTAAATTTGACTAAGAGATTATTCTAAATCCCTAAATGCACATGAATCATGCTTGTGTTATGAACTTTGAAAAATGAAGGTTTAAAATATGATGCATGCTTTTGAATTTATTTTATTTTTAGAACACTTAGAAAATATTTCAAAATTAAAATTCCAAATGAATTTTGAAATTGAGTTGAAAATATACTTTGAAACTTTGCTAAAAATATTTTGAAAGTACTTAGAAAACTATTTGAACTAAAATTATTTTGATAATAAATAATAAAATTCGATTATGAAATGGAAATTGAGATTTGAAATTTGAAGTGGAATTTTGCAAATAGAAATCGAAAATAAAAGTTGAGTTTGAATTTGAAATTAGAATTGATGTTGAAATTGAGATTTGAAATTGAATTTTAAATTTGAAAATCTAAGGTTAAGTTTAAATTTTAAAAATGAAATTTAGCTTTGAAATTGGAAATGAATTTGGAAATTGAAATTTGGAATTGAAATTAGAATTTGAAATTGGTTTTCGAAAATAAACTTAAATTTATTTTGACAATAAGTTTTTGAAAATAGATTTCAAAAATCACTTGGAATATTTTGAAATTGAAATTAAAAGTAAAATTAAAAATAACTTAAAAATGAAAAATGATGAAACGATATAATTTTATGATGAATGAAATTAATAAAAGAAATTTTAAAGATTTCATTTTTAGAATATGATTTTGTACCTTTATAGAATTTAAAACAAAATTAATTTTTAATACATTCATGACTATGGGCACAAATATATCTTAAATTAATTTATATTTTAAATTCTAATAGAGGAAGAAAAGGAAATTAATTTTTGAAAATATGATGTTTTTCAAAAATAACCTTAAGTGTAGGTCAAATTTTATTCAATAAAAGATAAAAATCCTAAGTATTGGTAGCATTCTGACTATGGCCAAAAATGTGAATCGTCTACTTAGGGTTATTTACCTTTTATTAGAATGGTGCGCGTGTCATTCATGTTTCACCATAGTGCTCTTTTTTTTAAAGAGAATAAAAAAAAATGCCACGGTCAATTACGAAAAATTAAAATGCAACTACATGCTCATCCATTCTAATCTAAATAGAAAATAGAAATTCTTATTAAATGAAATTATTACAACCTCAAATTTAAACTAAACATTGAAATTCTCTAATCCAAAAGAAAAACCAGTATCTTCCACGCTTCCCTGCAAAACACAAGATGATACGAAGCAACAGAGATACGAGATACAGAAATGTAAAGTAAAAGTTACGAGAAAGTAAATGTGGAATCTAAATGGTTGCAAATTAACATGCACTAGATGAAAAGTAAAGATTATGTTGTAAAATTAAAAGTGTAATGACATGAATATGTAGATGATGAAAGAAAAACAAGATATAAAAGGCTAATTTACAAAGGAAAATTATGAAATGCAAAATACACGAAATGCAAAGAAGATACAAAGCTAAAATACGAGATGCGCCAAAAGGGAGAGATCATGAATGCATTGAATATGTGACATATGAATGCGCAAGGATTGAATGTAAGTGCAATAATGAAATCATTGGCAAACTTAAACACTAAAACATTCATTCTCAAAATTGAAGTACTAAACAAAGAAAAACAAAATTTGTGATTAAGAACTACTAAATGGCAAGGAATAAAAGGCTAAATGTAACAAATGAAGTTACAGGACAATAGCAAGAAACATCCAGATTGATATTGAAAGAAATGTAGAATGGATGATATGCAAAATGCAAAGGATGAAACGTGTATGCATATGCAAAGAATGAAATGCATGTGCGTATGCTGAAAATGCAGGAAATGAAATGCATAAGCATATGCTGAAATACAAGAAATGAAGTACATAAGCATATGCTAAAATGCAGGGAATGAAATAACATGAACATGATAAATTAAAATGCACAGAAAATGCAGATAAATGATACGCAATGCAAATGAAATTAAGAGTTGCAGAAAAATGGATGAGATGCAGAGTGAACAGAATGAAATGCAATGCTAAATCAAAAATACGCTAATAATGCAAAAAAGGGAATGAATGCAACAAATGCAATTGCAAGAGATGCACAGGATTGCGATGTAATGAAGTGAAATAGGGACAATGGGAAGAAATGCAAGGATGCAGAGTTACAGAGATACGAATGCAAATTCGATGATAAAGATGATGCTGAGAATCAATATTGTGATGTTGAATTAACACAATGCAAATTAACAACAACAAGACTGTTGAATGATGTGCAGATAAAACAAGAAAGATGATGAAAAATATGAAACATGAATGATACACAACAATAAAAAATCAATAACAATTCACAGAATGAAAATCAAAGATGCAAACAAATCGCAGAATGGAAATCGTAGATGAGAATGCAACACACAGAGAAAAGGGGAAACACGACGGATGATGCCTAATGAAATGAGGTTGATGCAGAAGATGATTCCGATGAGAAAAATAGAAAATGCGATAGATGATTCTGCAATAAAATGATGTTGATGCTAATCAAATGCACAGACGATGAATGAAATGCAGAACAAGATGATATGCAACAATGTAGATCAAGAAAAGGCAACATAGGATATGCAATTAACTAAAATATAATGAAGATGCAAGAGATTATGATGATGAACAAATGATTAGAACACGCAATTGATGAAATAAAGAAAACTGCAGACGATGAAGGATGATCTTGTGCAGAACACGCACAAATCAATGTCTGTCGATGATGAATCAAAAGCATGATGAATGCAGAGTGCTATGAAATGTGATTCAGATGCATCTGTAATAGATATTAATGCAACACGATGGAGTACAGTGAATGAAAAGGATGATGCAATGATGCTAAAACAAATGCAGGGATGCAGGTGCCATTGATGAGGGGAAATGCAATAGATGCAGAAGATTGACGCACAGATGAAATTAACGACATGATATGTGATGTTGAATGCTATGAATGCAATCGATGCAGAGAAAAAAAACAAGAATAGAAGATCCTAATAAGCGCCAGATGCAACCGTTAGATGAAAGATGAATAGCATTGCTTAGATGATGAAATGCAAATCAAAACCACAGGAAAACACACTAAAACTAATAAAAAAAAACAATGTAGATTGAAATTGCAATAAAATGAGACATGCGATAACTAAATGTACGTCATTATGAATGCAAACATCAAAGATTAAACCAAAGACGTACATGATTAAAAGAGGTGATTGCAGAAAAATGCTTGAAATGAGAAGAGAGAAGAAGAAGGAAAGAAAGTGAAAGAGAGAAGTGCTTACCTACCGCGGATTAGGTTGAGAGGAGAGGGAGCCTCCTTCTTTGTGCTCCTGTCGGGCCGATCAAACTCCTTCACCAGTGAAGAAAGAAAAGAGAATCAGAGGAAGGGAAAAGAGAAAAAGGAGGGAAAAAATGGAGGATCTCGTGTTCTTTTTTTAAAAAGATCGACCCCTCTCTCCTTTACTACGTGAGTTTATAAAGGAGTGGGTGGTTATTTTTTTTTTCAAAAACGCCCCTACTAAATTTTAAATTTTTTTAAAAGGGGCTTAGCTACGAGAATTTTTCAAAAATCCTTTCTTATTTAACCTTAAACCACTTTTGTAAAATTTTCTAGAAATTTTGCCTCTTTATTTTTTGAGCCTAATCTAAAAACAAAGTCTAAAATACCACGAGAAGTACGAGTGACTCAGAAGGTAGAATTCAGGGCCAGAAAAAGTAATCTTGGAAAATTTGGAGTGTTTACAAAATGGGTTGAAGTTGTTACTCGGCGTACAGTGGAAGACCGACATGTAGTTTCTTTTATTCACAAGAATATTCTTTGTCGTTTTGGCATACCACATGACATTGTCTATGACAATGACAGTCACTTAAAGAATGAAAGGATGGAGACCTTTTGTTCAAAATTCAGAATTTATCATCATTTTTCAGCTCCCTATTATCCTCAAGGGAATGATCAAGCCGAAGCTACTAATAAAATCCTGATCCGCATCTTGGAACGAAACGTTGAGACGGGCCGTGATTGGCATAAGAAAATCCAAGATGCACTTTGGCCTATCAAACTACCATTTAGACTCCAACCAATGCTACTCCTGCAGAACTTGTTTACGGGATCGAGGTAGTATTACATCTTTATATTCAAAAGTCTTCTCTCAAATTTGCATCACTGCTAGAATTACCACTTGATCAGTATCAACAACAGAGGTCGGTACAACTCGATCTACTGAATGAAAGAAAGCTCAAGGTAGTTGAACATGCTCAAGCCTATCGCCAGAGGATAGCCAGGCAATATGCCAAGTCAATCATCCAAAGAAAATTCTGAGTTAACGATCTGGTCCTCAGGTCGACAGCTCATCTCAAGCACCACCCGCGTGGCAAATGGTCACTGAATTGGGAATGTTCTTATGTGTTTAAGGAAGTGTTATCCCGTAATATGTATCGTCTGATCAATGCAGATGGGTGGAGTTGTCAGATCCTATCAATGCTCTACACTTGAAGAAATTTTACACCTAAATGTTTATTCTAACTTTTGTATTCTTCAAAGAGCATCCTTCAATAACAATGATTGTTTATCCTTCTTTCTTTTGTCCAACATCCCTTTCTTTGCTATACTGGGGTATCTTTATTATGAAACTTTACTTTTGCCCAGAACATCTTGTGTATGTAGTAGGATCGAAATATTCTTTTATTATCAATTTTTGAGACATCTTGTCATCAATTCCTTTTCATTCTCATTCAGGATAAGGAATAATCATGAGTTCATCCATAGGAGCAATAGGGCTACCTATAAGAATCTGTTCAAAATTGTGAACCTTCTAGGGGGTGAAATTGAAAATTTTTGCAAAATATCCATCATTGATCACCAAGAGCTTTCAAAGTACCGGCCTTTTTCAAAATTAACCATTGGGTTGAGTCTTTTTATCAAAATTGGTTTTCCTACCGATCTTTTTTACCAAATTCAGCCTTTGTGCTGATCTTTCTATCAAATCCAACCTTTGTGCTGGTCCTTTTACCAAATCCAGCCTTTGTGCCGGTCTTTCTACCAAATCCAATTTTTGTGTTGATCTTTCAAATCTAGCTTTTATGCTGGTCTTTCAAATCTAGCTTTTATGCTGGTCTTTTACAATTCAATTTTCAGGCTGATCACTTATCAAATCCATTCAACTTTTGGGTTAAGCATTTTATCTAATTCAACTTATTTCTAAAATGCAACCTTCGGGTTGATCTTTTTATCAATGCCAATCTTTTCAAAGATCCAACCTTCGGGTTGAACCAGTTTTCGAACTGACCCAATATTTCAATAATCTCCTGTAAATGACCCTTTTTCTAGAAAGAGTTTGAAGGAACTTGCTCCTTTTACAACTGCAATCATTTTCTTTCGCCAGAACCCTTTTTTTAGGGAGAGTTTGAAGAAACTCGTTTCTTCATGAAATTGTTTGCAAAATAACAACCCAATTTTACACAAAGAACCCTTTTGCCAGGAAGAGCTTCAACGGAAGCTCATTTTCTTTGTGGCCCCTTTATCAACTTATTTTGGCCTCCCCTTTTATAGAGGACCCTTTTTCCAGGGAGAGCATGATGGAACTCGCTCCTTTATGATCCTTTCCAACCTTTATTATTGACCGCTTTCAAAAAAAGAAGCCTAAGATTAGGGAGTTTTGACGAAAACTTAATTTCTCTTTGAAAGACCCATTTTAAAAACACCTCCTCTCTAGGGAAAAGAGGAGTTCTTTTTATCACCCGTTCACGTAAGGGTCAAACCTGGCCCTCTTTGGGGAAAGAGAGGTCCAATCTAGTCAAGAAATTTATCAATTTAATGTCAAGCAATTTTCTTTCATAAAGGATCACAAGATTTATTACCAATATATTATCAAAAACATATGTTGCATTCAAAGAAATGTATTCATGGCACAAGGATTCACTTTGAACTACCTTCTGTATTCTTTCTAAAAGGGTGAAACTTCTGTGAGATAAGAAGAAAAATTCAAGCTTTTTCTGTTGGTCAACTAAAAGAGATGAACGAAAGACTCTCAATATGGCTGACACAAGAAAAATTCAATAATGTTGAGAAGCCAAAAATAAATTGATATTAACTATAGCAATGAAACATTTTTAAAGACAATTCTTCTGGCAATAAGGCAGTGGAAATATACTGTGTGGCATAGAACCTACTTCATTTCTCCTAACATTCAAGCATAGTGAACTACATGCAAAAGGGATCTCTCAAGTATCTCTGAGTTGAATGATGATATGAGAGTTTAGATCTCTAAAACATAAAGAAGACTCTAATCATCACCAAGTTGAAGGTTGTTGTGATGAACTTTCCTATCAAAGTTCTTGCTTTATGCTACAAAGAACAAATTTTTAACCAAGAAAGACACAACATGCTTGTAATAGGGAAATTCTTGATTGTCACCAAGTTAAAGGATGACATGAGAGTCTAATCCCCGAGGACAAGGAAGGCTTTGATCATCTCCGAGTTAAAGGAGGATGTGACGTGCTCTTCTAGAGAAGATTTGAAATATCTCCAAGTTGAAGGTTGATAAGTCAAACTTCTCGCCAAATCCTAAAAGGGCTTAAATCTCAAGTTTAGATGTCAAAGAATGTAAAGAGATATGATGGGTAAACCCCATATACCAAACTGCCAAATTGCCAGGAATCGTCTTTGCTTATATGAAATTCTTTGTCAATATCATTTCATTCACTTGCTTCTATGAAACTAAGAACAATTCCTCTTTTTTCATATCAAGGAAATGGATAGCTTCCTTGAAGAAACCCAATAACAACAACTTAAATTTGATTATTGATTCTATGAGGTTAGCTTAGTTGGAGGTAATACTCCAGGTAGACGAGGGAATATCTTCTGCACATACGTGCATATTTTGATCAACTATAATTTCTGTGATATTGGCAATTTCTCCTCGCTATCCTCACATGAAGCGAGAGCCTGGTGTCTTTTTGATGAATCTTTGCACCTCTTTTATTATCCCTCTTCAGGATCTGAAAACCTAGGTTTTCAAGATTTTTCTCCTCTTTCGGTTTGAGCGTCTGGGCTCTCAAATCTTTTGCATATTTCCCTATTTTTCCCCACTGTCCCTCCATAGACAGTTTCTGCTCAGGTTAAGGTTGAATCTGAATCTTCGTAAAAGGTCTTTTCTTTTTAAAAGCTTTCTCTTTGTCTCAGTCATGAGACTCCCCTTTTTAAATTTCCTTTTCAAAGCTTTTAGGGACTTTATTATCTCACCTTTTGCAACCCTTTCAGACTTAGTGAAAAATTCAAAAGTTCCATCACGGATTCCTCACCCCCTTTTATCAGCCCTTTGTTATTGAGGATTTCGTTCTTTTTATCCTCGTTCATGTCAAGGGATAAACCTAAGTCTTACCCCTTTGTGTTAAGGGTTAAACCTGAATCTTTGCAAAAAAAATTGTCCTTTTGTTTTCAAAAAAGATTCTCATTGTCTCAGTCATGAGACCCCCCTTTTATAAACTTCCCTTTTCAAAAGCTTTTAGGGATCTTGTTTTCATGCCTTTTGCAATCTCTTTCAGATTTTAAGGCTAAACTCGAAAGTGCCATCACGGTTTCCTCACTCCTTTTATCAATCCCTTTATTTTTTAGGAATCCATTCTTTTCAAAGCCATTCAGGATAAGGTATTAACTTGAACCTCATTTCATGAGGGCTTTTCAAAATCAATTCTTCCATACTCAGTTCAGATTTTCTAACTAGGACATTTTTGTTTTCAAAATTTAGTGTATTTTCTTTTCCACTAAGCCCGGCTTTCAACCGGCTTAGTAGCAAAGAGGGACATCTGTAAACACCCCATTTTTTTTAGGATTCACTTCTGGACACCCCTTTCACAGATGCCAATCTCTGTAGTATAGTGTATGAGTCTAAACCATAGGTTCATTCTAGTTTAGGTGTCATTTTATCCCATTTTACCTAAAAATTATTATTTTACCCCTAAGTCACCTTAGACCCTTGCTAGTCAAACCCAATCAAGCTCATGTTAGGCTTAGAAGAACTAAAATGTCAGTCATTTCTAGCTTCCATGAGTTTACGATTAATAAACCCTATTCATTTTAGCTAAATTTGGTTCATTTTATGTGAAATGAGCTTATTTTTAGCTTGAATTTAAGCCAATTGTCCCAAAAATAGTTAATTCTACTTGATCCTACTCCCTTGTGTCTAACTTGAGCTCACTAGGAGTTCAAGTGATCTAGTTCCAGTATAAACTTATTTTTCACATTCTTGGAATTCATTTTAGCTCAATTCAGCTCATTTCAGCTAAAATTGAGTTAATCTCAGTCAATCCAGCTAGGACTTAGCTCCGAATCCAGTTCACCTTAGTAGAGTTGAGTGTCATTTTAGTTTAAACCTAGTACATTTTTGTTGCTTACTTCACTCTATAGTAAATTTCTTACCATTTTACTGAGAATTTTGTCTGTTTTCAATCATCTTTTCTAGGAGTCTGGTTGAGTCAGTGCCATTTTAGTTCACCTGAATTCAGAAATACTAGAACCCAGTTCAATTCAGTTCAACCTTTTTCAAACCAATCTTCCAAGTGTCACTCTTCGCCCTAAAGAGCAAAATCATTTCTGATCATAGTCATTTCTACTCAGAGTGGCGATTCAGTCAATTTCTAGTCCGAACTCGGATCAATTCTTTTTCTGAAATTATATCTATATCCAAGATCAAATTCCTGTTCCAATTTGGATATTCAATCCAGTGTTGGATCTGATATCCAATATCCATTCTCTATTTCGGACCTAGATCCTTTTATTCAATTCACTTTATTATCTATATCCATAATCCAATTGGTTTTCTAAACCTGGATTATCTCATCAAATATCCAAGGATCACTTATCAATCATTTATTACTCAGGATCCATTCTTCAATTCTTATTCAATATCCCGGATCCACTTTTTATCTTTGATTTAAGATCTGTTCTTCAATTCTTATTCAATATCCAGGATCCACTTGCTAATTTTACCTGTAATTCAAGATTCATTTTTCAGTCTTATATTTGATCCAGGATCCGCTCATCATGGATCATACTCATTGTCTGAGATCCAGATCCATTTATCATTTTAAAACTTCGAATCCAGATATGAATTCAAAACTCTCTTCTTCCAATTACAAACCTAGGTTCAAAACTGGTTTTTACATTTTAATCTAAACCCAGTGCTTTATATTTGATATTTTAAAATACCTTTTTCATAAAAACATTTTTTTCAATATGTCAGATCTGGATCCGGATTGAATTTTAATTTGGATCTTTATCAAGCTTGAATTTCAAAATGGATCTTAGATCTAGTCCAATTCACCTTAGATGGGACCCACCTAGGTGGCGTCAACTTCTTGATCATTCTTTCATTTGGTTTTTCTAATTTTTGTTATTTTAAAAGTCTAGTTGATTTAGGACTTTGTTTTTTGCTTTTTATCTTTTGATTTCATCTTTTGTTTTTAACCTTTTTTAAAATATTTATTCTAATTACTTTAAAATCAAATGTGGACCCCGCCTAGGTGGCGCCACATTTGGATTTTCTTTGTTAAAGTTTTAATTAGGTTAGAGAAAGAAAAGTCAAAATAAAACTCCAAATAGGGCTTTATTAGGGAGGTCGACACTCCCTAATTGTGCTAATTAGTAGTTAATCAATTAAGCAAATCTAAAACTTTTTAGAGTCCCTATCTCCTTGAATTTTTTTTCTATAAAAAGGGAGGGGATGTCCAGCATGAGAGAGGACCCAATCATAACAACCAAGAATCCCTCAGCTCTCCCTCTTCTTTATTTTATCTCCTTCCTTCTTCTTCCACAAAGTGTCACTCTTTTTTCTTCTTCTTCTTTTTTGTTTTCTTTCATCTTCTTCGGTTGCAGCAACGAGGGAGGAATCTCAGGTATACTCTCTCCCTCTCTTTTATTTTCTTTATTGATTTTTAGCATAGCTTTTGCATTTTATTTTCTTTTTATAGCCAAAAGAAAGGCGGGAACTCAGCTTTTCATAAACTGAGTTCCTCCTTTCAATCGGCTACATTAAAAAGCAAATCCCATGCATTCATTTTTTTATTTCTTTTCTTTATTCTATGCATTACAAATTTAGATTTGTGTTGTTTGCATCCAAACAACATCAAGAGCATTTAATTTTATGTCTTTTCTTTTCTTTATGCATGTTTAGAATTACGTTTTCATCTTCTTTAACAGTCATGCATGAATCTTGATTCTGGCCTCAAATTAGCATCATTAATTTATATGCATATTTTTGTCATTTAGATATGAATTTTTATGAGGGATATATCCATATGTTTGAGTGAGTCTGGCAAAATTGCGTGAATTGTCAGGCGTTGGTCAGAATCAGGTGCATCTTGCCAGAATCATATCTCCCTAACCGAAGATGGTTTTTCTGATTCATAAAAGGAGATCTCTTCATTATCATGTATAGTTTATCTCTGAAAAAATCCATAAATTTTCATCTAAGTTCGATATTTTATTCTTATCTGAAGTTGTGACAGGTACAGAATAGCCTATTCAACAACTTGTTTTTACTTTTTAATTTAATATTTGTTTCCAGCATATTCATTAAATTTATTTTTTAATTGTATGCTATTTTTAGGATTGTTAGAGTTGTTCATGTTAATTTTTATGATTTTTGAAGATCATTCAATATTTTATCTTGCTGCTTTCCAAGAACCGGTTTCTTACAGAAGCCTTTTCTGCAAAAATACGGGCATATTTGGCCTTTTCTCATTTATTTCATCATTTTCATAAATAGTTTTTATATCTTTATATTTTGATTATTTTCTTGATCATGTCAAGGTTCTCTCCACCCGATTTGGTATCGATTCGAACTCGTTTGGTTTTTGGATTAGGCATATTTCAAAACCATTTTCTGAAACCCTAATTTTTAACACTGTTTTGCAATTAATATCAATTTCTAAGGGTATTTTGGTTATTTTGTCTTTAATTCTAAAATTTCTATTTTATAATCAGTTTATTTTTATAGTTTATTAAATCATGCATCATCCTTTATTTTATTTTAGAATTTTATTTTATGAATGCATGGAGAAAAGCTTATTTTAGGATAAAAATCTCTCAATTTCCAGATATTGTTGGATAAATCTTGCAAAGCCTACATTTTTCTACTAACCTGTTTGCTGATTTTGCAAGAAAGCTCAAGATCTTATTTTTTATTTTCTTTTTTTATTTCTTTATTTTATTATTCAATTTCTTAATATAAATTGTAATCAAATATCAAAAATAGTGTAAATTTACTTTTCTGCATAGTTGAGGGTTGCATAAGCATATAGTTTATTTTCTCAATATTAAACTGTTATGGTTTGTCATGCATATGCACTTTTTAAATTCTAAAATGGTGAAACACGAATGGCGCGTGCACCTTCTTCTAAGAAGTTAATAAACTTAGTAGAATTCGTATTTGTAGCCATAGTCAGAATACAAATGAAATTCAAATTTATTAATTTCTTTTAAGTTACAAAAGCCTACACTCTTAGGCTATTTTCCAAAATCATTGCATATTTTCAAAAGTTTTTCAAGTATTTCCTAAAACTCTCCTATTATGATTTAATAGGATATGTTAAAAATATATTTGTTGCCATAGTCTTGGATATATGGCGGATTTATTTCACCTGAATTCTATAAGGCACAAAAAACCTCTTTTCTATCAAAAGAATTTTCTAAAACAAAGAAAATTTATCAATGATTTTTCTCAAATCTTTCAAAAAAAAATTTATAAACCTGCATCCATGCATCATTTAGACTTAGGTTGCATCAGGCATGAGCCCACAAGGTCACACGCCCAGTCATTTGATACTTTCAAAAATTCTATTTCAGAATATCTCAAAATATGTCCTTAAAAAGTATTTTTCAATAATTCCAGACATGCATCATGTTTCCAATAAACCCTTTTCAAAATCATGTCATGTGTGTTTGATTCTTTCTGCATTTTAAAATTTATAATAATCTTTTAGGCATTTAAATAAAATAAGGCATACCGTTCAATCCTTGGTTCGATTACTCTTGGTTAAGGCGCTAGGAACGATTGAACCTCGTACTGGCAGGCGAATCCTAATTTTTCAACTTTTTCTCACATTTTTCAAAACAAAAATGAGTTTTCTAAAACTTTTTCAAAAGGTCTATTGACTTGCAAAAGTAAAATTTTGCATGATGACAAGAACTAATACATAAAATTAAAGAAAATAAGTCTAATCTCAATCGTCAACCTCTAACTCAGAAACTCTTATAACAAGTATTTATATAGAAACATGAGAATTCCTAAATTTATTTTGGATCAGAGATGGATCAATTACAGTAAAAGTATTCAAATATAAACTAAAACCTAAACTGAAACCAAATCCAAATGAATCTCTTGGACCTAAGTTGCATGCTGCTCCTACGTCAAATTTCTTGTTTCTTCCATGAATCTCTTGGACCTAGCATCCATGTACTGTCAAGCATTTGAAGTGCAGTAAAAAATGATGTGTACGATAATAGTGTTTCATCGACATTGGAGGAGTGCAAAAAAGCCCAAAGCAAATCTAAAGGAGAGAGGAAAGGGTTTTGCTTACAGCTTAATTCCGGCGAGGCACAAGTTAAAAAAAATATATCGTATGATACCATAAAAATGTGGAAGGAAGAAGACAATCAGTAAAGTTGTCTTTTAATATCATAGAGGGGTAAAATGGACTTTCAACATAAACTAATTATCGCTTTGATCATAGTTAATATTCAAGATGCCTGTTTGAGAATTATTTTCTTAACTTAGGCATTTATTCGTAAGACCTTAAAGGTTAGGTAGGTTCTTGTAATTAGGTCAAAACTTAGGAATGCGTTTGTAATTTTTTTATTATTTTTATTCATGACAGATGATGTTTCTTTGAGGTCACGGAATAGTGGGAAGACTACCTTTTCTAACCAAATTGATTGAGATTCCAACATGAGTGCAAAGCAGATACCGTCGGCTCTCGTGAAACCCTTCCTATAATCGGATAAACAAATATGGACAGATCTGGATCAGAAACAAGCCTATCCTTAGTTTATATATATATATATATATGAACCAAACCCAGACCATGCCTAGTAAAACCATATTTTTTATTATTTTTACATTGAAAAAGTGCGAGTCTTAATCAAAACTCGGGTGGAGTCGGGGGTCTGGTATAAAATTTTATAAACTATACCCGGGTCTATGTATTAATCAGACCTTCAGATCCAAATCCAGGTCATAATCGGGTCTTCTTATTTATCATCATACCCGGATTCTATAGGGTTTGGTTTGGGTCGAGTCCTAGTAAACCAGCCGGTTGACACGTCCTGAAACGAGAGCATTCCCTGTTTGGTTCGTTCGGGTCGTTTACCACCCCCCTACTTGTGATTCCCAAACACAAGAATACCCACTGAGGCACACCATATCTTCAATGCGCCATACCGCACCACAAAACTCTTCAAATGATCACCCAAAGTACAAATTGGCATTTGCATCACCACGTTTGACATCGTGCACTACCCGAAGTCGAAGCACGAAATTACCAAAAGACCTCCATGCTGATCCCATTTTTCGTTGGAAAAATCTGTAGTATATCAATTTATGCAAGGTCAATATCGTGATAAACGTCTTATAAATAAAGAGCGAGGCGGCTCATTCGCGTGAAGGAATCAACAACCCTTTTGTATTTATCCATCCCGCCGCCGTCCCCCCCCCCTGATCACACGTGCGAAATATACGCACCCACGCGCGCGAAAAGAAGAAGGGAAGGTTTGGAGAGAAATCCGAGCGATGGGGATCGAAGCCCGCCTGATCCGGCCGCGGATGCCGTTGGATTTCGTCAACGCTCTCTCGTGTCCGTAGATCTCATCCCCCTTTGTGTTTCTCATTAGTAACAGAGAGAGGGTTTTCCAAGAGATATCGTCTGCTTAGTATGGTTCAGTTCATGAATTCCGGCGGCCGGGATTCGAAGAATACTGCGATGAAGACGACGGCGACGGCGACGGCGACGGCGTTCGGGGAGTCGGAGTCGCTGAAGAGATTGGCCGTGAAATTGGAGATTGAGGATCCGTCCGACGACGATCACGGGCCGCCGATAAAGAGGTCTAAGTTCCGGACTCCGTTCCAGCAGGTATAGTGATCGGTTCGGCCTTTCTTTGTTGTTTTTGCCCTGATTTTGTTTTCCTTTTTGGTTGGATTGTGGGAGGGGGTTGATTCATCATCATCGTCGTCTCCTTCTTGTTATTGTGCATCTGCTTCTGCTTCGGAGGAATTTAGGGTCTCTTTCGTGTGTCTCCGATTTAGTTGTTAGAATAATTGGGCGTTTAGCGGTGTTTTGCGATCATAATCTTCTTCTTCTTCTTTTGTGGCTTCTGCTTTGGAGGAATTCTAGGGTTTCTTCCGTGTATCTCTAGTTTAGCTGTTAGAGTTATCGGGCGTCCGGCGGGATTTTTGCTCTCTCTCTTTGTGAGCGTGTGTTTTGAGATGCGGACTTCTTCTGCGACTCGTTTTCCTGAGGAAAAAAATCGGTGCAAAAGAGTCACGATGTTGACAGTTGGGGGTATTTGAGAAATTTCATTTTCCAGTGGTTGAAATGGCGGGAAATTGCGCTAGGAAAAAAAAATGTCTATAATGGTCTTGAAATGGGTGTAGAAGTGCGGATTACTAAATCCAGAGATTGCAATTGATTTATAAGCAACGATAGAATTCCCGTTCTATTGAAAAGTATTGTATTTTCAATGATCTGATGATTGTTCTTGTTGTTATTTAGATATGTTTTGTTATTCGAAAGTGTCTAGGTGGTGTGGAAGTGCTTGATTTGTGATGTTTTATTTCTCTCTTTTTTCCTGTTTGTAATGGGTAGCTGATGAAAGAATATGGTAGATCCGCTTGCTCTGTGGAAAATTGTGTAGGAATTTTCAACTCAGTTGCCAACTATGACATAGCTTCTCGATTGCAGTTGGCCTACAGGTTGAGTTTTATAGAAATACAGCATGGTGGAAGTTTGATTGTAATTTTATTTCAGTAGTAGTTGGTAACACGCTTCTCTTATCTTTACTTATTTATTTTGTGTTTTATGGCAGTGGAGCATGGGGACTAGCATGATTCCAATGCAGCCAACCCCATATAACCCACTGGATGAACCTAGTCCACTTGGTTTACGTCTGAGAAAAAGTCCATCCTTGTTGGATTTGATTCAGATGCGACTTTCACAACGGGATGCTGCAGCACTTGGAATTGATGGCAGTGGGAATTTGGATTCAATGAGAAAAATGGACTCAAAAGGTGCAGCGACATCAGGTACAACTGACAAGCTGAAGGCATCCAACTTTCCTGCCTCACTATTAAGGATTGGCTCTTGGGAGGTATATCTTTTCTTATGGTTAAATCATTTGAATACATAATGACCACTAGATGTTATATTATGGGTAAAGTGAGGCTTATTTAGCTTTGTTTATTCATGTATACTGTTTCCTGCTGTTCTTTCTTAGTTTGCTTATGTATCATCATTGGTAGCTGTTAAAACTTATTGCCATGCATCTTTAACTGTACTGTGCCATTTACCTGGTACCTAATGCAGTGTGTCTCGAGGTATGAGGGTGATTTAGTTGCAAAGTGCTATTTTGCAAAACATAAGCTTGTGTGGGAAGTTCTTGATGGTGGTCTTAAGAGCAAAATCGAGATCCAATGGTCAGATATCACTGCGTTGAAGGCCACATTTCCAGACAATGGACCTGGCAGTCTTGATATAGTGGTAAAGCCACTTGGTTGTCTGTGATTGGGTTTCATAATTTTTTATCTGTTTGCTGAATAATCATTGGTTTCTAACATGTTTATGTTCATATATGGTTCAGTTGGCCAGGCAGCCTCTATTTTTCAGAGAGACTAGCCCGCAGCCTAGGAAGCATACTCTATGGCAGGCAACCTCAGATTTTACCGGGGGGCAAGCAACTATACATAGGTAAATTTATTCTTTTGACATTAATTCAATCACATTACTGTTGGAAGTTTGCATTGTAGTAAGTGATTTTTTTTATGGAGCGACAGCTTCTCACCCATTCATGTTCCCTCTCTCATCTTTAATAAGGTCCTTTTGTTTGGCACTGTTTCAATCTATCCATGTTCTGAAGGGCTTGTATTTTATGGTTTATCTGTCATTATCTGTATGCATAAACGTAATGTAGAGAATGGAGATTGTGTCTTATTAACCAATTACTAAATATTGTCGTGCATAATAAGACCTCAACAAATTTTGTGAATCTAAAGTTTGTCGCACGTGCAGTTTCTTAAAGGTGTTGGTGAATGATAAAAGTTTATCAAGATTATGTATATAATTGGCTTTCTTCTTCCCATGTCATTATGTACAGACAAATCATCAACCTACGTAGCCATGTGCCAAATTCTTGGTCCATGTATTCTCTCTTGTATGTCATGCTAGATACCACAAGCCTGTCTTCAATCACAATTGCATCCATGGCAATCTGTGCTGCCAAATGCGATGTGTGTGATATGCATGTTTTATACTCTAGTAAGATTTCTTGGTTATCATAGGCTATTCATGTATGATTAAGACGATATGTTCATTCCTTTGTTTTTGTCCTCAATATATGATTCTATGGATGACCTTGAAAGACCCTTGCCTAGATCAGGTGCACCCACGAACTGTGCATCCAATCAAAGACCTAGCTTGTTTGTCATACAGTTTTTGTGTCATATTGTGTCATAACTCTTTAACACCAAAACTTGATTAAGAATAGATCACTTCTAATTTCAATAGTTTTTCACCCTCTGACATGTGAATGCCTGTAGAATCTGCAAAAACAGCAGGAGTTCCATTTTTATATCTAAATGATAAATGGGAAGGTAAAAGTTCTCAAAAACTGCATAAGATCAAAACTTCATTGTTCAGGCACACTTATGTTGCAAATCCATAAGATATTCAATTAAATTTCATTGTATTTGTCAATTCTCACATATGGCTGGGTTCTTTGAGAACACCGATTTGTAGTGGGAATGGGTATCTGCATGTAAATTTTATGTATTACGCAAAAAGTTTTCTAAGCTGCCTTTCTTAATTATTTTTTCTCTTGATAGGTTTTCTTTAAACTTTTTCTGTGTTCTCTTTGTGCTTGGTGGAAGTGGGGTTTTCCTTTCCTTTTGAAGTCTAAGAATGTTCTGAAGGTTATTCTATTTCAGTATGTTACACCACTTTACATGATGAATCTATGAATTTTGTACTACAAACACCCATAGTTGTGTTAATGGGGTAAAAGAAAAAGAGATATTGCCAAAGGCCAGCTCATTTTCGATCTCTTTTCTCAAATTTTTACTGCTGTTCTCAGTCGGTCATGCCTACCTTTCCCCTTACATATGCTTATCTTTAGTGTTATTAATTTTCAAATGACTTTGGGAATTTCCTTTTTCTGTTTTATTTAACTATCAGAAATTCAAAAGAAATTGATACATGTTCTAATAATTCTGTGAAATGAGTTACCCTTTTCCTTTTTTTTATTTTTATAAGTAGTATTTAGAAACGATTGATTGACTATGTAGACAGGTTGCATAAACTTGCACCAATTTTGTGCTGCCATTTGTAAAGTTGTTTTGATGATATTTCCTAACTACCCCTTGATATTGTACATGTGGCAGAATGGCAGAACCATGCTGTTTGCTTTTGCCGTCTATTTAATTTTCTGAGATAATGGACCTCTGTAGTTATACACTGTCGGTCCCAAGCCCGGATAAAGGAGGAGGGTTGCGGTAGGCCTGTGACAGCCAGCATAAAAACTTTGTCATATCCTATGAAAATGAACCAATATGAGAATTTCGTTGGGGCGTTCCCTACTGAGCGACGCGCTGTACTCTCTAGGCCCGGAGGCAGTGATAAATGTGCAAGGGTTGCTAGGTCGTCGCCCAGAAGCGACGCGTCACACCGGCGCCCGGGTGTGGTGTCAAATAGGCAAGGGTTCCCTCACTTTGTTGGACGGGTGGGGGTAAAGAAGTTAGTCCAAGACCATAAAATTAGGTTAGCCACTTGGAACATAGGGTCTTTAACTGGTAAGTTGGTAGAGTTAGTAGATGTTATGTGTAGGAGAAAGATTGATATTTTATGTCTTCAAGAGACCAAATGGGTAGGTGAGAAAGCTAAAGTGATAGAACCTTGGGGATATAAGATTTGGTATACAGGAATAAATAGGAATAGGAATGGAGTAGGGATTGTTATGAGTCGTCAGTTTATAGATAATGTAGTTGAGGTCCGTAGGAAGGGTGATAGAATTTTACTTATTAAATTAGTATTAGGTACGGATATTATTAATATTATTAGTGTTTATGCACCTCAAGTAGGTTTAGATGATTCCATTAAGCATCAATTTTGGGAAGATTTAGATGGAGTAGTACAAGAGACATCTTATGAAGAAAAGCTTTTCATCGGCGGTGACCTTAATGGACATGTAGGCATTAGTAGGGATGGATTTGAGAATATCCATGGAGGCTATGGTATAGGAGAAAGAAATGAAAGTGGAGAAAGGATTTTAGATTTTTGTTTGTCCTATGATATGATCTTAGCAAACACTTGGTTTAGGAAGAGGGAGTCTCACCTAGTAACATTTAAAAGTGGGGTTAATACGAGTCAGATAGATTTTTTCCTACTTAGAAAGAGAGATAGGGGTTGTTGCATCGATTGTAAGGTTATACCGGGAGAAAGTGTAGCTACACAACATAGAGTCTTAATTTTAGATCTTAGAATTAGACAATGCCGCAAAAGGGATAGACATAGGATAGATCCTAGAATTAAGTGGTGGGCACTGAAAGGAGCTAAACAAGGAATGTTTGTAGAGCAGGTAGTTAAGGAAGTTGATTGGTGTCTCGAGGAGGATTCAGAATCAATGTGGAATAAGATAGCGGGTGGTATGAGAAAAGTAGCTAAGGAGGTATTGGGTGAGTCTAAAGGCGGTGCACCACTAGGTAAGGATACATCATGGTGGAACGAGGATGTCAAATTAGCTATTAAGGTTAAAAGAGAGTGTTATAGAAATCTAAGTAAGAGTCGTGATAATGAGAATTTGGAGAAGTATATGATAGCAAAGAAGGAAGCTAAAAAAGTTGTTCGTAACGCGAGGGCTAAGGTATATAAGGAGGTTTATGACAAGTTGGATACCAAAGAAGGCGAGAAGGATATTTATAGGCTTGCAAAGATGAGAGATAGGAAATCGAAGGATTTGGGTATGGTTAGATGTATCAAAGATGAAACGCAAAGGGTTTTAGTCAAAGATGAGGAGATTAAGGAGAGATGGAAAGATTATTTTGATAAGCTATTTAATGATAGTCATGCTCAAGATCTTGGAGACTTCTCCATTCCTTTTCATGAGATAAATCGTGACTTCATGCGCAAGATTCAAAAGAAAGAAATTGCAGAGGCTTTGAAGAAAATGAAATCAAGAAGGGCAGTTGGCTCAGATGGTATACCTATCGAGGCTTGGAAATGCTTGGGAGAGAAAGGTGTAGAATGGTTGACAAATCTTTTTAACTTGATTTGGCGAACAAATAAGATGCCTAATGAGTGGAGGAAGAGTACTTTGGTGCCTTTATATAAGAATAAGGGTGATATACAAGATTGCACAAACTATCGTGGTATAAAACTCATGAGTCATACTATGAAACTTTGGGAGAGGGTGATTGAGTCTAGGTTGAGGAAGGTTGTCATGATATCGGAGAATCAATTTGGTTTTATGCCTGGAAGATCAACTATGGAAGCTATACATCTTCTTAGACAACTTATTGAAAGATATAGAGAGAGGAACAAAGATTTGCATATGGTTTTTATTGATTTAGAGAAGGCATACGATAGAGTACCTAGGGACGTTCTCTGGTGGACAATGATGAAGAAAGGTGTTTCTCTCAAGTACATTAGTATAATTAAAGATATGTATGAAGGAGTAGTAACCAATGTCCGCACTTGTGGAGGGGTGACAACCAATTTTCCGATAACGGTTGGGTTACATCAAGGATCTGCTTTAAGCCCTTTCCTATTTGCGATAGTGATGGATGAGCTTACGAGATCAATTCAAGATAATGTACCGTGGTGTATGTTGTTTGCTGATGATATTGTTTTGATTGATGAGTCTAGAGCTGGGGTTAATGCTAAGTTAGAATTATGGAGACAGACATTGGAAGCTAGAGGTTTTAAGTTGAGTAAGAGTAAGACTGAATATATGGAATGTCGGTTTAGTAAGCAACGAAGTAGTGATGGGAGTGTAGTGAAGCTTGGTGAGCAAGATATACCGGTGAATGATTATTTCAAATATTTGGGATCCATCATTCAAAAGTATGGAGAAATTAATGGAGATGTAAATCATAGGATAAAGGTTGGGTGGATGAAATGGAAAAGTGCTACTGGAGTGCTGTGCGATCGTAGAATGCCATTGCGGTTGAAGGGAAAGTTTTATAGGACGACTATTAGACCCGCTTTACTATATGGTACGGAATGTTGGGCTGCCAAGAGACATCATATTCAAAAAATGAGTGTAGCTGAGATGCGGATGCTTAGATGGATGTGTGGAAATACAATAAAAGATAAGATTCGGAACGAAGAGATACGTAAGAAGGTAGGTGTTGCGCCCATTGAAAATAAGATGCGAGAGAATCGTTTACGGTGGTTTGGACATATTCGGCGAAGGCCTAATGATGCTCCAGTTAGAAGGTTGGAGAAATGGGAAAATATATTAGTTAAAAGAGGTCGGGGTAGGCCTAGGAAGACTTGGATGGAGATGATTGGAAAGGATATGAATGCTTTGAACCTCACCGAGGACATGGCGTTGGTTAGAAATGATTGGAGGAAAAGGATTCATGTGGAAGACCCAAAATGAATTTCTTTTTTGGTTCATATCGCTGACCCCAATTGTTTTGGGATGAAGGCGTAGTTGTTGTTGTTGTAATGGACCTCTTTATGAATTGTTTCTTCCGGAGTTCATTAAAAAAAATCAGAAGAATAATTCTGTGTGTGTGTGTGTGGCTTGGCTTAATTTGGCTGATATATCCAAATCTGTGCATGCAGGAGACATTTCTTGCAGGTTCCTCATGGGTTGCTTAATAAACATTTTGAGAAGCTTATCCAGTGTGATCCTCTTCTGAACTTGCTTAGTCAGAGAGAAGTAATAACCTTAGATTCACCATATTTTGATCCCAGTGGCTCTGTGTTTGAGGGCCAGGATGAATCTAAGTGCCATGGATTTGACCATTTGAAGAATGACTATGTGTCACCATTCTCTGGGTTTCAGGACTCTGCATCAACAATTACTGCTCAGACATCAGACACTAAGAGTGAGCCTGTGGATCCAGTTGGGAGAGTACCTGAGCCTGTGTCACAGGAAACTCCATCACCCAGCTCAGGTATGCTTCAAATGCCTTTTTTATCTCCAGTATGATTTTGAAATGTTGAAAACCCAAGTGCTTGGAAACAGGCCCTTCAAGTTTGTTTTTGGTTTACTGTTACTTTGCAAGTCATTAAAGGAGGTTTTTAGAAACTTACAAACAATTTCTTCAGCATTCCAATCTGTCATTATCAAGATCTACTTGGTACTGTTATCGTGTGGCAGATTAACTGAATCCTACTGCTTGTCAATAGGGACAAACATATGTGCATGGGTATGCATTCTTATATGCAAGCTAGCATGCTCCCTGATAGTGTGCATGTGCTTCTAGGCACTCTACTGCAGCCAGCGAACATGCTTTTCTCTATACATGCATCCATGCACAAACAAATGCATGCCTATGCGCACCTACACCTACATCACATGCACAATAAACTGTTGAGGTATTATATTAAATTTTCATATGGTGGTTTCTTTTGGTGCTTCTAGCTCTGTTTAGCTTTGTCTTGTTTTTGCTGTTTGGTAAGGCCAAAGTGAAGCCTAGCCTTATCAAATACTAGCTTCTTGTCTTGTCATTGTCAAATAGGGTTCTAAATTTGGTTGTAGTGATGGATGCAAGGGCCATTGAAGAACGTGGAAGTATTGAGAAAGATGGATCAAAGGGGTCAAATCTTTGGGAACAATTCAGAAATCCCGCACTCCATGCATCTATGTCAATGAGTGATTTGGTAAATCACATTGAGCACTGCATCACAGAACAGATGACCTCTGGTAATCCTCTTTCATCTGGTGAAGGCGCCTGGAATAAGGACATATTGGATGAGATAACTCAGCAGCTGCTCAGTGATTCCCAGAATCCTATGGCTTCTGATGAGCAGTGTCTCATGTCAAGGGTGAACTCTCTCTACTGTCTCCTACAGAAGGATGCTGCTATCAATCAAGCAGCACAGGCAAACAATGAAAACAGTGGTGATGCTGAAGCAGAATCAGACAATCAACCTGATGATGCTGTTTCCCCATTTGTAGGCTACGGAAAAATGCCCAAATATGGAACATCATCTAATGCTGAGCTTGAAGATGCATCTAGCAGCAAGCAGAGCTCTGCAACGTCTAGAAAGGACTCCATTGGTAATTTGCTGCTTAACCTCCCTCGGATAGCATCACTTCCTCGGTTCTTATTCAGCATCTCAGATGATGTTGGTTACCGGGCCAAGTGATGATGCTTTTTGTTGCGCTCAAAGCCCATTCTAGAAACTGTATTAAACAGGGTTCCATTGTCTGGTCTGCTATTTTAATCATCTCTGTTCAACTGGATTTAGATGTTGTAATGCTGTAATTAAAGCTCTTAGGTTTCAGGGTTCAGATAATTGCATGTAACGAAGCCTGTAGGAACTGTTTGTACTCGTTTCTGTATATCGATGTAAATTGATCCTCTCTCTCTCTCTCTCTCTCTCTCTCTCTCTCTCTCTCTCTCCACACACTGTGTGCTGAATCTTTCTTGATTATAAGTGCTCTTTGGTAATCATTCTCGATCCTTAATCAAAAGTTCTGGAGAACCATATAAATGGTCAACCATGTGCAACAGTAGCTTAGATGTACGCATATATCTTCGGGAGACGGCCTTGTCTTTTGGAGAGTAGCAGGTGCATTCATAACAAGCATGGGTCACCTTTTACATCCCGGACCATGTTTTACTCTGAATGAAAGCAGCATGGTAATTTGAATACGGGCCTATTTTCATTGTTCCAATATATAAGATTAGTGGTAGCCAACGGACTAGTTATTTGATCGACGCATCTTAAAATTCTGGCGGATACTAAAAGAAAAAGATAATATGGTGGATATAAGAATTGCAACTAAAAGTTTGCTCTTGAAAATTACCCTTTTTATATTTAAAAGTCAAGAAACATCATGAAACCTGTCACATCCACACCTCCAATGTTACAGGACAAAAATATGGTGTTGATGGCTGCGTGGTCACACCTACGTGAGATGCCCCAATCATCAAACAACTCCGTTTCATGTTGGTTCTTTCCCGATTCAAGAAACCTCACTGGCACTCAAAATCCCAAGTTGATCATGAGATCGCAATTGACATGGAAATAACACAGCTTTTCTTGTTTGCGTGAACCGATTAGGTTTATGATCCTAAATTTGACAGGGCTTACATGCTGAGTCCGGATCAGGTGCCATATGATGGCACAATTTTTTATGCCTTGCGCACCTGATCGCCCTCCATCAGGTTTTGGGCCCCACAACTGACAGGCCCTATCCCCAAGATAGAGGGCGATCGGGTGTGTGAGGCACAAAAAATTGTCATCATATGACACCTGATCCGCACTCTACATCCTCTTGCAGCTTATGAAGTTCCTGGAACGCGTAATTAGATTCTGTCCTGGATCAGAATGTTTGGATGATGATGATGATGATCATAGGGGAAAGAAGAGGATGATGAAGGGTAAGAGCAAGATCGATTTGGTTTCTTGGGGACTGTGAGGTCTAAATAACCTTTGGAACAATAACAGAATCAACAGGGGCTCCTACCATCTGGTAGCAGTTTGTGCAAGTCACCATGTGACGGGATGTTGCAAGTTTGAACGCCACCGGTACACCGGTGGTTGAATAATTGCCTGGTAGATTGAACAAGCCTCTGGCCTATCTGGCTTGGCTTAAAAGCTGTTTGTAAAAGGGAGGGGCCCTAATTCCCCTAGATCTGTTATGGAAAATAACTTCAATAACAGAAGAGAGAACCAATGGCAGAAACCATACACCCAAAGAATACAAGTGTAACACAGCCAACTAAAAACCTTGATGGGTCAACATACAGCCAACCTCTGCAAAATGCAGCACCATGTACAATCTCTTGCTTGAGTAAGCTGGGGGGAAGGCGCCCTTCCATTAAGGAGAAACCATACACCCAAAGAATGCTTATACACAGATCAAAATGAGTAACCAAGGTTACCAAAAAATGACAGGCCTTGAACTTACAAGCACAGTCAGTGGCCCATATGAACAAAAGGCAAAAAGGGATTATACTGGCTCATTCATGTCCCCCCCCCCCACCTCTGAGTGCAGATTCTGTGCTCACCTTTCCCCAGAGGAAGCAACAGTAAAACAACCACATCCTCTTTTGGCTTGGACTTCAACAGTCTGTTCACCTATGACTACAGCCTACGAGACATGGCATTAAGCAATAAGATCTCTTGATCCTACCATATACTGGGATTACTCTCCAATCATATCCTCCATGTAATCATGAAGCAGCCTCCTGTATCCAGTGGATGGCCTCACAGTACTGAATTTTGATGCATGGGTTCCTACCTAAGAGATGGACCAGTTTGGTCTTGCTTTTTGGTGCCGTTCATTAAAATTTACCTGTTCAGAACTCCTTTGCTTTGCTAGGAGGGTTTATCTTTTCTCCTTGGTGCATTTGCTCTCATCTTTAAATGTGCTGCGATTGTTGCCAACTTTACCTGAGTTACATACCTTTACCTTATGTATTATTGACTACATGAGACTGAGAATACTTTATATCAAAACATAACAGACTGCAGTGGCCGCATGCCACAGATTTTATAGTTGTGATGGACTATATAAATATCCCTGCTTGCTAATTGCTACTATATTTCTCCTTTTACATCACAGTTTTATCAGGGTAGGATGTTTCTCAAACTTGACTCATCATTTTCCAACCTTACTCAAATCATATTCTCGCAATACCCACTACCAACTACACCAAGCCTTCCCGTTTTGGTTACCATAGAGCCAAAAATGTTTTACACTTTTTTAGCTAAGCCAGTGATGCATGTTTCTAGGGTTAGGCTACCTTATAAATAAGCAAAAGTTTAACCATAGGTACCAAGCTCTATCTTTTTACTCTCCGCATTAAACACATGTATCAGGTTTTACTCTTCATTCTTCAAGAATGCTGTGAAGACTTCATATGGAGATCTTTATATTGCTCAAGCAGGCTGTAATTATTTCATGTACTGACTTTTCAGCTCCCAAGAGAGGGCTGATAGGCTGTTCCCCTTCAGTGCAGAGCCTTGTGTGTCTGAACCTCCTCAAACCAGTCTCAGATCAAGAGGTAAAGGAAGCTGTCTTCAACAAGATGGGGATCGATCCCCTGGGCCAGATGTGGTAAAGGATGGACTGAAGCAACTTACACTGCAAGATATCAAGCAAGACTTCCCCAATCTTATTTCCTTCATCTGTCAGTCACAGAGGGTGAACATGCCGTGGGCTTCAAACACCACCACATTATTGGCAGATTGCAACCTATACACTGTGCAGAAAAATTATTCTGAAACCATGTACAAGATTAAGAATCAAGCCAGTGTCATTCATCAGTCTTCTAAGTAAAGATAGATTTATGGCTCTGTATCCAACTAACGACTATAGGCACTTCCCACTCATAATGGGAAACTACTGGGAAAAAAGCTCCAATTTATAGCCCCTGCTTTCCAATTACATCCTTTTCAAATGAAGTTGCATTAAACATCAAACTCAGCGTCATGAAGCAAATTCACAAAATTCTAAGTTCATATGCTGTAGATCCCATGAGTGCAAATGATCGCCATGAGACAATTGAAATGAAAAGCTACAACATTAACTTTCCTAAGCACCTATATATGAACATACGAAGCCTATATATCAACATATGAAAAGCTACAGAATTGCCTATGCATGTAGCTGCACATGTACATATCTGGTAGACACACAGGATTCATATTTCTTCTTGCATATGAATGCGCTGTGAGCTTGTCTGGGTGCTCACTGCATAAGAAAAAATGTTCTTACTTTACCTTAGTCCAGTTGCAGAAGCATACCGAAGTCTTGTCACAAGTACACCCTTGTAGACTAGGTGCATAAGTGGAACCATCATTCCAAAGCAAAGAAATTAACTATTAAAGACTCGACCAGTTTTTATTGGCAATTCAAAGCAGTATAGCCAGTTAGCCACTTCTCTAAATATAGTCTATACAGATGACATAAAAAACCTAGAATTGTGGTGCATGAGAGAAAAAAAAGAAGATAAAATCCAAGAAATGATTCAGAATTTTGATGCCCCAAACTATAGTATAAGATTAGCTGTGACCCCTGTTTCCATTCCCATGACAACCCAGGCCCCAGTAACGTCCCCAACTAGATCAGACCATACTTCCACAAACAATACGTTCAATCAATTTAGGTGTTCCTATTTATATTCAAAAGCGAAAAATCAATCTATGAATTTGAGACAAAACTTGGTTAAGGGTTATACCCTAAGATCAATATATCGCACCACCCACCTCCCCAACACCAGACCCCAAGCATCCATTGTTATGGCAGAAAACGATTCAAAACAAATAAAAGGGAAAAATAGAAAGAGAGCTTCAACAGAGATCTTGTTTTAGTATGCTTTTTTTGAGTAATGACATTTTGAGTTATATCTAACATTCTTCAGGAACTGGAAATAAGGTGGCAGTTATTGATTTGGATAGGAGATGGCACATACTCCTTAGGAAGCTGGGGAAATAATCTAGGAACTTCCCTCCTTTTTCCAGCACCCAACATTTCCCAGCTCCAAACATGCCTAGTCTACATTCTTGCAACAATGTAATTACAGAAAAACACCCATGAAAACATGTGTTTTACTCCTTCCAAAACTTTAAAAAGTACAAGACACAAAATATACAAGAATTATAGTAGAAACATTTCATGGATTCTATATCTAGGAAAGTGACACTTTTAATCTTGGAGACAAAATCTCCAAGTTTCAGAACCAATAAACTTACCTGGTTATACATACATAAATCGAAGGGCACTCCAAAATGGACAACGGACAATAAAACTTTCTGTGACAAGTCTAAAATTTCCACAAAATTTGTCACTACAAAGAGGTTTCTCCAGCTACTAGCAATTAAAATTTTCACATATCAAAGAAATCCAACTTATGGCATTATTTAAAGCATCACACCAGTACACCACATATGCTTCCAGTAGATTATGGAGGTGAAAAGACATCCAACCATTCCCATTCCTTGCTAAGCATTCTAATTTGAGCTTATCAACATCAAGCGGCAATTGGCAACAACTAATGAACACCACCAAATGGGACAAAAATAAACCATTTCAAAGACCACCTACAACAAGAGTAATACTTTTGCAAACCAAATAAGTGAACCTCATGACACAATGAAATGGTGAAAAAGAATCTGAACGTCATATTCAATTCATTCCCTCGCATAAGGGTATATCCCCCTCGAGCCAAACTGTTTGAAAAATTCATATTGGTTATTTACATGCATCCACACAAAACTGGAATGAACATGCAATTATTATCACTAAAGTAAACAGGGTATCCATGAAATGTTACGAAATGCTAAAAAATTACAGGAAGTTCAGCCATTTCCATTACTAAATTAAAAAAATGACAGAACTAATCCATCTTTACCTAACAAGCGAAATGAATTCATCAAAAAACACATAATTTCTCCACAAGGGAAAGAAAAAAGATCTAGGAAACAAATGAAGTCACATAACCATCATATAATTGGTTCAGATCTCGGAAAAACCTCAAGAAGATTGGCAGTTAAACAGAAGAAAACAATAGTACAGAAAGGGAGGTGGGAGGAAACAACCAGAAGAGAAGGACAAAGAAAGGGAAGACGATCAAGAGATGGAATCGACGCAGAGCCGGACCTGTAAAGAGGCCAATGAGGCTTGGGCCTCAGGGCCCCTGGGCCCAAAAAAAATTTAGGAGCCCATTTTTAAGGCCAATGAGTATTGTTTAGGTAGTTTATATAAATATTTTATACATTTTTATTTAATATAATATAAATATTTAGAATATTATATTTGTTTAATGTGAATGCAAACTTTATTGTTATTTTGATTCTTTAAAAAAAATTCTGTGGCCCCGTCCCGAACTCCTACTATTAATAGGGGGGCCATTTTTTCCCTCCGACTCATGCCCCATAAAACACAGGTACGGCTCTGGATCGACGGCGGTGACCTGCTGCCATTCCCCATCGACGACCTCCTTCCAGAGGGTGACCTCATTCTTCCCGTTGGCAACAGCGAGGATGTTCCCGGTGAGCGACCACGACACCCTCCACACAGGCGCCTTGAAGTCTTTCATCACCCTCCCCTCCCACCGATCGCCCTCCTTTCCCACCGTCCACACCACCACCGTCCCGTCCTGCGACGCGCTCGCGATCGTCGACCTGGGCAGCCCCAAATTGGGCGCCCAGGTGACGTCCCTCACCCAATCCGAGTGCATCTGCAGCACTGGGAAGCAGTCCATCTTCCACGCCCCGTTCTGGAGCTTCCACACCTTCACCGTATTGTCGCAGCCGCCAGAGGCGAGCTTCTGGACGGGGTCGGAGGGAGAATTTCCGACGAGGGAGCCGGGGGTGGTGGAGGGTTCCCAGGAGACGGCGGTGACACCGACGGGGTGGGCCTGGTCGATGCAAGCGGAGTCCCAGCCGCCGTCGGGGCGGGCGGTGTGGACGGAGATGGAGCCGTCTGAGGAACCGCAGGCGAGGGAGAGGCCCAGTTCGTGGGGAGCCCACGAGACGGAGTTGACGGAGGAGGAGGAGTGGTCGGTGAAGACGTGGGCCTGGGTCCATTGGTTGGGGGAGGAGGGATCCTCCTTCCAGACGATGACCCGGCCGTCGTAGGAGCAGGAGGCGAGGAGGGAGCCGAACTTGGGGTGTGCCCATGAGACCTGCCAGACGGGGCCCTGGTGGCCGGATAGAGTGGCGAGGAGCTGGCCAGAGGAGGCGGAGGAGACGCCGATAATCTTGATGGTGGTGTCGGAGGAGGCCGTGGCCAGCCGCTTTCAGTATTATCCATCGCCAGGTCATGGACGACGTCCTGGTGGCCGGATTCGATCTTCTGAGAAGGCATGCTGGTGGTGGTGGTGGTTGGCCGGTGGCTTGGTGGGAGGTTCTGGGATGCAGATTTTATGCGTTTCTTCTTCCCCTAGTTTCAGAATAATACAACGAGAGCCTTAAATGGATCGGACCTTCCTTTGGTCCATGAGCCTAACTCTAATGGGGACGATCCATTGGCGATTCCATTGATCCCAGGGTGTGTTTTAAAAATATGGTCATATTTATTTCTTTAAAAGATTGGGAGGTTTTATCAGCTGCTTAAACGTTCAAAATATCGGGATTTTTTAGAATATTGTGGTATTATGATTTTATCATAATACACATGTTTTTATCGAATTATATATCTCAAGAGCATGGTCTTTCTTTCTTATTTTTGTATAATGCTTTAGTTTATTTATTTGTCAATAGTTTGTTGATATAATCACCAAAAAAAAGAACTTAAAATTTTCACGAGAATTTGGATGCAATTATTTTGTCATTTTAAAGTTTTACCACTATGATCCTCGTTTTGTTTAACCCTTGATTCGAGCTCATGGACCTAGATTGAGGGCTTGAGATCAATGTGACAATTCTTGTCCTTGTGAAAATCTTTTGCAAGGGAAAATGAAAATATTTTATGGGAGAAATTTTCTCTTATTTTAGAACAATTGAACCTTTTTTCACAGTTACCAGTAAACAAAATGGATAAGAGAAGCAATGCGTGAAGTGGAAGCAGGGAAGCTTTCGGTAACTGAGCTTTTTCCCCATATCACTGACATTTTCTTATCATTTTCCCAATTCCAATGGTACCAGTGGAGCGTGTTTAAAATCAGAAAAGGATCTCATTGGAACAGAAAATTTTGCCTACTAAAAGTTTTTATATGAGAATTTTCTTTATGAAAAATATTTTCTTGTTTGTGACATAAGAAAATCAAGATGGAAAAATGTGTGGGCTGCCCTCAATTAAAAATTTGTGTTTGGTAAAATTTTCTCCATCTCTGAGATAGATGGAGAAGATGGTGAAATTTTAACCGTCAAAATAAGGGCAAAGAGAAATTACATGGCAGCACGTGAAATATGACCACCACAATTATATGAGTTCCATTGTTTCTACCAGTGGTACAAATGTTGGAATTCATTAATGCAATCAAGGTGTTATGGGCAAAGCTTTCAAAATGGGGCATGTGCAGTGTGAAGCTCTACTGAGTGAAAAAATGCATCGAGTGTAAGAACGCATCGTGTGTGTTAGCTTGATCAATGACGTGCGGTAGTAGCATGACACGCGATAAACAACGATATCATCATTAGTGCATCATTGTATGGTGGCACAGACGTGGAGTGTTGTTTGGTTAAGCAGTACCAGCGGATCAGAAGATGTTGCCTTTGGAGATTTGGTTAAGGATCTCTCGGCTTGCAAGAATGTCCCACGCGTAACGGTTGAACGCATGGGTGTGTGTGTGGGTTAGGGCTAATTCCTCCAGGGATCACATTAGGTGATTCCAACAGAGTATGGTGACTCGAGGCTAGGCGAGTGAATGCCTAGGCACCGGCGAATGAGTCTGGGTGGTGCTCTTCGCTATGGTGTTCAATCGTCAACTGATCTTCAGACTAGAGGCCACAAGGTTTTACTGTGTCGTGTGCATGGAGTTGCAATACGCTCTACGGTATGCAAGGCTAAGGTAAAGTTTGTGCCTTTTTCAGTAGCGATAGCTGGTATGGGACGGCTATGCACTATGCGACATAGACTACATGGAATACACATTTGAAAATGTGCTTGATTAGCTTCTGCTAGGCAGGTGTGCATGAGGTGGTGCACAGGGCCAATGAAAATGATTCAACACATGAAAAGGTGTTGCGGCCTTTGGCCGTTAGGCTGGCCAGATTGAGCAGCTTGGCGCATCGCAGGTTTGTGAAGCATTCTATGCTCGTGACAAATTAGTTGTGAGTGAGTGACTAAAAAGGCTTCTGGCGGTAAAGAAGGACCGTCGCACCACACTGGCTTATTGAAAAAATAAGCCTGTGACAAATTGAACTCAGAGCAGAAAGATTCACAAAAACTTTGTTGTTCATTATGTGTGACACTGAAAAGAACATAGATGATTTATCTTGGTTACACAAAAAATTGCACAACTGAACTATTATTGATCGAGCACAGAAGCAAGATATTGGTAGGATGGTATGGGACATCTTGACCATGGTAAGCAGAAGTGTAAGATTGTTGTTCAGTTAGCTAAGGGAACGTAGATAAGCCAAAAGATTTCTATCAGTTGTGTGTTAGGCTCGCAGATGAAGCGTAATGTTTGCCTTATACATGCAGAGAATGCACATTAGATTCGGCTAGATGGGTTTGCACTTTTGGGTATGAGAGACTCAACTAAACTTCTAGATTCTCTCTCAAGATTGTGGGTTAGCGGAGTGCCCACGTTGAGCAAAATACTCGTTATTTTGGTCTCTTGAGTTGGCAGATCCTCTATGGATTGTGTGTAGAAAAAATTATTGTTCGTGGCTCGTCGGTTCATACGAACACATTTTGCTGACTCTGAGAGAGAGTTACAGTATGCTGGCTTCGGGAGGGGAGTTGTAGCATTGAGCCAAGGCGCCCTTGTGAGGACGAGTGCCCAGGAAGACATTTTGAAGGACCACTTTGGGGTGATACGCAAGAAGGTATTCCTCACACGAGAACTAGTTTGAATTGTTGGAAAACTGAAAGTTGGTGTTTAAGGGAGTTGATATTCCCGAGCACGCATTGTTGATCGTCTTTCTCTGTGAGGACCACGAATGGCTTGAAATTGCCCTTGCTAGGGCTAAAAGGCACTCCAGCTATGAGCATGAAGACGATAAGTTTGTCGTGCGCCCGAGAATGATCTACTAGTGCATGAGACTGCACTGGAGTCTCACGAGCAGAGAATGATCGATGTTGATAAAGCGAAATACCGTTGTCTAAGTGATCAGAGACGTGTTAAGGAATGAAACTTGGTGTGTTAAAGCTTGTGGCGATGGTAGATGTAAACCAGAACAAGTTGAGTAGGCTGAAGAAAAAGAATAAACCAAAGATAAGTACAAAGAGAAACTGGTATATCAGTGAAGATTGTGTTATTACCTACACTGGCATTGTTGAGGACGACAATAGTTTTGGGTGAGGGAAAATGACCCAAGTCGAGCTTTCAAAATGGGGCATGCGCAGTGTGAAGCTCTACTGAGTGGAAAATGCAACGAGTGTAAGAACGTGCGATATGTATTCGCTTGATCAGTGATGTGCGGTGGTAGCATGGCACGCGATAGGAAACAATATCATCGTTAGTGCATCACTGTATGAAGGTACAGACGTGAAGCATTGTTTGATTAAGCAGTACCAACGAATCAAAGGATGTTGCCTTTGAAGATTTGGTTAAGGACCTCTTGACTTGCAAGAATGTCTCACGCATAGTGATTGGACGCAGGGGGATATGTGTGGGTTTGGGTTAATTCCCCCAAGGATTACATTAGTTGATTTCAACCGAGTATGGTGACTCGAGGCTAGGCAAGTGAATGCCTAGGTACCGACAAATGAGTCTGGGTGGTGCTCTTTGCTATGGTGTTCAATCATCAACTAGTCTTCAGACTGGGGGGCGCAAGATCTTATTCATTCAGTGGCAAGGTTTTGCTATGTTGTGCGCATGGAGTCGCAATAGGCTCCATGACATGAAAGGCTAAGGTAAAGTTTGTGCCTCTTTCGGGAGTGATAGATGGTATGGGACGGCTATGCATTAAGCGAAATGGACTACGTTAAATACGCATTTGAAAATGTGTTTGATCAGCTTCTGCTAGATAGTTGCATATGAGGTGGTGCACAGGGCCAATGAAAATGATTCAGCACATGAAAAGGTGTTGGTATGCAACCTTTGTTCGTTAGGCTGTTCAGATTGGATTGCTTGACGCGTCGCAGGTTTGCGAAGCATTCTATGCCCATGACAAATTAGTTGCAAGTGAGCGACTGAAAAGGCTTGTGATGGTAAGGAAGGATCGTCTCGCCACACTGGCTTATTGAAAAAGTAAGCCCATAACACAAGGTGTACTCTATCTAAATTCACGATAATTCTCGTGATACCTGGCTGCTCAGCTTAGAAAGTATGTACAAGAATCTCTCTCTCAAAAGAATTATGCATGCATGTAAAACCCACAAAACTAGTACAAGACCATAACTACCCATGAGTTTGTGCCTTGTCACTCATGGACACCAACTCTAGGCTTTCTTCCTCCTCAACATCCCCATGGGCCTTCAACATTTCATTAGAGAGCACAACATCCGTTGGCACTACTTTAGGCACTAGAAAAATCAAGGCCAAGGTTGAGAACCTCAAGAGATTCCTTATCGGAACAGTCAGCCATAAGTTGCTGAAATTGGTCCTGGTGACCTTCAACAGATGAAGAACAAGACTTCCACCCCATTTGCTGCATAATGATCCAAGACTATCTATGCACATTAGCAGTGCAAAGAAGGTCCCCTCTATCCCAAGAGGACACAGCCTTGTGCTCAGTATCACCATAGGCATCCATCTGATTTGAGAAACTATGCGCGAAGACAATTCTTCCATGACAACAAACACATAGTCCAACACACCTACTTTGAGATTGAGTCCGAGGACGAACATGAGGTCGAGCATTCTTGAAACACCATACAACAGCTGGGCAAAGAAGCAGACTGACCTAAATGGGAATTCCTTGAAGACTTTGTGGCACAAAAATCACCCCTACAACTGATCCAACAGCACCTATGGCATATATTATTCTAACAAACTCCTGTGGATGAACATGAGAGGAAGTGTTGAATCTTTTTCATGTCAAGGTGCAACATATGCACAAACACAAAATGAAACAACAACATTGGTTATGTAATAGAGATACCTTCGAGAATGTTTGACCTGCTTTACGGTCAATATACCAGTAGAAATGAACTTCATGAGTGTTGATGCTGAGTGTTATAGAGAGGTACATGTACAGTGAAGGCTTCCATACTTGAGGGTACTTGATCATTTTACTCATGTTCCATAATGCTCCATTCACCAATTGAAACACCTTTGCACCAAGTTAGAAGCATCAGTTCACAAGTCCAATGAGCATAACATGTTGAAAACAATTTCAGCATGATTAGTCATCCCACTCAAAACGATTTATGTGTGTCTTAGACAATGGTTTCAAAAATTCAAGACACAATTCAAGCATGTTCAGTGTATAACAAGACCAAGAGAAAAATGGGTTCAGCTAAAAGAATGAAGTGTTCAATAGTGTTTGTGGGATTGACCTATATCACTGATCTGATTCATCGGAAATAGGAGGTTCCACACCAACAATGTTCAGACACTTGGGTATTTTTTACTCATTTGTTCATGCATTATCTAGAGCATGACCAACTTCAAGAACCTCAATATTTCCACAGATAGTAGAAGCATACAAGTTCATGTTTTTTGTGCTATCAGTGGTATAATTTACTTTTGCGTTAATCAAACTAGATGCATCTGAGATCTTTATTTAGTACCTTTTTATCTGGCCGATTAATAGTTTTAGTCTCATTCAAGGTAAATCCTAAAGTGACAAGCATTGCAAGGGGAAAACTGAGTAAGCCCAGTGCTCCCTGCATCAAACAGAAAAGAACCATCATCATTGATAATTAAATTAAGGCCAAAACAAAATAATTGATGACAAAACTCGAAAAGGAGAATATTCCTAGTAGGTCATGTTTCTCTAGTTTGAGATCATACCTGGGCTCCCAAGATGTGAACTAGCATCCCACTAGTGGAATACCCCAAAATGGCCCCAACAGCGGAGCAAAACCCACAAAGACTCTGTATATCCGATGCTAAGGCAGGGTGCTTGATGTTGTTGCAAGCTATACAAGCGTCTATGGTGACATCTGCTATGGACATTGCAGTACTTATGCCAATCAAAGTGCTCAACCCAAACATAATAGGAGGCTTGTTCTGCAGCAGTAGCAGTGCACATACACACTCGAGACTACCTGTCAGATATAACACAATCAATTAAGTTCTCTCCCTTAACAAATATTATCAAGTAAAGAATTCTGATTTCTGGCCTTTCATAGATAAATTGAAGTTAATAAACTAATATTGCCAGTATGTCCCTATAAATAACGACCCACATTTTCTATTATCGCCTTGATTCATCTATTTTCCAACCTTGAGATTCCAACAAGTTAAAGCTGGGGGTGCAAGTGCAACCACCATATGATGCAAAATGTCTCATGCCACTTGCAGAATAGCTTGATTTTCAGATGCTGCCAACATGAATATGACTAGACACATGATTCCCTGGTACATGGATGCAACAATCAGATCAATCACCATAAGGATGTGTTTGAATGCCTTGGTCTCAAAACCTGCCTTCTCTTCCTTTATGCCCTTTAAAAGGAGGGATCTGAAATTCTCAAGAAAAAGAGGATTTAAAATCGATCGTTTGACAAGAGCTCAGATTACGACATGGAGCCCATGCCACCTCAGATTGGTGGATCTGAGATCTGAGCTATCAAACGCCACTCAAAAGTGGTTAACGATGTTGCCATTATTGGTTTGCATGAACATAACGAAACCAGAATGGGAAGAACTAATGAGCTAGACAAAAAGATGATATTTCAATTATACATCATTTATCTGGTTAGTTTCACGAACCTGAAATCAATGCCATTATTACTTTTAAAAAGGGGACAAACATCCACTTCTAAAAGAGGCAATCACCTTTGATTACTGGATCCCTGTTCCTTCCCTCAACCAGGCATTTTACCATCTACTTGGTGTGACTGTGAGGGAAAAAAAAACTTACAAAGATGCAATATGACATGTCGTATCTACTCAAGGAAGTCATCATTTGAAATTGCAATGTGGTAACATGTCCTAACATCTCATAATTGAGCCTGTGAATAAGAGAAAAAGAAAGGAAGCAATCACCTGCAAGGACAAAGTATGGCCTGCGCTTGCATCCAGCAACCAGGAAGACATCGGTGAGGAGGCCCCAGATGGGTTTCAAGATCCATGGCATGGAATAGAGGCCCTGGTATAGTTGAATCGCTGATGGTTGCACCTGTTGGACGTCCTTCCAATAGTAGTCGGACACCACCTTGAAGAAATGGGCCGAGATGTTAGATTTCGGGCAGTGTACCTGAATCCATGTCAATGATCTGCTTTGTATGTGATAGACGATAATCCAGTTCATACGATCAAGATTGATACAGTAAGAAAATCACGATCTACAATAGATCGTGTGAGTACAAAGCCTTCTCTACGCTATCTTTTCTTCCTCTTATTCTTGACGATGATGGGTCTCTTCAAGAAATATTTTGACAGACATGAGGGACTAAGACTCCTCCTCTTTATATCGGGTCTACTCATCAGGATCCTAAAATGAAATCCATTTCTTTACCTGATTTGAATTGTAAAGTGCTTTTATTAGATTGGGTCTGAATGTAAATAGATCTAATATTATTTTAACTTTATTTTATACCACCTTAATAAAAAATCTAACAATCTCCCACTTGTCATAATATAAAATAAAATAATTATAAGTATATCCAAAATACAACATTAGATCATAAAAGAAGTTTCATTCGAATGCACTCTAATAAACATACCCAACAATATGTATTTACAATTCATTATTGATACTTACTTTAAGAAAATTTATTGATATAGATCATGACGGTTATATACATCAAATGATATATTCCCTTTCATGCATCATACTATCAACAAATTCACTTAAATAAGTCTTATATGGTAAAGAATATAAACAATCCTACTTTAATGTCAATCGACAAAATCTTTTATTTCACACATGAATGTTAACAAATAAAATAGATGAAGATAAGCAATCATCCATTATGAGATCTCAAATGTATCAATTACATCATCAATTATCCCATAAAATAAAATACATACTCATTACATGTCCTGAGAAAACTTTAGGTGCCAAGGCTTTAGTCATGGGGTCAACAATCATGTCTGACAAAACTAATTGATACAAGATGATTATGAATCCTTTCTTGTACAGAAAAGTATTTAATATCAATGCGCTTATTAGCACTAGTAGACTTACTATAATTGGAGAAAAATACTGCAGAAGAATTGTCACAATGTAAACTAAATGGTTTGGAGATGGAATCCACAACTTTAAGTGCAGTGATAAACTTCCTTAACCATAATGCATGTGAGGATGCTTCATGACAACCAATAAATTCGGCTTTCATAGTAGAGGTAGCCACAATATGTTGTTTAGATCTTTTCTATGAAACTGCCCTACCCGCAAGCAAGAAAACATATCCCGATGTGGATTTCCTACTATCCAAACAACCAGCAAAGTCTGCATTTGTATAACCAATCACTTTCAAGTGATCGGTTTTGCCATAAGTGAGCTTGAAATCTTTAGTTCCTTGAAGGTATCTCATTATTTTCTTTACTGCTTTCCAATGTTCTATTCCTAGATTGCTTTGATATCTCACAAGTAATCCCATAGCAAAACTAATATTAGGACATGTGTAAACTTGAGCATACATTATGCTCCCAAGGAAGCAACATATGGAATAGTCTTCATTTCCTGTTTCTCAATCTCATTTTGTGGACACTGATGGAAACTAAATTTATGACCTTTAAAGATTGGCACTTCACATGATGAGTAGCTCGACATGTTAAACCTTTCTAAGATCTTAGCAATATAGGCTCTTTGAGATAAACCAAGTAGTCGTTTAGTTCTATCACGATAGATTTCAATGCCAATAACACATGATGCATTCCCCATATCTTTCATATCGAAATGATTGGAAAAAAATTTCTTAGCCTCACTTAGAAGACTCAAATCATTTATAACAAGTAATATATCATCCACATATAGAATCAGACATATAAACTTGCTATCACTAACCTTTAGGTATATACATTGATCAACAATGTTTTCACTAAACCCAAAGGACAAAATGACTTCATTAAATTTCAAGTACCACTGACGGGAAGTCTTTTTAAGCCCATATATGGATTTCTTTAATTTGCATACTAAAATTTTATTTTCTTTCATTTCAAAACCTTCAGGTTGCACCATGTATACTTCTTCATCTAGATTTTCATTCAAAAAAGTTGTTTTTACATCCATTTGATATAATTTTAAATCATAGTAGGCCACTGATGCCATAATAAATTTGAATGAATCTTTTCTAGAAACAAGAGAAAATGTTTCTCTATAATCAATGCCTTCCTTTTGAGTGAATCCTTTTGCTACAAGTCTGGCCTTGTACCTTTCTATATTACCTTTGGGATCATGTTTGGTCTTAAAAATCCATTTACAACCAACTGGTTTATATCCCTTAGGTAATGTAATAAGTTTTCAGACTTCATTCTTTTGCCTGGATTCAATCTCCTCATTCATGTCATTCAACCATAAATCAGATTTTTCACTTTCAGTGGCTGCTATGAATGAGAATGGATCATTATCAGTACCAACATCATAATCAGGCTCTTGTAAATATATAATATAGTCATCTGAAATAGCAGGTCTCCTAACCCTCTGAGACCTTCTAAGTGTAGGAGAATGGACTATATTATCAGTATCGTCATGCATGTTATTTTGAAGTGGTGCATGATCAACATCAACCTCTACAGTGGGTAATGTGATATGGTCTGACTGTTGATCTATCATATTATGATCAATGGGTTCAGGCCTCACATCTGTCATAGAGGTAGTAGGTAAAGGATCCCTAACTTCCTCAAATTCCATATTGCATGAAATGCTACACATACTCCCACTAATTTTATTATTCTCTATAAACTTAGCAGTGCCAGTTTCAACAAGGCTAGCATACTAAAAAAATGTGATTTACATGTAATGAACTATAAATATTTCATTAATATTTTTAATAAACTGTGAATATTTTATTCAACAAGATCAATTCATAGTAAATATGATTAAAAGAAAAAACAGGCGGTTTTAATCCATTATAGTCAATAGCTATAATCATCTAATCATCTCAAATAAGAAGATCATCAACATGAGCCAAGATTACCTGGCTTTGATACCATTTATTAGATTTTGGGCAGTGAAAGCGTACCTGAATCCATGTCAATGATCACAATGTGTTGCCTTGTATATGATAGACGATAATCCAGTTCATATGATCAAGGTTCACACAGTAGGAAAATCATGATCTACAATAGATCGTGTGAGTACAAAGCATTCTTTGTGTTGTCTTTTCTCCCTCTTATTCTTTGATGATGGGTCTCTTCAAGAAATATTTTGACGAACATGAGGGACTAATACTCCTCCTCTTTATATCGGGTCTACCCATCATGACCCTAAAATGAAATTTGTTTCTTTACCCAATTTGAATTGTAAAGTATTTTTATTAGGTTGGGTTTGAATGTAAATAGATCCAATATTATTTTAACAAGATTTTATGCCACCTTAATGAAAATTCTAACACGAGAAGCCTTGGCTGAAGCCACACACCAAAACAATTGCCAAGATGAAGATGGTTTCAAGCTCCTCACATAGCATCCGTTGTTGGTGCTTCCTGCAATATCATACACAAAAAGTGTACCTAAAAATGCCATAGAGTGTGCATGTGGTTGCTCGGTGTTCTCCTCATCCGGTCGACACCCACGATGAGCCCAG
Organism: Nuphar pumila; assembly: GCF_984573655.1. Lineage (NCBI taxonomy): Eukaryota > Viridiplantae > Streptophyta > Magnoliopsida > Nymphaeales > Nymphaeaceae > Nuphar > Nuphar pumila. The sequence continues at coordinate 51,864,337 of NC_143254.1, read as the reverse complement.
GCCTTAAGTCGTTGGTGAGCAGAACCCTGAAACCACTGAACGGAATGTAGGCTAGGCTAGGCTATTACTATATGGCAATGGTTTCTCATCATCCATTGCAGCCAGCCACCCCTTTATATAGTGGAGGAGGGAGAGGAGGTACACGTAACCTCCTTCTTTATGGCAATAACAATCATTCACTATCATGCCCATTAACCCACTGTGCTTTTAATGTCAAATCAGGTCACCCAATGGGTTGGACTCGATCCTTATGTTCAGCATTCTCCCACTTGACCCATTGACATTAGAAGTGCACTAAATTGAGGTTTAAATTGTTATCTTGATTTAATTCTTTATGTGGGTTTACATGCTACCTTTTACCACAAGAATGAATGATATGAGTCATGAAGATGCACACTTCTTTATGAAATATCATATTTTTAGGTACTACACTATCATTCATCTTCAGTATTTTAGCATGTCAAAATTATCTTTATGGATAGGTTGGTCTCTTACATATTCTATTGGTCCTTTAAATATTGTTATTTTGTTATTCTCTCTAACCCATATGAAAGATTCTTTATGCAAAATTAACAATATACAAAGTCACAGAGAATCAAATTCATAAACACAAATGTGATCACATAATGTATTGTCATACACAAGAAGGAATAAAAAAGACTCATCCCCTTTACATGTTGGGAATACAATCCCGGTGATAGCCCTTTAGTAAGGAGATCCGCAATCATTTCTTTTATCTCAATTGTATCAATACATACTAGATGATTCTCAGTCCTTTCTTTAATAATAAAATATTTTAACTCAATGTGTCGACACGATGTTGAACTCTTGTTATTTGAAAATGATACGACTGCTTCATTATCACAAAAGATCTTTAGTGGTCTCTCAATAGAGTCCACAATACCAAGACCTATAATGAAGTTTATAATCCATATGGTCTGAGATAAAATCTTGTATAAAAACAATAATTTTTGTCCCAATGGATTTCAGAAATTCCTTTATTGTCCTACAGTGAGAGATAACACCTCAAATATTCTGAGCTACTTGCGATTACAAAAGCAACAGGCTAAGATTATTCGAACACTCCCACTTCTCATGGGTATCCTTTTAAGCGCTTCTACTTCTCATATACAGCCTTCAGAACTATTGTTCTATTCTCCGTATGAGTGGAAGATAAATCACTCTATACAAGATTTATATTGAAAAGGTAAATATGAGACCTCTTATTATTCACTTTTTCTGAGACAAGCATAGTTGAGCTATTATCATTCCATTTTGGTGGAAATGACAATACTTGTAGTTGCTTCGTCTCTTCAATTCTCAAGGAATTGACTTTAGTTGGTAAAACTAGCAGACCATGTAACCAGAGGCAATTCAACATTGTACCTTTGGGTACGAACATGCTTCATGGGCTGAAATACACATCTACTATAGCACCATGTGTGAATTTAGAACACAATAACCTACCTTTGGGTAGAATCATTGTTTCATAAACTCACACACAATTATAATAATGAATTTTAATACGGTCTAAAGAATTCTTAATCAATACGACTCAGATCACTTTAGTGATTACATGAATCGATCAATCAAGATCTTTTATCAAAAATATATTCATATTATGAAGCATGCTCATGCACACATTTTAATGCATGTATATTCATGACAAAATACAAATTCATGCTTCAACTAATATGTATAAACTAATTACCATGAATTTAGTTATAATTCATGCTTAGTGCTTAAAACCATCATGCATGACTTAACTAACATAGAACACAAATTAATATTCATAAGTCATGCTTTCTATACAATAAACACTTTATAAAGCATGAAAAATAATAAAAGCAAGCTCATATGGGTAAAACCTGGAGTCCACAAAAAAGAACCGGTCTAAAAATACCTCAAACCGATCTGAAACAGCCCCGAACCAGTCATCTAAGGGTCTGAACCAGTTTTAAACCTTATGAACCGGTGCCAAGTATGAACAAAAGTTCATAAGACCCTATAATCATATGCCAAAATCCCTGTATATTCACATATTTATGAAAACAGGGTCTTAGAATCTCGGAACAGGTAAAAAACTGAAAGGAACCAATCAAAAATGGCTCTGAACCAGTTTTGAAAAAGGCCAAATCAATCACAGATCCATTTCAGTTGTAAACCATATCTGGACCCTATTACGGATCCAAATAGGATCTGGGTCTAACTAGATCCAAATAGGATCTGAATCTGACCCGATCTAAATAGGATCTGAATCTGACCTGATCCAAATAGGATTCGGTTCTGACCCGATCCAAATATGATCCAAGTCAACTGGATTGGATCTAGATCCGAATACCTGATGGGTCCAAAACTGATCCTGATCCAAATGGTTTTGGATCTTAACCTGGTTCAACCGGATCGGACCAGACTCGAAACCAAATGGGTCCAACTTTGATCCAACCGCGTCGGATCCGAGTTGTCTGGATGAGATCCAGACTCAAATACCTTATAGGTCTGGTCCAAAACTGAATTTGGGTCTTCTGAATTAGAACCAGACCCGAATACTTGATGGGTCCAGATCATAACCCGATTCAAATTGTTTTGGATCTTGACTCGGTACAACTGGATCAGACCAGACCTGAAACCAAAAGGGTCTGGCTATGATCCAACTGGGTCGGATTCGATCACTAACCCAGACCCAAACGGATCTGGGTCCCTCTAGGGGATTGGATCCTACACTCGATCCAAAATGTTGGTTTTGTCCCAAAGCCACTACTAAATGGGTCTGGGTCCACAGGATCAGACCCAGATGCCTTATGGGTCCGGGTCTGAGTGGATCTGAATCCTATAGATGGATCCGGCCCCAAAATGGATTAGACCCAGACCCAGATACCGAATGGATCCATGTCTGATCCTAGGACTAGTCAGCCAATGGATCCAGGCATACCTGATCCACTCAAAATTTGGGTTTGGATCGAGTTTGACCTAATTCAAACTAGATCTAGGTCTGACCCGGTTGTACCTTTACTCGGGTCTGACTCGGTCCACACAAGACCTGGTGTCACCGGATCAGACCCAGACCCAGAAAAATATGGGTATGGATCTGGTTCGACGATCGGCTGGACCCAATTTTGGGCAGACCCCATCCACCCATATAGGTCTGGATCGGGCCCATTACCGGGTCGATGCACCAATCCAACCTGCCTCACAACATAAGAACTAGAAGGTTCTTTTGGTTTATGAGAAACCGAAGGAATTCGATTTTCTCAGAAACTGAAATGTCACCTCTCTGAGCTTCATGACAACCCACGTCACCTGAGGAAGGTGCACATCGCCCCACGATGATGTACCGATGCAGGCACTGGTGCTCTGGTCGGTTGGCCGCTGACGATGGCGACCGCACTGGTAGCACAATGGTTGATGAAGCAGAGAAAAGGGGGGGTTTCAAACCCCAAACGTCGGCCATCTGGCAAAAATACCCCCATTCTAGCAATGTTTGCATCTATCTGTAGTCGTCGACAATTCGGCGATGAATTTATCGACAGACCCCGACGCCGACAAAAACCCCCTGATGCAGATCGACGACCACAATGACAGAGAAAAGGGGTTTTCAACCTCGGATTCATAAGTCGCCAGACAGACACCGGCAATCTGGCAAAAACTCTCCCCCCCCCCCAGCAATGGTCCGCGGCAAACTGTCGGCGATGGAGATCTGCATCCGGACTCCTGGATCTCCGACAAAGACCCACAACCCGACGGTTGAAGTAAAAAGGGCATAAAGAGGGGGGATATTTTCCGGTGCCCTAGATGTTGCAGACGTTCACTGGCACAAATGAAAATAGCCCCAATGGCTGCCAACATCCTGACGAAACAAAGCGGCGATGCACACTTCGGTGATGGTCTTTGGATGGCCAGACAGATTCTGCGACTATTCCCACCCCGCCCGACGGTAGAGGGGAACAAGAACATAGAAGGGTTTTGCCGCACATCACCGGCAATCCAGTGATTCAACGAAACGCCCCCTTCCCCTGGCGGCGTTCCGTGGTGACCCCAGCACTGGCATATCCCCCTGCAGTCTGACGGCCACAGGTAAAACCCTCGATCTATTTTTTTTTAATGAGGGTCGTTGGAGTTGCAACTACCATCGGTGTACGGTTACCGGGAAAGGCAGTCGCCTCACGGCGACTGTCACCTTCGACCGGTGACCAACGTTGCCCCACAACGACAGGCGGTCGCCTCAGGATGGCTCAGAGCAATAATCTGTTGGGCAATAGTCTGCTGAGAAATGATGTCACCCCATGATGACAGTCATCAGAGTTCAGACGACTGTTTTTTTTAATACAGATGAGTCATGTTTCCCCATGGCAACAGGTTCAATCTATTACAGTTGCCCCATAGCGACAGGCGTTACCAACCTGCGACTTACCTCGCCCCATGACGACAGTCGCAGCAAATGCTAGCAGGCCTGCACGCACCCACACGCAGAGGTATGCATGGTAGTGGGCCCATAACCCAATGTTGGTGCTTTCTGCAATATCATACACAGAAAGCGTACCTATAAATGCCATAGAGTGTGTGTGCAATTGCTCAGCGTTCTCCTCATCTGATCGATGCCCACAATGAGCTCAGGCCTTAGGTCAATGGTGAGCAGGACCCTGAAACCACTGAACCGAATGTAGGCTTGGCAAGATTATTACTGTATGGCAATGGTTTCTCATCATCCATTGCAGTCAGCCACCCCTTTATATAGTAGAGGAGGGAGAGGAGGTACAGTAAATGTAGACAATCCACGTTCACGTAACCTCCTTCTTTATGGCAATAACTGCCCTTCATTATCATGCCCACTAACCCACTGTGTTTTTAATGTCAAATCGAGTCACCCAATGGGTTGGACCCGATCCATATGTCCAACATCCCCAACCAATCAAGGGTCTCACACAGAGGTCGAAGCAAGCTGCTCCGGCCATTGTTTTTCAGCTTCAAGAGACTTGATGGGTGGTTTTCTGGCTTGACCATCGTGCTATCTTCCATCAGAGGTTGACTTTCATGAGTACCCATTTCATCTGCAGACACAATGACGTGAATTATGAAGAATAGTCCCTTTTTTCACATTTTTAGTGGTGTTGATGGGTGCTAGTCAAAACCCTGGTTTGAATTGCAGAATGAAGGTGGCTTCCCAGGATTTAAAAGCTAACCTTTATTGTATTAAGGGAAATTTTCAAATATCGCTCAATCTTTTTCGGCCTAATTCACTCACACACCAAACGACATTTCAGAGTTTGCAAACACTCGCTAAAATTGTTACCCGGGCTAATCAAATGTCCTTCAGTTTAATTACCTGTAATAATTTTTTTAAAAATTTGTTAAAATGATCGTGCTCCCGCATGCTTTCCCATACAAGAAGGCCTTGTTTTTAGGAAACTATATTTTTTTATCTAACACATGGGTGGTAATTTGTGACCCCTCTCTCTCATTGTAGGTCTGATTGGACCCGAGTTTGAATCTGATACCATCATCTTAAATCAAATTTGGGTTTGATGCCACCTGAGTCCAAACCAAACCAACCCATTGACACCCTCTAATTGGGTTGATTGACTTTCTCCAATTTAGACTTAATTATACACAAGTTTTTTAGAACTTATTAATAACAAATTGCATGGTATAGTGGTTAATATCTTGTTTTTTGTTTGAAAGGTCAAGAGTTTAAGTATCATTGTTTATAGTTAGTAAACCTTTTACATTAAATACATTTTGTTGACAACCCTATGCATCTAATATCAAACTTACTTTATTCATACTTCTAAAACAGGGGTAAGTTAATAATTTGGAAATACTTAGATGTCCCGTATTTCTCAAAAAAGTGAATGGATTGATGGGATTTGGTATCATACTTATAAGATAGATGATATCGATGAGATTGATATTCAAATCTTTATTCTTATAACGTATTGATTTGACCCCATAAGTAGGACCACCACCCAATAGCATGTTGCCACCAGAAGCATAACTCTATATTTCTTTCAGAGAATCTCTTAATTGTTCCAGAGCAACTAGAATGAGATTCTTTAACCAAAAAGAATCTAGTTCAGGTGGAGGATACATATCTGAAAGTTTTTGCAACTCAATCATGTATGATTGAATCATCAAAGATTTGATCTTTTCTAACTCTGTTTGTAACTCACTAGAGACTCAGAAAATAAAGAGAAGATGCATATGAACGAGATACCCAACAACAAGAAGAAGGAAAAGGATTGAATAGAAGAACTCTTGAGCATTTGGTGATCTCAGATGTGTCCATTTCAACAGAATGGGTGACTCATTATTTCGATGAATTATTTCTTCGAGCAGAAGAAGATTATGTAAACACTTACTCAAAATTTCACTTATCAGATTTCATTATGGAAGAATCACCCATAATGGAATCTGAAGAATTGACCATGATATATCTGATCCATGCGTAATATCATAAAAAAGGATACAAATTTGTGACTGCTACTTAGTATCGTCAATGGGTCTGAAAAAGTATCTAAAAGGATGAAATTTATATATTTGCACCTTGCCGAAGTAAGGAACCATGGCATATACGTTTGAAATAGATTCCATTTTGAGATATTTGAAAAAGCACTATCTCGTTGAAAGGCTCTACGCATCTGCTTTTTCTCAATGCATTTCTTTAAACAAAGATCTTTTTTTTTGTGAATGGTAAATATTTATCAGAACATGGAGTATGAATCAAACCCATGTTTGAATTGAAACTGAGATACGGATGCAAGTTGTTCCCTTATGAATCAGATAAATTCATATTTGAAAGAGACTGACAATAAGTTGAAAGAGGCTAGATTTGTACAAGTTATGTTTCGTCACCACTTTATGGAAAATCATTAGGTATGAATATGTCAGATACTCGTGACTCGATTGGTGAAATAGTATCTCTCTCTAAAAAAAACATGTTTTTTTTACTGACGCACACAAAAAATATCTTATTGCGGATGAGCGAGATATTGAGGAATTGTCTATATGTAAGGTCATAATTATCGATACGGGTCTTTTTCGCATAAAAAGGGAATCTTTTGTTAGAATAGAAGCAGAAGTGATGTGGATTATTCAAGAATCGAAGTAGATTTGCTTTACAAAAAGAAGATATCAATGAACTTCTATGAAATGGTATCACGAGATTTAGCCAATTGTTTTGATCATGGGATATCATTAAGAAATAGACATCGGTGTTATCAAAGAATTTCCTACGGTTATTCTTAGTATAGAGTGAGTCAATCATCCACTTTGGTATCTTATTGAACAAAAATGCTGATATTGCTCCTCCATTGATCAAGAATTTTGATCTTTGGGAAGTATCATGATCATCCAATAAGAAAGGTTTCAATTTATTCAAATGAACGATTTGAACACCGATTGATTCTAACAACTGATTGCAGAGTTGATCATTGGGACCTTTTAATTCATAGATGTGGATCTCGGACATATGAATGGGGATATTCTCGATACTCACAAAGAAAAAAGTGACAGACAAAAAGAGAAGTGACTTGGCCAAAAAGAAATGAAGTGACTTAGACAAATCTTGTTTGTCGATAACCTTGGACCAACCAATCGAATGTTGATTAATACGTAATCAATCGAACACTACTTGAAAATGGTTCTTCTGTTCAGAAACCAAATGCTCCTGAAAATTCTTGCTCCCATTGGACCATTTGTATCTATATACATTAGGATCCCGATTCATGGATCTCTCAGTTCGAGAAATAAGATGATTGAACCATTTCTTCTGACTCTTTTCCACATTTGATAAATGTTGGTTTATCATATATTTCATTATAGTTATATGATTCAGAGTATCATTTCCTATTTGATCCCTTTGAATTCTATATTTAAAGTTGCAATCGGATCTATTCATTAAAGATAATCTATTTGATAGATTTCTTATATACCCATAGGTGCTATATTGGATTTGAATTAGATTTTGAATCAATCTATATTGATTGACTGTCTCCATTATGTTGTTGCTAGCAAATAGCACTATTTTTAGTTTTGGATCTTCCAAACCATTCCTATAAGAGATTTGGACCCATTTTTTTCTGATCCTTCGATAAAAAGATTCATTCTCTTCGTAAAAAATATGAGGTAGAACCAATAAAAAGTTCTTTTTCGATTCATCCCTGGAGTTGATTACCTTATTCAAGAGTTTTTTTTTATCCAACCCATAGGAATCCATAAAAAAGGCAAATCTCCAGATCAGGCTTGGTTATTGATAGAGTGAATAGATCTGCCATTTCTTGAAATCTCTCTTTTGATTCAAAATCGTGGTGCAACATGTATCTCCATGTGTTCCGGTCATGGAATAGATGGAATAAATCACAAAATGGGTTTTTGTTTCAGAATGAGATCTTATTAGAATTGTTCATATCTGGTTCATCCCTCGGAACCATATCACATCCCGGATCTGATGAAATAGGATGGACAATATTTTGTAAATACGTAATTATCTTGAATATATCAACCATTTCTTTCTTTTTTGATTGCCTGGAAGGGACAAAAGAAAAAGCATCCTATTGTTTCTTCAACAATTTCTTATCTCTGGTGAACGTAGCATTCGAAACCATATGAAGTTTTGACCATCTATCGGAGAAAAAAGAACGAATTGATCTTGTAGGATTTCCAAGAAAATCTTTGATTTTTTCTAGAAACAGATGATTATTCATCTGCTTTTCACATTTCATGAATAGCCGGAACATTAAGGAATATCTAGAAGGGTATTTCGAAAATCGATCTAATTCTATCTTTGTTCATTCCATTTGAAGAGAGGAAGGATCCCAAAGAATCAATCTTTATTTTAGTTGTTGAATCTCTGTTTGATTGATCAATGTGTGATATTCTGAATCTTCATTACTAATGGAATCAAAATTTTCTCTAGATTGATCAGAAGATCCTTTCAATTGGCTAGAATTTGTTACTTGAACGAAAAATAGATCTTATGGAATCATATTCAATATTTGACGATACATTTCATACTTTGCTAAAAAATTGATCCTTGTTTACCAACCACATATTGTCTAACCAAATCAAATTCTCTCTTGATACATTCCTTAAAAAATCTGGTTCGTGATGATTCTTCCCCCAACTAACAAATAGATCTTGGTGGAATTGCCACACATGAAGTTGAGCATAATTTTGCAAAGAAATATCACACTTATTTCTCGAGAAGAGATGGGAAACATGCTCAATATCATTTGATTGAATAGTTGTCTCAGCTCCTTGTTGTTTGAGGAAACCCTCCACTTCATTTGTTTTTTTTTTTAAAAAAAAGAAGACATGAGATAACAAATCAAGTGTTTCGCTAAGATTTTGAATAGATGTCCTGAATTCAAATTGATTATGTTTCGCTTCTTCCTCAGAGAAACACAATCAAACAATTCCCAACCATGGTCCTTGTGGATCGGATCATCCATATAGGATACAAAAAGAAACTCTAGATATTTGACATCTTTCTCTTTGAATGAGATCTCAATTCCAGCTAATGTTTCATTAGATATCTTACAACTAGAATCCTTTTTTTTTCAGATCTAGTTCATCCACCACCGCGAACCCCAGTTAGATTCAGGCATGATACACTTTTTAGTTATTGGGAGGACCCAAATACTCTCTTTTGGATCCATGAAACAACTCTCAGAGATTTTTTTCTCTTTTGGAAGATACAGGTGCGAAACAATCAACCTATTGATATTGGGAGACCAAAAAGATTCTTCCAATGTATCATTTCTGGGTCCAATGGAATTCATAGGTATAGGAAGAAGCCCCATCAAATAGAGTTTTTTTCTTTCGACCATATTTCGATTGTTAATACGATATATAAGGACCTCTACTATAAGCAGTAGTACACCTTTGATCGTGAAATATGGATTGCTTGTTGAACCTTGTGAATCACATGAAAGCAGGACACTCTAAGTTTGGGGGCCAAGGAGTTTCACAAAACGTTCTTGGTGGAAAAAATGTGAGTGAAAGAGTGTTATAAAGGTAAAATGGTAACTTCATAACATGAATTAGTGTTAACCCAAGAACAATTGTGAGTTTATGATTAGGGTAATTTGATTAAGAAAACTTCTATGGGCATTTGCAAACATTGAAACTTTTGTTGTAGGAATGAGAAATAGACCAAAAAGTTTGGGGGTATTTGAAAATTTCTCTTGTATTAACGTTGAGCCCATTATGAGGGGTGTAATTGGGTGGGGGTATACTTATTGATTATACCTTACCCCAACCGATATTGGTAGACCTATGGGTTTGGATCAAGTCCAAAATATAGATTCCTAGTGAAAATGGGTTGGATCTTCGATAATGTAAATGAAGATCGGAACTGAAATAGACCTGATCCAATTATATACTTGGACCCAAATGGTTCTCTATATTTTAAAACCAACTTGATTATGTACCCGAATTGATTATACACACAAACCGACCTGACTATATACGTGAACAGACTCATAATTGAACCCACTTCACACCCAATCCATCTAAAGTTTTCAATTGGTAAATATTATATATTCAATTAAACATTTAAAGATATTGATAAACTTAGAATTAATATAAATGGAATTTTGTAATCTAAATTTTAATTCATTTTTCCATATGCTTCCTATTGCCCTGTGTGATGGAAATTGTCGGATTGAAGTGGATTCCATAATAGTACTCGCAAACTCATTGAATTTGATACATTTTGAATATGATATATTGTTTGGTTTTTTTGTTTCAACTTAAAATGTTTGGTTGGAGTAAATATATTTTTTTTTATATTCAGATTTTAAAATTATTTAGAATAGATATTAAGGTTATATTTCATTAGCATATAATCTTCTTAATAAACAATTGATTCTATTTAATTTACATATTTTTTATTGGCGAGTAATTAGGTCGAGAATACTGATCATACCAAGACTCGAGCTGAAACCTAGACCCATTATGACCCAAACCGTTAACCTATATGGGTCTACTTTTTTCAGCCATACCTGACTTGAATCAAAATGGGTCTACCAAAGACCCGACTCGGTTATACCTGTCCCCATGTATACCCGACCCCATTAACCCATATAAGTTCACAGTTTTAAGTTGTACCCAAACCCAAACCCAACTCCAAATTAGTTTAGGTTGGATTTGGATCTTACTTTTAAACCTGATTCAAAATCGGTTCTCAGATAAGACCCGACCCTATTACACCCCTACCCACTATTCCATCATTTTTTTGCATTGAACATTTGGTTTGGTGAGCTTAAATCACAGCTGTGTTTTCTTGGTACCAAGGGAGGTTTTGAACTGGGGTAAGGTTTGTAAACATTAAACCATATGTGAGCCCACAAGTGTCTAACAAGCTTTAGAAACAGGTAGCAAGGTCCGGTTGAGGGGTCTTGGTTAAACAGTAAGGGAACGGATGGTCAACAACTATTCTTTTCAGGGCTGCTGTCAAACATGAATGCGGCCACCTGTTTGACATTTTTTTTCTTGTCCAGCATGGAGTTTTCACATCTCTTGAAGAGGAAGAAAAGATCCAAACTTCTATAAAGAAGACTTTTTGCTTGAGCCAGATTTTCCCATCTTATTTTCCTTGAAAGCATGTATTATTAATACAGTGATAGTAAAGAATCAAACCCGACTGCCCGTCTAACAGCCAAGGCCCGTTCCAACTACTCTACATTTTGAACACGATTGTTTTGCCTGATTCACAACAATATATGATTGAACAGGTGTGGAACCCCATACAAGTTCAGGAATGCACATATAAAACAATTGCGAGACCAACCCATTGCTGAATCGAGTTTCTACACCCTATGGCAACTTGATCTGGAGCCAGGAAGAATCACATCCATTAGGGGATGATCGATACATGTAATATACCAACTTTCAAGTTTCAACTCAAATAAATGTTGGAGACCCAAACTGCAATTGTGTACATACATATAGTCATGCAAAACACATTATACACCCATCTTTATTTCTGTTTGTCATTTAACAAGGAGAAGGAGAAGCCCCATCATGGTAGAAAAGTGTTATGCTAGCACAAGTAAGTTGGTGAGTCCAAATACAAATACGTCATGTTAAAAAAAAAAAAACTCACCCAATTTTTCTATTAAGATCTCTGATATAAGCAATAAAAGTATAACACGGACCCCATCAAAGGTTTGCAATAGATATCATAGGGTCACACACAAAAAACTTTTTTTTTTTTCTTGTTAAATCAAATTTTTTTTGGAAGGTCACCAATAACCGGCGACCTCTGCTTCTCAGTTTCCTTCCCGCAACCTCGATATAAATGAAAAAAAAGGGGTGAAGACCCTGAATCAGTGAATAGGAGGGAAATATAAGAGGAGGAAGAATATCACAAACCCCGAACCAGGGCTTGCCTCTGCTTCCATTGGATCATAAAAAAAAAACCATGAAAGTTTGTTTTTGTTCCTTAGAGTAACACAGTTTTTTTAAAGGGAGAATCTTCTGTTACCGGCATTTGGCAACCCTAGTAAAAAAAAGTAGAAAAAGGTGAAAAACAAAAACTGGGAGAGTTACCTGTTTTTCTTTTCGTTGGTTCATCCCTCTTCCAGCGACTCATCCGGCAAGTCGATCGAACCCAAAGGGGTTTATCAAAAAAAAAGGGGGCAAACTATTTTTTTTTTTTTCGTTCCTTTAGTGGTCGCTTGTAAACTTCAACATTCCTCTACAAAACCTTTGCAGAAGGTCGCTGGCATCCGACAACCTTGCTAAACAAAAATAAATAAATAAATAAATAAAAGATGACTTGTTTTTTTTGTCGTTGACAACACAACTTGTTTTTTTTTTTTTTGGCGATCCAACCAGCAGACCGAACGACGATCTCATTTGGCAAGTTGATCGAACTGTTTTTCTTTCGTCATCGACTCATCATCGCAGCAAAAACAAAAAACACCTGTTTTTTTAGTGACAACCCTGGCAAGGCAATCAAACAGACTGATTGGGTTCTTCGTCATCGTCTGATCAAATTCTCCATCGTCGATTGCTCGATTTTTCCTCTCACCGACTGAGAAATAAAAAAAAAAAGGGGGAAAACACAAAGCTTCCTCGTGAAGCTTCTGTTTTTTCTCTAGAAATATCGGGCCCCTTTTATATGCATTTAAAGGTGAATTTACAGAAACCCCTTGCTCTTCTCTAGTAATATCGGTCATATCCTTGTCAGGTGAAATTACTTGTTACCCCTGGTATTTTCGGTCAAGTCCTACTTGATTAAATTATTTTTTTGCCCCTATCTTTAATTTAGTTGTACGTTTTATCCTTTTGTAATAAATTTATTGCACTACCCTTGAACTTTACTATTTTTGATATCTGTATCCCTAAATTATAGAAGAGGTCCTCGATTTTTCTTGTTATTTTATAAATAGACCTGAACTCTGAAATATTATCCAGAACAGACATAGGTTTCTGATTTTTTGCAGAAAACCTCTTGTTTTTCTTTAAATCCTATTTTTTGGATAATATTTTTTTTAGCAGTGCTCCGCTAGAATTTTTTTTCTGAAATTACAAAAAACTGCTTAGAAAGTGCATATTTGCTTATTTTTCTTTGAAAATCAATTAGTTGATTGTCATACATATTTTTAGTACTTGCATGAAATATAAAGGTAGTTCTTCATGAAATTGTAAGTTATATTGCATGAGTTTATGGCTAATATTTTCTTATTCATCTACTTGTTGAATGTTGGATTTACTTTTATCATGCTTTACCTTCTTAAAATATCTAAATTTAGAACAATGACAAGTAGGGTTTGTGCTTAACTGAATTAGCCAAAAGTGACAAACTTAATAGCACTAATTTTTGCATTTGGAAGAGGAGGATCCCTCTTATTTTAACTTTAAAGTGCATCGAGAATGCCCTCACTACTGAAATGAGGGACCCTAGTGTTGAAGCTATCGAAGAGGTCAAATCGGTTTTCATAAAATATAAAAGGAGCAACATGTTGGCCAGAACCATTATGCTCACCTATATGGATGATGACCTTATTAGGGTATTCGAAGATTACCCTACAGTTAAGTCAATGTTTGATAACATTTCTAAGAAATATGATACTACTTTTGAAATACACATTTAATTACTATTAGAATAATATAATTCATGTCGGATGCAAGAAAATGATAATGTTGTTGATCATGTGAACAAAATACTTTTTATGGCAAAGGACCCTGTCGATAGTTGGGAATATAATCCATAACCGTATGCATCCACCATTTTGCATAGTCTTCATAGAAGATGGTACAAACTGCTCTTATACTGAATTTGAAAAATTTAACCCTAAAAGAACTTCCTACTCAACTGAAAATTGAGCAGGAACATATGCAACAAGATAGGAAAAGCGAATTACACTTTGTGAAAGATGCTCTAAATCGCAGTCATAACCCTTCTAGACATCCACACTTAAAGGAAAAAAAATTAAAGATAATGGCAAATTTGATAAGAAGAAATGTTCAATATTCCACAAGTCGCAGGCAGCCGCTTCCAAGGTCAAGTGCTTCAAATGTGAAAAACTTCAAAAAAGATTGTTGGAGCCGAACAAACAATAACAATAAAGGCAGGAACAACAAAAATGGCTAGCAAAAAGAAAGGTGTGATATAATATGTGTAATATCGGAATAATCTTATGCAGACCAGGCTCTTTCTGGATGGTGGATAGACTTAAGGGCAACACGTCATATAGCAATGAGCAAGGAAGGAATGGCATTGTCGAGTATAAGCCTGGTGAACATCGAGTGTACATGGGCAATAACATGTACTCTGATGTTATGGGTATCGAGACTTATCATATTGAAACTTCAATAAATAATGTATTGTTGTCAAATGTCTTATTTGTCATGTCCATGCGATGTAATTTAGTATCTATCCCGGCCTTGGTTGCCAAAGGTTTTGAAGTTAGATTTCTCTCAGAAAAGGTTACTATGGAGAAACATGGTTGAGTCATGTTTGATGAGGTTTTTTATAAATATCATAAATTGTATAAAATTGATGATTCTGATATAAATAAAATTCTTTTAATTTTTGCTTATATTGATATTGTCTTTAATGTGGATGTAAATGTTTGGCATTAAAGACTTGGACACATTAACTTAAAGAAGATAAAGAAATTTATTGAATTAAGACTAATACCTGACTTCAATGAATCTTCATTTCAAAAATGTGAATTTTATATTTATGGAAAAATGACAAAAAAAACTGTCACATAATGTAATTAGAGCATTTGAATTATTGAAAATTATACACACTTATATTTGTGGTCCCTTCATGACTCAAACTCATATAAGAATATAATATTTTATATCTTTTATTAATGATCTTTCTAGATACAGTTATGCATAACTTATAACTCATAAGTATAAAAGCATTAGAAAATTGTAAAGAATATTGTCAAGAGGTTGAAAACCAATTTGACAGGAAAATTAAAGTTTTACGCTCTGATCGAGGAGGAGAATACACCTCAAATGAAATTTCTAAATATTGCAAGGCTAATGGGATCAGAAAAACTCTTGTCAAGAGGTTTTAACATTCATTTGATGCAAACTATAACTCTTGACACACCTCAAAAAATAGTATGGCTGAAAGATTTAATAGGACTCTCCTCGATATAGTTAGATGTATATTATTTAATGCTTCATTACCTAAAGTATTTTGAAGAGAAATAATACATACAACAACACATGTTTTAAATAGGATTTCTTGTAAAGCTATTGTCTCTACACCTTATGAATCATTGACAAGAAGAAAACATAATCTAAGTCACCTTCAAAGATAGGGTTCAGTAGCTCATATAAAGATTATAGAACGATTTAGAAATAAACTTGATACCAAATCTATAAGGTGTATCCTTATTGGATATCTCAAAGGATCTAAAAGCTATAGATTTTACGACCCAGATAATGGTTTAATCGAAAGTATAGATGTTATCTTCTTGAAAGATCAAAACATGGAAGAAATCATTTCTGAAATAAGAAGAAATGATCATCTTGATGTGTATTATGACTCTGATGACACATCAAAACATTTAAGTAATGACGAAATCCTTGCAAACTCTTCATCTTCTTCTAATCAGTCTCAGGTTAGACACAAAAGGTATAGAGTTATTATGTCTTACTTAGATGACAACTATGTTTACCTGTCATTGGAGCTATGTTATACTTTAGATATAGATGACATGGAAGATAACCTGTCATATGATGAGGTAATAAACCCATGAGAGTCAATAGACTGGGTAAAAGCTATGGATAATAAAATTGAGTCCATTAAGAAAAACCAGGTCAGAGAATTAATTAATTTACTTGAGAAAAAAAAAGTCATTGGGTGTAAATAGATTTTAAAAAAGAAATTCAAGTCTGATAGTAGTATTGATACATTTAAAGCAAGATTAGTTGCTAAAGGCTTTTCTCAGAAAGAATGATTAGATTATGTTGACACAAATTCTCCAGTTGCAAAATTTGCCTTGATCATAATAATACTCACTATTATAGCTCACATCAATCTAGATTTGCATCAAATGAATGTTAGAACCGTTTTTCTTAATAATGAGCTTAAAGAAACCATATACATAAATCAACCTGAAGGATATATAATAAAAGACAAAGAAGATAAAGTATACTTGTTAAAAAAATCTTTATATGGACTTAGGCAATCACCACGTTAGTGGTAATTAAAATTTCATAAGGCAATTACGTCATTAGGGTTTATAGCAAATAATTTTAACCACTATGTTTATGCCTAGAGAAGTGGGTGTAAATTTGCAATTCTCTCACTATATGTGGATGACATTCTTTTGACTGAAAACAACAATGATATGATTGTCAAAACCAAGTCATGGTTAAATTCTCAGTTCGAAATGAAAGACATGGAAGAAGCATCCTATGTTCTTGAAATTAAAATCACTTGAGATAGAAACTCAAAGCTTTTAAGCTTGAGTCAAGAAAGGTATATAAATCCTATACTCAGAAAATTTAAAATGAGTGATATCAAATATGTTAGAACACCTATGGTAAAAGGTGTCAAACTGAGTAAGAATGATAATCCTAGTGATTGGCAAGAGAGGCTGAATGACCCTTATGCACAAGCTGTTGGAAGCTTGAAGTATGTTATGCTTTGCACAAGGCTTGGTATCAGCTGTGTTGTTGGCCTCGTTAGTCGCTACCAAAGTAATCCTGATTGGCCTAACTAGCAAGCAGTAAAAGAGAATACTTTGATATTTAAAATAGACCTATAAACTTAAAATTATATTTTCAAGCTGATTCTTTAGAATTAATTGGATACTCTGATGCTAACTTTGCAGGTAGCAGAGATTATAATAAATTCACTTCTGAATATGTTTTCTGTTTTAGAGGAGGAGCAGATTCCTGATCTTATAGTTTTCTGATCTTATAAGAAACAAGGTTGCATAGCTCAACATACTAAAAAAGCTTAATATATTGCATGCAATACAGTTGCTACATTTTTTGTTTAGATAAGTTGTTGCATTAATGAATTGAAGTAGGCTATAACCAACGGGCCAATCCAAATTTATTGTGATAATCAGACTATCATCTCTCTTATCAAGAATGGAGCGAATAATTCTAAAAGTAAGCATATAATGATAAAATATTATTATATTCATGATATGATTGAAAAGAATAAAATCAAGGTCAGCTAATTACCTACGTCTAATATGATTGTTGATCCTTTAACAAAGGGCACATCAAAGAAAATGCTCTCGAAACATGTATCCTTTATGGGATTAAGATATGTCTAATAAGGACATTGCTAAATGATAAACTAAAGAATATAATTCATTACAGGAATGTAGGAATGTTGATGCAAGTGAAATACACCAATAGTAAAAGGTAAAATCCTACATCATGATCAGCTTCACGTGGCCAAGTGGGAAATGTTGGTTATACATGACCTCTGTAGCCATGTTTCACGAGTCTCACGTGTTGAGGAGAGAGGTAGGCTCACTCTCTCTCCAACGTGTGAAACCGCCCAACATAGGGCCTGCGTGCTTCATTTTGGATAAGCTCGGATCTGTGGAACGGTTGCCCACTTTATGCTAGGTTATTGGCTACACAAGAGGGTATAAATCCCCAGCAATGTTATCTCCTTTATTTAAAGGGAAACAAAGTTTACTCATATGGGGAACAAAACAATTGAGAGCAAAACCCCTCTTAAAAAAGGTTGTATACATCATCTCAGTCTTGCTCCATTAGTCTGTTCCCTGTGATCCCTCAAGCCATGTAACGTATATGATCAAGAAAATTATCATTCAAAAACTTATATTTCTCATTCATTTTATGCATTTTAAACACGCCATATTGCCATAATATCGTGATATTTCTGTTGAAAGGAGAGCAACATGTTTATTGGCATCTTTGAGGAAACATCTATTTTATCCTTTGCACATTTGAAGTTCCTTTTATACTATATATTTTTAACCATTTTATTCATTGCCATGAAAAAAAGGTCCAAAACTATCATATGTTCATGAAAAAAGAAGAGAAATGAAATGAAAGCACATGACAGGCTATTATAATGTGAGTGATAGTGGTTAAGTGATCAGGCAGAGTACTTTACAAAGTACTCGGGCCACCAAAAACACAGGAAATCGAAAATGTGGGTAGTGATTTTCTCTGTAAAACGTAAACATGAAAAATCGCTACCTGTGTGTTAACAACTTTCTCTGTAAAACAACAACACAGAAAACCTTTACGTGCATAGTCATTTTGTGTTTTGTGTGGCCTAAGAAATACTCAGGCCCGGTCACTGGATCTGCTCTGGAGCGATAGGCTTCTTTTTGTGGCAAAATGTGCGTTGCCTTTGATATTTCCTTTTTTTGGTAACTAGAAAAAAAAAATCACCCCATTCACTTAAAAGCTTTAGGTCCTACTTCACAGGGAAGTAGGACCAGTTTTAGCCTGTAATAAATGACGTGCACTCATGGGTTTTGAACACGTGATGTCCCTTCAGCCCTTATGGGGTTGCATCACCTTAAAATTGCTGAAGCTTGGCACGATAAATTTTTCTTTTAAAGGCAAGCTAGGGTCAGGCCAACTCCTACTAACAACAGCCGCCCCATATGGCAGAGGGATTCGATCCTGAGCCTTCAGCCTGACCCAAGACCCCGGTTACCATGTGGGATACCACCTCGATGGTTTAGCTTGGTATGATAACAGGTAACATACATAAAATGCGAAAACACTAACATGCCCTTTGTCTAAAAAAGCAAATCATGATGAGTCAGCAAAAACTCTCTTAAAAAGCCTCAGGAACTAAGCAAGTGGAATATAATAAGTTTTCACTTTTTCTCATATCTTATCAAGGGTCCACACATATGCCTTTTGAATAAAAGAAACATGATATATGTTTGTGTTTAATATTTGATGAATTTAACTTTATTAAAATAATTAAAATACCCTTAAAAGAATGGTATTTTTAAAAAAAATGTGTTGTTAAATTTTTGGGCATTATAGGTCTTTTAGACTTGGAGGAAGTGAAAAGCCAAATACTTTTTTCAAAAAAGACTGAATCTAATAATGTTTTTTTAACCTCAAAAAAAGTAACTATGTATTTTTTAAAAATACCATTATCCCAAAGGCATTTACTGTTAATTCCATCTAATGTTAAATATAATTAGTTTAATGTTAGACTAACCACACACATATATATATATATATAGGGAAAGGATACAGTCCAACCAAAGGAAGGTTAAAAATCTATAATGGATGAGTTTTTCATTGATCTAACTTTACATATTGGATTTTTATCATTCATTTAGTGAGATACATGTTTTGGATTATGAACTTTTTATGTTTAGATGTATTTTTGAAAGCGCTAAAATCAATGGCCGAACATACTTTGTATTGTAAAGTTTTAAATGCACCAGTGAGCTGTCAGTTTTTCGTGTTTTGAAAAATATGCCTATATGTCATAAAATCTTCACGTAAAGCATATTTTTTATTAAATAATTTATAAAAAATAAATATATAAGATCCTATTGATGAGAAGCTAAGTATTGAAAAAGGAGAACCTGTCTGTGCTGGTTATAGATTTTGTCTTTTGGTTGGATGGTCTCTCTTTCCTGTATATGTATATATATATATATATATATATATATATATATATATATATATATATATATATATATATATATATATATATATATATATATATATGTGTGTGTCAATGAAAACCCTTCCTTTCTTGTGTTTTTTTTTTAATTCTGACTAAATGTGTTCAGCATGATTGATTTACTATTTACTATAAATCAACACTTGGATCATGAATTTTGGAGAGAGAAAATGGTATTTTGAGTCTCAAAAATTTAGGAAAATTATATATCATTGATTTTGAAACTTATAAAAACCTATCAATGCATCATAATCAAATGTTTTAAGAACTGATTCCTATAAAAGACAAGCATATAGATCACATATGTACAGTCAAAACTTGAAAATATCAAAAATCTAATAAAGCATCTATTGAAGAGGTTTGGGAGGGTTTTTCATTAAAGAGGTTTTCATTTCTCAATATATAATTAGGTTACTCTACTCTTATGCATGAAAATCGATAAAAATAGAAAAAACTAAAAATTGCATAAAATAAAAAAAACAATAATTTTTATTCATCAACTCTCTTTCCATCAACTCTCTTTCTTTTTTCCTTCAACTCACTTTCCTTTTTCCTTGATCACCTTCTGACATTGTCACGAGATCGAAATCTTGTTATATCTAGGGAAATAAAAACCTCCTCATTGGAAAACCCTCCCTGGTGGATTTTTGGTATTTTTTTCAAAATTGTGTACAATTTTCATAAATTTTTTAAGCTCCAAATACCATTTTTTATATCCAAAATTCATGATCCAAGTGTCTATTTATAGTAAATCAATCATGTTGAACACATCTGTAGGGTCAGAATTTTGAAAAAAAACACCAAAAAAATTCAGGTTTGGGAGGGTTTCCATTTGGAAGGCTCTCTCTCTCTCTCTCTCTCTCTCTCTCTCTCTCTCTCTCTCTCTCTCTATATATATATATATATATATATATATATATATATATATATATATTGTCTACTAATGAGGATAAGGAACTAATGCATAAGGCGTAAATTTTAATCTCATTTCCTCCTTGAAAGATTTCATTACTCTTAATCGTGTGTTACGATTGAAGCAGCAAAACTTAATTGGATATTTAGCTCAACGATGCAAATAGAACTGAACCAAGGTTACTTTGCCGTTCCTTTTTTTATGGATATCTTCTTATCATCATCATCATCATCATTGACTGAATTTTGGGTTAGGCCAGCTTGTAGAAATGCTATAACCAAATCAAAATGATATTACCAAAGATGACCATCATGAGGGATACACCAATAACATTTTAACCATGCTCCAAGCAGACATGATATAAGCTGCTCCGATGGCATAATATATGCTGACCTCAACATCCATGGGTTTGTGCGGTTTTCAGTGGCTAACATTATAAAAAAAAAGGTAATCAAAACCACTCTCAATTTTTCAAAAGCAAAAGATGTGAATAACCACTATAGATTTGAAGGGCTATATACAAGCTGCTCTAAATTGCCAAGGGTGAAGCGATGGCAACGGCCATTAGACACCAGCAATCATCTCTTACTCTTTCCGACTTTCAAACAAATGAACCAGTTGTGATTAGAGTGCAGTCAACCATTAAAGAAGCCTCAATTGTATTAGAGAAATTGATAGGTTACCCCTCTTCAAGGTAGAGACAGGAATGGGTACTAAACATAATTTATCATTAGGTGCATAGCCTTGACCTATTTTTCATGCTAAGCATTTTACCATTTCAGCCTGCTTCCAGAATCATTGAATTACGCTACGGACTGATGAGTTAAAAAATAAAGAAAAACTGCAAAACTATTGTACACGTCAAGGCACATGTTATACACTGCTAGGTATACCTTGGCAAAATTTTAAGTTAATTGCTTAAGTCGGTGATAACCTCATTACCGTTAGATGTCCCAAACAAACATCATCACTCTCATTTCAAGCATACCTGCAAAATTAAACATAAAAATGCAAAAAAAAAAAGTTAATACGTGCCAACTTTCTCAATATCTTCTTCAATAGCACAATGTAAAGAATAATACCCAATATCTTCTTCAATAGCACAATGTAATACCCAAGTGCATCTCCATACTTAAAAAGAAGAAACTGTTGTGCATTTTTTTTTACTCATCAAAAAAGAAAAGAAAAGAAAAAAACATCCTCAGTAAAAACAAAACTTTTGTTGTGTGCATCTAACTGTCTAGTCCAAGAGAGACGCAATTAACAGTTGCATGAGTGATGTTCAGAAATAATACCCATACCAGTTGTCATGATGTGAAATCAGCATGAACAAAAGTTTTGAGCAATTGGGCTCCTTGTCCCTTCAAACAGCATGCACCATGAACAACACTGTAGAAACAGCCAATTGCTCAGTTACAATGCAACTTTGTGTAGCTACGTCTTGACTCTGACATAATTCAAAAGACTAGTCAATAAACACTGCTTGCAAGACATACATCCGGTCATGAGGGTAATAGGTAATGAAAGGCATTTATCAGCAAACAGAAAATTACAGGGTTAGTTTCCAAATTGTTGGCCTACTGGCCTGTGGTTCTAGGATTGCCTCACATCTTGCCAAGATATCTTGGTTGGATATCCAGGGTGAGATTGGCATGAAACATTTCATAGACCGGCCGCCGCCTTTTCTCCTACAATCTGCGGGCACCAAATAAATAATGTGCTTACAAAGGAGATGACAGCTCACAGCTGAGGTAGTTATGTTAAAGATATCCTGATGACACCTGCAGTTTTTTCTTTTGCAGTGCCATTTTTCATGACTCAGGGTTAGTCTTCCATCTTCCAGAAAATGAGCTTCAAAATTTTATTTTCCAAAGCATTTAAATACCGCATTAACAAGATTGTAGTGGTACATCCTACACTGGCATAGTATTTGGATTTCTCACTTCGCTGCTGGGTGAGTTTGAATCATCTTTTTCTCCATTTGCACATTTCCAGTCCACTAGACTTATCTTTTTCTTCTTTTTTTCATTCCCTTGCTTTTAGCAATTCCACAGCCACATTTTGTCATGCATACATATTCTTTTACTTTAAATCCATGAACAAAATAGTTTCACATGTATATTACATAAATGCTGTGTTGACAAGATGCATTGCTTAACACTTTAACTGTCCAACGAAAAAAATAGGAGTGAAGCCTGTCTTAATTCGTACACTTACCAATTAAGCAAACTGCCAGTATCAACCAAAATGCTACTTGAAATAGTCGACTGTATTGAATGTGATATTGAGATCTTTGAAGTTGCCTCTGAACTGCTCCAAACCAGCCATAAAGCTGTTTGTCATAAGAAACTTCAGACTCTATACTGCAAGAGTCAAGACAGCTGTTGCTTCTTTCATAACATGCATGCATAGCCTGCTTCAAATAGCAGTCCAAACAATGACGGTTTGTTAGGTCCACAAGTTTTTTGCAGATTCATAAATGACTGCCTAAGAAATAATTCAAGAATAAAGAAACAATAAATTGAGATAAATGCAAATCTAAGAAAAAGGAAGATGTGGTACAAATAAACTAAGAAACAACAAAAAGAATCACTTCAAGGAAAACATATGAATCTGTGCATCAGTGTATATGTGATCATTCAAAGAATTTGCATCTTCAATACAAAGCCTATCCATGTTGATGAATAAGAAAAAAGAAACCCACAATGTTCATGATATGAGAAATCTTTTGAGGATCGCCATCAGAAGATGAGCCTTACAGGTAATCTAAGCAGGATTGGATGTTAATTCAGAATATCATCTCAAAGCCTGATGACACTTTGTGAGATTGAAGTATGAGTTCAACGCAAACATCTCAACCAACAATAATATCAATATCTCTTCCCAAAGGTTTTCCTCAAATGAAGTTTACTTGCTTTTATTCTGAAGGCAGAGAAATGTTTAAAGCATGATAAAAATTGGGACTTCCACCAAAATTTTTTAAAATAAAGTTGACATTGTTCAACAATTCCACTCAGTTCTGTCGCTAAGACACTAAATCCCATTTTTGAACCATGCCTTAAGAAGGATTAATTAGTTTCTTCCTCTTCTGTAACAGCTCTTTTAACTAAGCTAGTGGATAACAACAAAGCAGCTTTCAAGGCAGATATTAAAAAAAAAAAAGAACATAAAGAAAATGAATAAATGCCAAACAATCCAAAAGCTTACCCTGTTCAATGGATGAGATCGACTGGCGAACCCCTTATCAGTTTGATGACGGTCTGCATGCTTGAAGCTATTTTTCGAGCACTTCAACTTGGACGAAGCCTCGATATTCTTGATAAAATCAGTTAGACTAAGAACCTTTGAAGGAGCATCCGTTAAAGGCCGTTGCACATCATCTTCATGATCAGCAATGGCAATCTTCCAATTCCCAAAATCTGCATTTGCACTTGCAGTTCTCCTATGCCCATTCACAATCCGCTCACCCTTAATACCATTAAGCTTCCTATCATCCTTTATACTATTATCAGTGACGTCATGCAAAGCCAAATCTAGGACAACCGCACAATTAGAACTGCTACATCCTTCATCCTTGATTGTTTGTAAAGACCCAGTTTTGTGTATCAGAGGCTCCTCCTCGGAAATCCCAGGTTTACCATCCATAACCTGAGTGCTCCCAACACACCGATTGCTGCTGCTCCCGTCTCCTGAGAGAAACAAAGCAAGCTCATCTCGTTCTCCTTTATCCAATTGCACCCAAGGAAGAGAAGCCTTGCCCTCCTCGAGGATCGACTCCTTCAAAGAGCCTTCAATCCTAGAAACCTGGCCCCGTATTGCTGCGATAAATTGCGTATGCCTAGTCACCGTATCTTTCATTTGTGAACCAGTCTCCCCAAATCCAACAGCCTTCTCGAATTCTTCCAACTACATTTATCCAACCACAAGCACAGAAACAAAAAATCACCCACATATCCAAACACAATTTCCTTCCACAGTTTTTCTGGAACAAATTGGAGAAATTTTTTTCTTGATATGATTATGTTATCCATGCATGGTGTTTGCAATTTCTCATATCAAGAGTTTGAATTTGACCCAACCATAACGAGAACATGGAAAAGAGAAGAAATAATCTCAAACCCAGATCTTGAATCGTAAAAAAGATTAACAAAAGGAAAGAAGGAGAAGAAGGGGAGAGCGGACCTGCCATTTGGTGGTGCCTAGTGCAGTTTGGAGCTCCCTCCGGAGCTCGTGGGAGCTCGAATCTTGCTGCCGATCCTGCACCCACGCCCTAAACGACGATTCCATCCTGAGAATCAAAAAGCCCAAAGAAGAAAAATCAGCCCCAGAAGGGATTTCCAAGGAGATGCGGATAACCAACCAAAGGAAACCCAAAAAAGAGGAGAAATACTAGAGAGAGAAAAGAAGAAGAAGAAGATTTCCAAACAAAACTGAGATAAAGAACCAAAGGTAATCGAGAAAAGATAAACAACCTGAAGAAAACCAAGAAAACGAGGAAAGTGGGGTTGCAACACCAACCTATCGGCGGAGTCCTGGACCTCCTCAGCAGCTGGGAAGAAGGGATCCTTCTCCCATCGATCGAAACTCGAAGCCATCGAAAATGATTAAATTAAAAAAAACAATAAATGATGCAGATGATAAATAATTATGAGAGAGAGATTATGAGAGCGGGTGCTTTCTTCTGTAAATTTCCTGAAATGGGGAGCCAACCTCCGTCCGACTATCTCGCTCTCCCAAGAACCCCACGTGGTTTCATCGATCACCTCTGTTTTCTCTTTCTCTGCATATGTCTAAACAGAGCCAAACCTGTTACTTTTTATATACAACGTTTTCTGGCCGTCCGATCAGATCTTTTTGTTCTCGGTTCTAAGCTCTAAGTGTACCATCCTTGTTATTTCCTCCCCTTTCTGCTCTTGTGGTCGTCCCTTGACTTTTAATTCATGTTTGGTTTTGATTGATTGAAAGTTGGTTCATGTTGGATCTTTTCTTTCAGTCAAACTCGGCAAACTCGGATTCTACCCTCTGTGCAACATTTTCTGGATCAGAGGGATTCATTCTCATATGTCAAACCAAACGGCTTGCGCGTCGAAACACAAAAGGCAACTTATTTCACCAGTTCGAGCTTTCCAGTTTAAATAATTTGTTTACGCGTTCAGGAAGTAAAATGCATTTTACTTAATATCGTTACAACTTGGCCGTTCAAGCTCAACTTCTGCAGGAATCTGGATGGTGGTGGATCAGTATCTTGCATAAAAACGGTTTCTTTAATATCGTTACAAGTTAGTTTAGGCTGTTGGGCTTTGATAGAAGCAATAGCTTCCTGAAGGCATGTCCATGTGTGGGTGCACACACACACAGATTTGTCTCGATTCAATTTTGGCTTAAAGGAATTGAGGTATACTGAACAGAAAATTGGGAAGTATTGCAGCAAAAGATTACAATCAACAACCTGTCGCCACTTGATAATCATTTTTCATTACAATGCATTATCCAAAACTCCCGTATTATTCATTCACCAATCGGTTCCATTCATCCATTATCTTCGTAACCCTTATTGGAATGTCATTGATGCTAGATGTTTTGATCAAATCGGACTTCATAGATGTGTGATCAACGTAGTTCATTTAGTGAAGATCCACATTTAAATCACTGAAATCAAACTTGTGTGCAGGACTTTTGGCAAATTAAAAATCAACGGTGGGCAAAACGCAAATTTTTGTGATTTAGAAAGTCATATCTTTTGGCAAAAAATACAATCCAAGGGTAGATTTCTTTTTTTTTAAAGGAAAGCTGGGGTTAGGCAGACCCCTACCAGTTATACTACTAAAACATTGGGTTTTGAACTTGTAACATCCCAACACAAGGTGACGTGCAGTAGCTGCTCCTACCAGATACTAAGCCCCCCCCCCCTTGGTCCAAGGGTAAATTCTTATTAAATCGAGCATGCTGAATCCATTTACATGGTCAGATTTGATCAAAACAACTTGAATCATAAGATTTAAGAGGGGTATGAAAATGAGGGATGACATAGGGGATGAGTGGAAGCCGAGATGACATCACTAGCTTAAGATTTAGAAAAAGGAGATTATAGAGTATAGACCACCCACGTACAACTATTTCTCAAAAATACACAAGTTTCTTTTTTCTTCTCTTTAAAGGCAAGCTGGGGTTAGTCAGGCCCCTACAAGTAATACAACTATAC
This sequence comes from Nuphar pumila, assembly GCF_984573655.1. NCBI lineage: Eukaryota > Viridiplantae > Streptophyta > Magnoliopsida > Nymphaeales > Nymphaeaceae > Nuphar > Nuphar pumila. The sequence goes on along the minus strand of NC_143254.1, from coordinate 51,837,082 downwards.
CATTGGGTTTTGAACCTGCAACGTCCCAACACAAGGTCCGTTGGTACAATACACAAGTTTCTAACAATGCAACTTGATCAATAAATCCAATCTCCTCAAGAATGCCCAATGTCTTCCAATAGATACGGTGACTCGATTAACTTGTAAAACACAAGAGTTTGATCTCACAAAGAAACCAGAGGCACTTTTCATTTTAAGCAGATGGAACTTAGAAGGCATTGGAGCATGTTGTGCATGCACACACATGCGCACCTGTTCACCATGCATTAGCATAGCCTGCGGGTTAACATGCAAGTGTATCTGCATCTGAGTGCAACCATCCACCAATGCAGATGATTTTCAGACTCCAGAAAAACCTCTCAGCTGGACATAAGTTGACTGCAAAATTCAGAACACTTTCACAAAATTCTTAAATATGAAGATATGAATGCCTTAACAGTATCATCTTTCAGTTTTGAGCGACCAACTCACAGACATTAACAAAGGATGATTGTGTAGCAGCTACAGTTAATAACAAAAATATTCTGTATTCAACGAGTTGCCATCCTCCTAAGGTGCTGAAATAGGTGCTGCTTTATCCATTGCCGGTCATTTGGTAGGTAAGCTTGAATATTGTGGTCGTACCTGTGATCAATTCATCACTTATGAGAAAGTAAATAGCAAGGAAACTGGAAGGCAGTCATTGATTAATGGTTCAGAACAAAGATACATACACCAAAGCACTTAGGTCTGCAAGGCCATCAATGAAATTGTATAAATCCGCAATGTCATATGTGAGGTTACGGACAGTAGGGTTTAACTCGTTCAGCTTCCTTTCATATAGTTCACAAATACCTGAGAGTCCAAATACTGAAGCTTTAAAATTTGGATGACCTAAAATCGAAGAAATAGAATACGTTGACATAAAAACAATAAATCATCACAGAACCATGAATGAACTTAGATGGTCAAAATAACTAAGGAGATGCTGCTATCCATTAGCTGAGCAGACAACAGAACTGATGACTTTGAGGAGCTTGGGGACAAAAAGATGTCATCAACGTTAATAAACCTTTTTGAACTTCTATTTTCAGCCAGGGCTCTTTGCTGACTCGAGAAACACTTGCCCTGCACCTGTACATACGGATGGCAATGGAACGGGGGGAAACGGGGCCCCGCCACGTTGGACTGGTGATGGAGAGACCGGGGATGAAGGTTAAAATCAAAACCCGTGTAGCTATGTCACATGGGTGCGGGTACGGGTGCGACACGGGTGCGTAGCAATTTCAAAAATTTTGGACATGGGAACACGGCTATATATATATATATATATATATATATAAGATTGTAAATTTTAAAGCAAAAAATAAAAAAGCAATTCTATTGAAGTAACAACACAAACTAACCAAAATATAACACATAAAGAAGCTTGTGAGTGTGATACCGTCTTGGATCTGGGTCGAGTCCGGATCCGAACCCGAGTCCAAGTTAATTTTAATAAATGGACAAAAATAGATTCGATCAAAGTTGACCGAGTCCAAAATGTGGACAGACTCGGCCCCGTTGTGTTGACCGAGTCTGACACTTAGTTGATCGTGTTTGCCCCGTATCCGAAGCCGCACCCGTGTCAGGGCGTGTCGACACGGGTGCGTCGACCTTTTAGCCGAGTCCGTGTGACTAAGCCGTGTAGGGATGGAAGCGGGGATGGACTTACTCTTGCCCCCACCCCTAATCCCTATTAAGAAAATTACTATTGTACCCTTATACATATTATAAAATCCTATATATATTCTTAACCCTAACATAAAAGTCTTTCTCAAATCTTTCATCTCTCCCTCCTCTAACGAGCCGCGCGAGCTCCCATTTCTCTTTTCTCCTCCCTCTCCTTCCTCTAACGATGGAAGGTGACAGCAGCGGAAAGACCAGGAAAACTGGTCCTGCCCTGCCTCACCCCATTTGGACCAGGGATAGAGGACATGAAACGGGGAATGAACAAGGAATAGAGGACATGAAACAGGAAATGGACTGGGGATGGAGGTTAAAATCAAAACCCGTGTGGGGATGAAAGGCAAAATTTTGAGACAGGGTGGGGGTGGAGACCTTGTCCCCTGCTTCAGCGGCAGTCCACTGCCATCCCTACCTGTATATGTTAGGAAGCATGGTTGGCCTCATCATGACCTCAAATTGGTTGGAGGAATAACACCTCAGAATAAACAGAAAAGAAATATTTGCAAATGTTAAGACACAGCAGCCATCCCTGTCGGATTTAGGCATGTGCGGTTGTTTGTTTGCAAGTTCACCATCATCCAGTTTCAAATATTTTTATCTTCCATAAGGGGTTAATATTTGCTATTGTAAACACCCCAAATTTTTCGCCTTCGCTCACAAACCCTTTCCCCTTTGCCACTGGGACCCGCTCTCTAAATCCTTCAGGGAACCAATTGGTCGACATCTGAGCCAGGGCTATTCAGAGCCCGAATTTCATCCCAAATTCAAATATTTCAAAATTCAATCTCCATTTTGGCTCAATTTAAATCATCAATTTTTGCATTCGAACGAAAATGTTCAATTCTTTATCTCTTCCAGGGGTCTGGGGTTTCAAATTCCTCATCTAGGGTTTGCCTTTTGTATCTCATTTCATATCATTCCGCATCATTTCACATCATTTTATGTCCTTTCATTGCATGGCATGGCATTGCATGTCATTTTCGAGATCAAGCACTCTAGTCTTTCAAAAATATCAAATCCAAATCTGGTTTTAAAACTTTTCTTTCGAAATCAATTTCAAATACCTGGGTTTTAAATCGACATTTTGCCATTTGCCAACCCCCGAGATCTTTATTTCAAACATTTTCTTTAGAAAGCGATCTGGATTCGTTTTAAAATCAATTTTTAACTGATTTCAATTTTCGGATGGGACCCATCAAGGTGGTGTTGCTTCTAAATCATTTCTTTCATCAAAAATTCTCAAATTTCAGAGTTTTAGTTGATTTAGGACACTGCCTTTTTACCTTTTAAATCTTTTCAAAATTTCATTTTTTGGTTTTAAATCAGAGGTAGTCTTATCCCTCATCAATTTCTTTCATTTTGGCCAAAATCTTAGAGTTTCAGTCAGACTAGGACTCTATCACAGAGTTTCAATCAAATTAGAACTTTATCTTTCGTTCTTATTTTCAAGAAAATCTTTCAAAATCTTTCATTTTGGCTCAAAATTTTAGAGTTTTAGTCAGACTAGGACTCTGTCCCAGATTTTTAGTCAGATTAAGACTCTATCCCGATTTCATCTTTTATTCTTGTTTTCAACTTGTTTTCAAAAACCTTCTCATCTGACTTTCAAAAGACAAAAAAATTAGAGTTTCAGTCAGACTAGGACTCTAGCAGAGAGTTCCAGACAGATTAGGACTCTATTTCTCATGGTTATTTTCACCTGTTTTCAAGAAAATCTATCAAAATCTTTCGAAAGAAGTCAAAATTTTAGAATTTTAGTCGGATCAGGACTCTGTTTGAGAGTTTCAGTTGGATTAGGACTCTAACCCTGACTTCATTTTTTAGAAAATCTTTCAAAAACTTCTTCATTTATCTTTCAAATTTCAAAATTTCAGAACTTTATTATAGAGTTTCAAAATTTTAGGACTCTGCCCCAGAGTTCCATTCGGTCCAAAACTCTACTCTGATTTCATCTTTTTACTTTTATTTCACTTGTTTTTCGAAAACTGATTCAATTCTAAGAGTTTCAAAATTTGGGTACTCTATTCTAGAGTCCGAGTTGATTAGAACTCTAACCCTGGTTCCGTATTTTTGTTCATTTTTACTAATCTCTGAAAAAAATCTTTTAAAACCTCTTTGTTCGCCTTTCAAAAGCCAAAATTTAAGAGTTTCAAAGTTTTAGGACTCTAGTCAGAAGTTTCAGTTGGTTTAGGACTCTAATTTTCTCGAATTTTATCCTTTGCTTTTATTCTCATTTGTTTCAAAAACTTTTTTTTAACCTTTATTCTAACATGTTCAAAAACTCAAAATGCTGAGCCCACACACCTGGCGCCACATTCGAGAGATTTTCAATTCATCTAGGACTCTAGAGGATTTAGAATTTTGATTTTCATCTTTTGTTTTAAACCCTTTTTGAAAATCTTGTTTTTAACCACTTTATTTTCAGGTTTTTAAAATTATTTTCTAAAAAACAAGTGGGGTTCACACTAGGTGACGCCACATTTGAAAATGTTTTGGTTAACATAGGATTAATCAATGTTCTAGTTAGGTTAGAAGTTTAAAAAAGTCAAAATTGATTTTAAAAATCTATTTTCACTTTAGTGTTTTTAAAAACCAAATGTGCGCCCGCCCAGGTGGTGCCACATTTGAGATATTTTTAAAAGATCAATTAGAACTCAATTAGGTTAATTAGAGTCTAATTGGGAAGGTTGAAAAGTCAAACCTAGCTGGAAAAATCGCCCCCCTTAATTGATTTAATTAAAAAGAGTTTTAAAAAATAAAAACTCCTTAATTAACCCTAATTAAGGAGGTTTTGAAAAACTATAAATAGGAGACTTTAGAGGGGGGTCAAACATGTTTTTTCTCCTCCCTCTCTCTCCCAAATTCGTGGCTCCCTCTCTCCCTCAAGTTCCTCCATAGCTACAGCCCCCAAGGTGAGTCATTTTTTTCTCTCTTTTTTATTTTATTTATTTTTTTATATATTTTTGCCATTGCCGCCCCTTTTAGCATGCCTTTCCTTTGTTTTTATTTCAAAAAAATCATATGAGGGCCTCAAGATGATGATCAACTGATGTTTGATGGTCCCTTACACGTTTTTAATCCATTAACAATGTTTACTTTTTATTTATTATGCTAAACGCTGGAAAAAAAATCGAGATTCGACCGTTCGATGGGTCGAATCCCTCTTTTAACGGCCAAATCAAATTTCAACTGTGTTTTTCCTGATTTTTTTTGTTTATTTTATCATGTTAATGTTTATTTCATATGTTCAAGCATCAAAATATGATTCATTGCATTATTGGCATTTTTTAATGGTTTTTACATACTTAAATTACAGTTATTCATGTGCTTTATTGATAATATGCATTCTTGATTCATATGCGGGAACTGCGTTATTTCATGTTCGTTTTTCTGTCATTAAATTCTGGTTTTTTAAGGTTAAACCGTGCATGTGTCAGTGATTTTTCATAAAAAAAATAGATTATTTTGAATTCTGTAACCCTACTAAAAAAATCAAAAACCGAACTCTGATTCTGGTATCGTGAGAGTGTTGTATAGAATCAGGAACGGTTTATCGAGGTGATATCTCCCTCGTTTGAGATCTGATCAATGGTTTGTAAATTGCAGCGTGTTCGTTATGATGTCTAGTATCTTGTGAAATTTTTATATTTTTCTATAGTTGTTTGCTATTTTTCCTCTATCAGAAATCAAAACCTGTTTCGCAGTGGCCGTTATACATCGTTTAAGCCCTAGTCCAACTTATGTAGATCGTATTTCCCTAACCGGAGATCCGATCGATGATCCGTAAAAAGTCACGGACTCAGCAGCATGTCTAGTTTTACCAGTATGATTTCTGTAATTTTTGAACATTTTCTGCTATTTTTAATTGAGCCGAAATCAGAACTGCCTTTTCTGGAGCCGTTACGTGTTCGCCAGAATCAAGCGTATATTGCTGGAACAATATCTCTCTAACCGGAGATGATTTTTTCAATCTGTAAAAGAGAATATTTTTATTTATGTCTAGTATCTCTCTGTAAATTTTTATAAATTTCTATGGTGGTTTGATACCTGATTCGGGTTTGACACTGTGACAGGTACGTGCCCGCAGGCAAAATCACATATTTTCATATTTTTATTTAATTTTCGTATTAAAATAATCTCAAAATTTCTGTTTTTCAATTTTAGTTTAATTTTAGGGTTATCAGAAGCATCCATGTCGATTTTTGTTAATTTTTGAATTTATTTGGTAGGTTATTTAGTTAAATCATAAAAACAGGATGCCCGCGGACTCCTGATTCAACTGAAACACGAGCAAAAATTGATATTTTTATGATATTTTGATTTTTTTAGGAAAAGTTTTATATTTTTAGGGTTTGATCATGTTCATAATCATGCTAGGGTGCTTCACACCCGATTTGGTGTTGATTTGAATCCATTTGATCCCTGAATTAAAAGTTTTACAAAAATCTTTTCTGAAAACCCTAATTTCAATGTCATAGTCTTGTTTTCAGGGGCATTTTAGTCATTTTTCCCAAAATTTTGAATTTCAAAGTTATTTATTTTTATTATTTATTCAATTTTGCATCATATTTTATTATGTTTATCTCAGGGAAACATGAAAAAAGGCTTATACCCGGATAAATCCAGCAATTTACAAATATTGTTGGATAAATCCCGAAATGCCGACATATCTCCACTAACAAGTTTGCTAGTTTTGCAAGTGTGAATACCCCAAATTTTTTAAAATTTCAAAATTTCCCTTTTTGCCCCTAGCACCCACCTGTTGAGTCAGTCAGAAGGGTAATTGGGTCAATTTCTAATCATTTCTCGGATTCACTTCCTTGTTGAAGATCCGAAATCCAATTCCATCTTTTATATTTGACCCAATCTCGGATCCAGATCAGATATCCAAATCCAATTTTGAGCCCAGATCTTCTATTTTCAAAAAAATCCAAAATCAATTCTCTGTATTGGCTCAGGTATTTTATCCAGATCCAATCTCCATTTGGATCCATTCTTCTCATGTTTCCTCAATTCGAGATCCAAACTCGATATTTTGCTCAAAACCTCAAATCCAGATCCATTTTTAAACTTTAACCTTGTTATTTCACAAACCCTCCTTTCAAAAAATCCTTAAAATTTCAAAGCAAAATATTTTACAAAACTTCTTAAAACTTCATCCGGATCCCCTGCCTTGTATTTTTAGGTTTTTCTTTCAAAAACATAAAAGAAAAAAAATTCAGAAAGTAGCTTTACCCTCTTTTTGAAAAACCTTGTAATTAAAACCTCCTTTTTGAAATTTTTGAAATTGTGAGGGACCCTTTTTGAAAAAAAAGTAACGGTCTCCTCCTATATAACAAACAACGCAGGGGAAGGCTAGGGGACACCAAGCTTTACGATCCATCGAGCATTGCAAGAGATCGGCGAGCCTTGTGAGGAGCTCTCTGGATTACCCTCTTCTTCCTTTCATTCATTCCTCCCCTCTGCTATCTTCTTCTCTTTCCCCTCTTCTCCTCTTCTCTACCTCTCGTTCCCTCTTCTTCCCTCACCAGTGAAGGAGGTCGACCCAGCGTTGGCACAAAGGCAAAGACTCCCTCTCTTCTGAATCCACGGTAAGAACTTCTCTCTTTCTTCCCTTCTTTTATTTTTATTTTTGCAACTTCGAATTTCTTCATTCTGACAAATCGTATTCATTTTGTTTCGGTCGATTTCTTTTCCCAGAATACATTTCAAATGTATTTGTTATTTGTTGCATTGCTTCATTTTATGCATTGATTTGTTTCCTGCATTGCTTTTCTTTCTTCTTTCTAGTTTCAGCATGCTTTACAGTAGCTATTGACTAACATCTCATTACCTTATATTGTCTTTATTGCATAGCATTAGCATTTGTTCCTTCTGTTTCGCATAAGCACAACATAAGGTCTGTAATTAGTATCTAAAGGCAGAGTTAATCCACTCTGAAATCCAGCGTCTAATCTAGATTTGCTATGGAATCTGCTACATTATCACCGCACGATATCGTGCTCCCTTTCCATTCCCTGTTTTTAGCATATGCAGCAGCATCTTCATGATCTAGGCATCGCTTCTTATCTTTTAGTTCATCACATCATCCCGTTTTGCTTGTTTACACCAGCATATCACCTGCACCGGGCATGGCAACTCATCCATTGCATTTCATTTAGGTACAGCATCGTGTCATCATTTGTAGTTGTTATTGGCACCATTCTACATCTTCATATTTCAGCACACTGCATCGATATTCCCTAATTCATTGCATTTCTGATTGTTCATTTTCATTTCATGGTTTTCTTTTCTTTTACTTCTGTATTTTGTTTTGATCTACCTACCGCACTTGTTTCGATTTCGTTTGAATCCGTGCTTTTGATCCAGCGCATTCCTTCCTGTTTCACCATTTTTTTTTTATACATTGCAACTCACAATCCTTACATCCGTGTGTTCTGATTCAGCGCAGCAGCATCTGTGCACTGCATTCTCTCATCATTTGCATAGCATATTGCATTTTATTTCTGATTTACTGCTAATGTCATCTGTCATTTCTTTTTCTCTGCTTAGCATTTGCAGTCTTATTTGTTGCATCTCATCATTTACACCAATTTGGTTGCAGCAACAGCATCGTACTTCGTTACCTTCTCATCGCCCCCTCTGTTTTTCTGTTCATCTCCTCATCATCCACGCTGCATTGCATCCAATATCGCATCTCATAATCTGCATCACTAGCATTTCACATAGCTAATTCACCGTGAAAACTGTTGCGCATCTTACCGTGAAATCGTGAACTCTGTCACACCGGAATTCCTCTGTTGCATCTGCCAGAATTCCGATGCAATACAGTGATGTTCGTTGATACTGCTATGCTTTTACGGTTGTTTTGGAAGAATCAATTGATTTCACCGTCAATTTCAACATTCACTTCCCAGTGAAATATTTCTTCTGCATTTGTCCTGGGATTTTCATCATAGGATTTGTTCAGCAGTTGAATAGCACATTATTTCAATTGTGTTTAGTCACATCATTTCAATTTTGTAATTCACGATAATTCACATTCTCACAGAACTCAGAAGTGATTTTCGAATTTTTGTTGTTCCACTTCAATTTCTGTTGTTCATTTCGAATTGTGTTTAGTCACAGCAGCTAAAAGTATATTTCACAGAAATCGAATTTCTGCTGTTGAGTCACCGTGAAAATCATATTTCACTGTGAAAGTGAAATCGGTTCTTCAGTTTTAAATGTCATGAATCCCATGTTCACAACACTTCACTTAATGCTCACAGCATTTAAATTTTTTTTTGGGGGGGGGAAGGGGGGGGGGGCATTTACATTTTCTCAGTATGTCAGTTGTTTAGTTTCACGGCACTTACATTTTGATTTTCATCTGTCTAGTGTTTCTGTTGAATCTGCATTGTAGTTGAATTGCCTCTGCATCATCATCTTGCTCCAATATATGGTGCTGCAGAAGATAAAAAAAATTGCCTGATAGGGGTAGGGTGCAGGATCTAATTGTTGCTTTTGTGGACATTACTTGCTAATCACTTGGCTAGTTAGCTGTCCTTTAAGCAAATTGATATGAGAAATCCCAATATGCACTCATGTCGTTCCCTGTACATTTCCTGCAACTACATACTATTCATTTGCCATTGTGACATGGTTGTTGTTAGGTAGTTTTTGGCTTGTTAATATTGGATCGTCATGACTAAGCTAACATCTGCACTGACCATGTGTTATACTCTCTAAAGTTCCTTCTTAAAGTCACTCTGTAAACCTGGTGGTTTTATATTTACGTGTATGTTCCTGTGCTTCTTAATGCTGGGCATGAATCAGAAGTCGATAAGAGATGGTCTCCTTCGTGGTTTAACAAAACTTTGTTGATTCTTTTGTGTTTGTGGATTCTTTTCAGAATCCTGAATGCTTCTAAAGTTGTTAAAAGGATTAATTTTATTTTATTAGGCCCTGATGCTTCTGAGCAGATGAATTTACGAGAATACAGGTTGTGGTATTTTTAGTTCTTTACCTGTTTAGCTTGGTTCAGGTCTGTTCATTTAGGTTTGGTTTAGGATTATATAATTTTAAAGTTGACCAGACTTAACTGGTATATTATCAGGCAGTATAGCTGGGCTTAATTTTTGGATGCTATTGAAAAATTGATAGTTTCCAAGATAGTGGAGGAAGCTGGTGAAGGAAGCATGCTGAGTAAAAATATTGTTTTCCTATTATAGAGCTTTGTTCAAGAAGGCCGCCTCTGAAAAGCTTAGGGACCTCATGGTCCCCCGTGCATGAACATGTAAGATATTGTAAACATGGTCAGAGAGCATATCCTTCTTGTGTTGATAAGTAAATAGAAAGATGGGAGTGGGCGAGGGGGAGGATGTGTTATTAGCATTCATGGATTCCCACAATTTAATGGCGTACTGTTGGTTTTGATGGTGTTTGTTTATTCATGCTTCTCAATCTCATTCCTTTATGATTAATGTGTAATGACTGATGGTTGATCTAGAACTCTTGTTTATCAAGAGAAAGATAAACCATACATTCTCAGCTATGGTATCATAGGGTATTTGAATCTGTTATTGGGTTGTGAATGAGAAAGAGGCTTACTTTGTTTTGTAAGAAAAGAAGTAAATGGAATGCAAGTAGCGTGTGTGTTATCATTCATCCATGGATCACATTGTAGCATCAAATAGTAATACTGGTTATCACCGATGTTGCCTTGATCTACAGTTGTGATTTGTATTTTTTTTTCATCTGTCACGCTCTCATTTGCTGAGTTTGCATTATCATCACTTCATTTTCTGTTTCATCTTCATTGATATTTTTAATCTTTGATTTGAATTTTATATTTGCTGTAGCACCATCATATAGCGTATGCATTTTCATTCAAGTATATATTTATGCATTTCTTGGTAAGCATAAGCATTGCACTTAGATAGATGCATATGCATTTCTTCATTAGCATTAGCATAAGCATTGCACTTAGGCAGATGCATATGCATTTCTTCATTAGCATAAGCATTGCACTTAGGCAGACATGCATTTCTTCATTAAGATAAGCAGTGCACTTAGGCAGATGCATATGCATTTCTCTATTAGCATAAGCATTGCACTTAGGCAGATGCATATGCATTTCTTCACTAGCATAAGCATTGCACTTAGGCAGATGCATATGCATTTCTTCATTAGCATAGACATTGTACTTAGGAAAATGCATATGCATCTCATTCATGCATAGGCATCGCATCTTCACATGTGCATATGCATTTTCATTAGAGCATAAACATAACCATATGCATGTTAGTTTTAACATAGCATTTTCAATTTCTTTCTATATTTTACATTTTTGTTGTCTTGTGTCATTTTATATCTACAGGGAAGCTTGGAAGATACTGATTGTTTTCCTAGATTAGGATATTTCAATACTCAATTTCAATTTAAGATTATAATAATTTCATATTAATGAGAATTTTCATTTTTCTGTTTAGAATAGAATGTATGAGTATATAGTTCTCATAATTGCTTGTTGCATTTCATTTTATTTTATTCTTCAAAAAGCACTATGGAAAAACACGAATGACACGTGCATTAGTCTAATAAGAGGTAAATAACCCTAAGTAAATGATTTGCATTTATGCCCATAGTCAAAATGTGAACAATACTTAGGATTTTTATCTTTTATGGAATAAAATTTGACCTACACTTTAGGTCCTTTCTGAAAATCATTGTATTTTAAAAAATACCTTTTCTTCTTTTATCAGAATTCAAAAAAAAAGTTTAAATCAAGATATATTTGTGACATGAATATATGAAAATTTAATCTTGCTCTAATTCTATAAAAGCAAAAAAATCTATTTTATTCTTAGAATTTAAATGAAGATTTAATTAAAATATATTTATGACCATAGTCATGAGTATATTAAAATTTAATCTCATTTCAATTCTATTAAAAAATGAAATTTGCTTTTAAAATTCCAATTTTAAACAAATTCTTTCAATGCATTCATCATTTTGCATCATTATTTGCCATCTTTCTAAATTATCTCAAATCATTTTCGAAATTCCAAGTGATTTTTGAAATAAATTTTCAAAAACACAGTTTTCATTTCTAAAATTCAAAATCATTTCTCAACTTCCATTTACAAATGCAGATTTATCTTTTATTTTTCAATTCTATTCAGTTTTAAATCTTACTTCAAATTCTTATTTCTGAACTTCACATTTTGAATTTTACATTTCAACTTTGAATTTCATCTTAAAATTCAAATGTTAAGTTCAATTTCTTTATTTCTTTTCAAAATTTCTAAATTTCGAACTCTATTTTCATTACAAAGTTGACATGCAAATTTTTATTTTTATTTTCATTTCAATTCTCAAGTCAATCCTGAATCAAATTTTGGAAATTCATTTTTTCAAATTCAACTTTCCAATTTCAATTCTGATTTCAAAACATCAAATTTCAAAATCAATTCAATTTCAAGTTCTATTTCAGAAGTGAACTTAATTTTCAAAACTCTAATTCATCAATTTCAAACTTCAAAATTTTGAAACCCACATTAATCCACTTCAAAATTTCAAACTTCATTTCCAAATCTCAAATCCACTTCAAACTTGGATTCAAAGTTCAATTTTCCAAAAACAAGTTCAAATTTTGAACCACTTATTCAAGGGTATTTTTTAAACCTATTTCAGAATCACTTGGAAAATCCAAATTTTTGAAATATTTTTCAAAAGCATACATCATAGCACAAGCATGATTCTCCGTGCATTTAGGATTTTTAGAATAATCCCTTAGTCAAATTTAGGCGAAGCAAAAGGCATTTATTTGATCCTTTGTTCAATTACCCCTGGTAAAGGCGCGAATCCCGTCTCTCCATTTTCTCGCAAAATTTCAAAACGGAAGCGAGTTATTTCAAAATCTATCTTTTTTTAAAAAGGTCAAGTGAGACCTTGCAAAGAGTTTCTCTTCTCCTCTTTTTCCCCTCAAAAAGAGGAAAAGGAAAAGGGAAAATTTTTTCAACGATCACAGCAGGGACATTCAAGACTGTATTTTCTTTATTTATTTTTTATTATTGATGTAAATTGTAAACTTTGGAATAAGAATTTAATTTTCTGCTTAGAATAGGGCTGCATTGCATATATTTTATTTCAATAATTATAATCGTGTGATGAATGATGATTCATGCATATTTCAAATTCACCATGGTCTACACGAATGGCGCGTGCACTAGCTTCTAAGGAGTTAATAAACTCGATTGAGTTCGTATTTGTAGTCATAGTTAGAATACGAACAATATCCAGATTTATCATCTTCTTTTAAGCCACAAACAGCTTACACTCTTAGGCATTTTCAGAAATCATAGCATATTCTCAAAAGTTTTCTAAGTATTTCCTCATTTAAGAATCAAATGAACTATATTCCATACATATTCGTGGTCGTAGTCAGGGATATGTAAATGATTTATTTTATCTAAATTCTATAAGGCACAAAAATCTTTTTTTTAAAGATTTTCTTCAAATTCTTTAGAATATATTTTTGCTAATCGCATTCATTCATTCATCTAGGTTAGACTCCATCATGAAAAGACTTTCACAGGGTCACAACCTTTTGATGTTTTTCAATTCAATCTCAACAAAAAAATCAATTTTCTCTAAGTCTTTCTCCAGAATTCGATTTTCTCAAAAAGATCTCCTTTTCTTCATAAATCGATTTTCCTGTTCTTCAGAAATATTTTTCAAATGCAAATCACGATTTTCAAAGTATCTCCTTCTTCCAAGTATTTTCCAATTATTCCAAGCAAACATCATGTTTTTCAATCTACATTTTCTGAAATTCATAGCACATGCCTGATTCTTTGTGAATTTAGGAATAAAACATCGATTTAAACAAGTTGAGCAAAGCAAAGCATCAGATTGATCCTTGGTTCAATTACCCCTAGTTATGGTGTCAGGAATGGTTGAACCTCGTACCGACAGGTGAGTCCTATTCTTCGAAATTATCCTGCATTTTAAAACGGAGATGAGTTGTTTTCAAAATGTCAGTTTGACTTGCAAAAGTAAAATTTTGCAATCATAACAGCTACCCTCGTAGGTAAGGAACCCCTAGTGAAAAATATAATATCTTTATCTTTTTTAGTTTTTTTTTTCACATCAGATCCTCCATGTGATCTATAATTTAAGTTAGTAGGAACCAACCATTGGATCGTGTTTTTCCAATGTATGTCAGATTTCATAAAAAAATTCAAAACATATTTTTACGTCAAAAAACTATGATCCAATGGTTGATTCCTACTATTTTGACCATGATGAACAAATCCACAAGGCCAAATTTGGTCAAAAGAACAACCCCCCACCCACCCACCCCCCGAGTTCCAGCTAAGGAGTTCCTCCTTACTCACGAGGGTAGCAAATACTATCCCTTTGATAAGCATGTTGAACACAATGTTATGCATAAAGAACCAAGTATGTTAGAGCAGGCCTGCTTTTTTAAGCACAAATGGAGGGCAGAATAACTGACATCAAGGAACAAATAAGCTATCATTGGTAAAACACTATGGAACAAGAGTATGAGACAACCATAAGGCAATGTTTAGGAGGTGGGTTTGCAGTTGAGGCAATCAGAGAAAAACAAGGGATGTGAAAATGGAGAATCTACAAGCATACCCTACCAAGGACTAAAACACCATGGAACAAGACATGATCGTAAGGCTTTGTTTCGGGGAGACCTTTGGGGAGAACAAAAAGGAAGTGTTTCTAAAATGAAAACATTAATATCTCCTCTCTCGGAGAGATTTAAGGACTTCCTTTCTCATAAAACGACAGATAAAAGCACAGTTGCCCATCTCTTTGGTATTAGGATGAAACCACATACCAACTTGATTAACAGTCTTTGATGTTGGGGCCAGCTTCATTTTTCAAATATGTGAAAAATTGTTGGATGCTCTGTTATCAGTCGGTAGTTCGATATGTCTGGGAAGCAAGGATTGCTATCATCTTCACAGAGATCTTTTTGTCTTTGAGCCACATCTTCATTGATGTCCTCAATGAAGTCAGGGATCAAATATTTGACTATTTTAAGTAAGCTGACCATAGCTCCAAGCTAACATGGTTATATGCTGGCAGGTAGAGTCCGCCTCCTCAACATTGGATTAAGCTTTCCATTTTCAGCAGATGCTTCCAACAGTGGGTAGTTGGGTATGCAATTAGTGATTATTTGGGCCATTTTCTGAAACTTGGCTGTCTTGTTCGACCCACTCAGGCAGGTCAGTGTGAATAGTTGTGGTGGAAGGAGATACCTTTTGAGTTTAATACATCCTCTCAAGTTATAGTTGAGTCATCCAGGAAAGATGTGAATATCATCTCCTTGGCGTTAGAGGGTCGCGGTCCTCTATCCACTTAGTCCATACTGATGTTTTTGAATCGTTGTTGCAGTTTCACAGATTCTGATGTCATTGGGTTCCTAAACAGTGAAACTATGTTCCTTGCTGCCTAGCTCAATTAGGGAACCTTGATGTTGACAGCATTTGGAAGGATAAACCACCAGATTGGTTTCCCTCTTTTTTGGATATGCAATTGTATATTTTTGAAATCTGGTGAGGGTCTGCCTAACCCCAGCTTGACTATCCAAAAAAAAGACAGATAAAAACCTTTCTGAAAGTCATCCTCAAATCCCAAAGCACCCTTAAATGCCCCGCTCCAAAAGAAGACGGAGAGATTTTTTTATGCAAAGCTCTGCTTGATGCTCCAAATCTCTGATTCCCTTCTCCCAAAGAGAGCCTAAATTTATAAAAGATGAAAATATCCACATAAACATGCATATTCAGTACATTCCTCAATGTTAATGCTCACATAATTGCATCATGTTGATCCTACTTGACAGATGAGAATTCGATCCATGAAATTCCCAATGTGATCAGTCACAGGACCAATTTCCTGTGTCCTATAATTTTTCAAAAAAGGGTTGATTCATTTAACAAGGTCAGACAATGTCCCCTTTTCAAATAGTTTATTATCACTAGTTTTATCATCAAATTTTCTTTTTATTAGGTAAATCAGGCAGATTCCATCTGATCAATTGGATCAATATGGACTAATTTGGAAACTAACCCACGCTTCAACAGTGGATTGAGCACTGTATTATCGTCTTTTACTTTGTGAGAAGAGCAAGAAATCTATAGGAAAGATGCATGAAGTCATCAACATACCTCCAACCAGATGCAGAACTGACATGTTTGTGATTACAAGAGGTTAAAGCGTAGCGGAGGAGGACAAAAGCATACTTTTTAAGTACAAAGGCACTTTGAGTCCTTCAGCATTCCACTTGCCTACCTTGGTTGGCACTTACTTTTTTAGACCCTCCAAAGCTGGGAGAAGGGCATAATCAACATAGGCCCAAAGTTTAAATAGGCTTTTAGCTATTTAGAACCTAGTTGCCACTACGGGAGGATGTTCGCTGCTTAGTTGCAGCTTGCAAAGGTTCAGTGAGATTACCACAGATTCATGTAAACTATCAATATCAACCATCCCTAAAGCATCAATGCTTCCCGACAGTGTGCTAGGATTATTTAGGAGCTTCTCCCCCTCCATTTGAGAGGACACTGGTAGGTTCTAAGGTAGCAGAAGCGGCATAATGGACAAACGGAAATGGAGCTTCAGGATACACCAAGTTGCATACTGGTTCCAAACAAAGGAACAAGTGCTCCACAAGAGATGGAGAAAAGTATGGCTTCTCAAAAACTAGGCTCTGAGGCCCATAATCATCCCATGTCATTGATGTGGAGATTGAGTTATAATGGTCTGGAACAATAAGGACCATATATTGATTAATTGAAAATGAAGCTGAACACCGACTAAGAGAGGGTGGTAACAGCTACGAGGTTTTCATGTCTGAACTTTAATATTCCTGTTAAGAAAGTTTAGTCCTAAAATTATTTAAATGTTTTTACAGCATCTATTCAGAATTCACAAACCAATTTAGACAAAAAAGTATAGTTAACAGGATTGTATTGATGCTTGAAGAATGGTCCTTCCATTGAACAAGAAAGAAATGGTTCAAAAGCAAAATCTTGGAAGTGCAAAAGAGTATATTTTACAGCAAATAACATACAGTTTAGAAGAAGTCTTCAAAATATACATAGTGGTTGGTAAATTTAATTAGTGTTGCATCTTAAAGGTTATTTATTCCCCAATGGGAATTTCACCTTAAGGTTACCACTCAGAAACATGCATATATCTTTTTTAGAAAAGATTCAATATATACTTACCATATCAAAAAATACATAAACATGGTGGGTAAACTTTATTAGTGCCCCATCTTAAAAGTTACTATTGAAAAACATGCATCAGAAATCTTGAAGGAATCATCAATAGTCACCCCTCAAGAAGCCAATCTCAAGAATTTTCAAGTCATTAAAATATGGAGGAGAAATCATAACTCTAGACAATGTTTTTGTTTAGAAAGACATAATGACCTCTGCACAGTAAAGCTACTATGATAATGCAAATATATAACACATGGAACATCCTAGTAGAAGCCATGCCAGTAAATATGAAATTACCACGATAGAGTATCAATAAAATACAAAAATATGGACATTTAACAGCCACAAACAGACAAACTTTGGACACGATGCTCAGGAAACAAACTTTAGCTGTAGTGTTAAATAATGTTTTCAACACTCTTTTTTATGCTTCCCAAAAGATCATGAATCGTAACTCATCCCATAGGAGCCCCAACGAGTGCATAAAGGTTGTAAAACATACCATCCATAGCTTGATTTATGGAAGCATAATCCATAAATGTCCGGGTTGCTCTATTCTGAGATGTCTGCATAAGTATTATGGTATGCCGATTGGCCTGCAAATAGGCACAAAAGCAAGCATGCAGCAAAAGTTTTCTATTAGATTTAGCAAGTCATCTCTGTAAAATGTCTTAAAACCATACCACAAGAATGCAAAGAAATTGTAGCTGGGTACTTCTGGCTGCAATTTAATCATTACCATAGCTAAGCAAGCTTTATTGATCATATACGAACTCGCTATTGACAAATCATTCAATGACAATTATTAACTTTAAAATTTAACTTCTGAAAATCATGGTGAAGATATGTTTACTATTTTCTCTAGCTCATGTTTCCTATCCATCATTTACAAAGTACAGGCAATAAACCATCCCCATATGGTAATCAACTCCTCTAGCCAATGATTGGTGATACTGACCTATAAAGAGAGTGTGTGCGCACACACACACACATAGTTTGTTTGCTAGGAATCATGCCTTGGATTGTGGTTTTTTAAATAAAATCATGATTTTTTTAAGTCATAAAATTTTGGTACATTGTGCAGCTGTTGCTTTTTTATGCCCTTGAAGATCCTTCTTAGTTCTTACACATCACAATGATATGATCCAAGACATATTTTTACTAAATAAACCATCTAGATCACATCAGTAGGGTTTTTTTGACAAAAGGTGGGGGGCGTAGGGGGGAGCACAAAAAACTTGGGTTCACACACACACACACACGTGTGCGCATATGTATGCTGCAGTCGACTGCATGTACAATAAACAATGAATTTTATTTATTGATTTTTTGGCAAATGTAACCCTACAAATGCAATCTACATGGTTTGTTAAGTAGGAACTAGGCGTTGGACACCAAACAGACATATAAATGGCTCAACTCTTGGGCTGAAAATCAACCAACACATCTTTAAGCATGGAGCCAAAAGCTGTTGGATATGCATATGAAGAAAATCTAACCCCGAGTTATCCTTGCAAATAGAAACCTTAACAAGACCTCCCACCCTCATCCTGAATTTCGGATTCTTTTGTCTTCAATAATCTTGTAAATAACCCATAATGAAAGACCTGTAACTCTGCATACAGCACCATCAGGACCATCTATCATCAACCAGCAAAAATTTTACTTGCATGTGACTTCTTTAATTTCTAGTAGTTGTTGCATTGAACTGTTCAAGCATATTATAGTGAATGGTTTGACCAAAAATTTTGGGTTACCCATTCTTCCATAAATTTGCTCACACAACAACCTATTCAGACTCAAGAAGTTGACTATTTAATTGTGGAAGCTGAAAGTTAAAGCACTTGAACATGTTACTTATTACGTAGACTGCATTCATGGCTTCAGTGTCAAACTGGTTCAACTAGCTAGTCCAGTTTGATTTTGGAAACAATTAGTGTGAGCTTAGTTTTAGGCACACGCCTCATGTGGCATGAGGCACACATACTCTTTGAAAGTGCATTCTTTTCAAAATTCCCTTTTTTAGTATTTTCAGGCGTGTTGCCTTTTATGTTCACATGGATACAGCCATTTTGATGAAGTGTTCCAACACAACTAGTACATATGAGGATACGATACATCCATGTGGCACAAGTTGCTCCTCCTCACCTTGAAGTGCATGACTCATGCATAGATGCATGTTTTAAATTCATGGGCATGAGAAGACATAAACATAAACAACCAGGAATCCACACACAGACAGTTCAAGTCCATGCATAGCAGAATCATGAAGGAAAGTAGAACGCACATGATTATTATCAGCACCAGTTAAGTTCAATGACACTAGAACATCCCTTATTTCAGCAATCGAAGTATAAACACTTAACCACAAGCTGCACCCTATCTGTATTTAGTTAACCACCAGTAACCGAAATTCACCATATTTGTTTTTCACAAGAAGAAGCAGTCCAATTGACTCTCCTCAATTTATTCAAAAGAATTCATCACGCACTGTTTCTTGATTAGACTGCAAAAATTCCTTGCACAGGTGATCATAATTCTATGTCCCGATAGGCACATTAAGCCCTAAAGTGTTTTATTCTCGAATAAGATAAGAGTCTGAGGCTGCCATATTATCAATTCTCTACGTGCCACTCACCGAGTTTTGACTCTACTAAGTACACAAGCCCATCAGTTTACACGAACAGATAAGGAATGCGTTTACACAATTGTCAGTTTTAAATTACAGAGGTTCTCATTAACAGTTCACCAAGACCAACCGATGTTCATTAAGCTGCCGTAGTGCTGATCAGAAATTGATATCTACCAACTGGAATTTTTTTAATCACTTCTTGCATGCCTTGAAGAAGGGGTAAAACCAGCCATTACATCATCAAACGGACAACCGTCTCCATTTTTGTTCCACCATCCTAGATCTCGTTTCAGGAAGTGGAAGGAGGCCATGCAACAGGCCGTCACACCCAAGAGGGTCAGGAGTCATGGTTAAGAGGTGGGTAGTGATGAAGAGCGCATAGATGATCACCGATATGCCAACACCAAAAGAACCAAATAACAACAGTTTCTTCCGCAGGAATATAACGTAACAGATACAGAATTCGCTACGCAATCAGAAAACCATTCCTGACAATCAATCCCCAATTAGTAATACTCCCCAACATGCCCAAAGGATTGAAAAACCAGTTGGAGAATCAACCAAGAAACGATCCAAACCATGAGAAGCAGAAAGAAAAATAAAAAACGAGAAGAAAATAAGGGGTACAATCATACAGCAGCAGAGACATACCATGTTGGAGTTGCAGCAAAGGTTATTGATTGCCAAGGAGAATCAAGATCCAGAAGAGTTGCAGAGGGTGATTCAGCAACAACCCATCTGAGGAAAGATGAGGAACATGTAGATGAGAGGATGGTGGGGAACAAAGGCCAAGGAGAGAAAGGATAAGACTTGGGGTTGATTCATGTTTTCCCCCTTTTGGTCCTTGTAGAAAGTGGGGGAGAGAGTGTGTTTCAATTTATTATCTTTTCCAGACATAGTCATGGGGTTTTGTGGAGGGCTTTTCCACTTCATCTCTCTCCCTTCTCTCTCTCTCGCCAAAGTGACCAACAAATAAATGAAGCATTCAGGTAGGGGGCAAACGGATCGGTTTGGTAAGATTTCTTATCCTGATTAAATACATTATTTGCAAACATGGATCTAAAAATCGAATCAATCTGTTTTAAGATCTTATTTGTCCGGACTTGCTCGAATTCAGATCGGCATCTTTGTTGCATCTGTACTCTAATCCATATCAGACCCAAAAAACTTGTGTTTCTACATGCAAAACACATGGTTTCGACTTTTTTCTTTACCCGATTCAGTATTGCCAACCAAAATTTGAATATAAATTCAACTCTAGCTCATAGAATCTAATTAGCAAATATATATTTGGAGTGGTGCTTGGAAAACATATTTGTATTTGGATCAACCATTATTTGATGGATCCAATTAATGAGCATGGCACCAATTTGGATACACAATTCAAGAGATCCAATGGTCATGAATCTACTTTATAGCGGGCAGTCCATATTTCCTAGATATATGTCATATTTGAAATTTTCTAGTCACAACCAAATTTTAGACTATCATACTTGAAACATGATCAAGTGATCATTTTCATCTTAGTTTTCAATGCAAATGCTAGAGGACATTTTTTGAATTATCACCATAGTTGTGATTACTTCTTGGCTTTCTTTAGCTCTATAGTAAGTAGATAGCTTGATGCAAATCGGTTGCCCAATTCGTAACTACTCCTACAGTACCCTGTGGGGAAACTAGAGATCCAATGAAAATACGTGAAAATTGAAGAAAATACTCAAACTCATTCATTATCTTTGAAGACAAAAGTCTTTACATCAATTCTTATAGGTGAAAGCCAAAACCTTCATATAATTTGGATTAAGATAGATCCAAATCCTAACTAAAATCCAAAAAAAAAAAAAAATGAATCCATAAATGGATCTTGAAACCCACGTTTATCTTGCTTATGCCTTAAGCCATAGCTTTCCTGTTGTCGTCTTTATCTGTTTCTTGATGCCTTCTCAAGGTGACCACTCTTCACCTTTTAAAACCTTCTGCCAATCTTTGAATCTTATAATAGTGACAAATTTTCTTTCTCTTTATAGAAAGAACAAAAAAATTTGTTTTCATGGTTACCTATAAAATTAAAAATATATATAAATAAAACCATAGACATGGTTAGTAGGGTGTCAATGGGTCAAGTTTGACCTCAAGCTGACCCACACCAAACACTATAGGGTTAGGGTTTGATAACAAAGAAGAAGGTTCCATTAGAATCTGGGTCTAAAGTGTAATACAACAGTATGGGACCTCGAGAGTACAAGTCTGGTTGGTATTACTTCTCAGAGGAAAAGCATACAGGATTCACACAGAGAAGATATGGCTAATTTTTTTTCTTTTTCTAATAACTCAATTTCTTTCTCAAAGTTCATCATTCATAACATGTAAAAATAATGATTACATGAATATTCAATAACAAGAAAGTAAACTAACAAGTACTCTACTGCAAAGTCAGAATAGTCGATCACGTCCTGCCTGTGCTAGTGTATCTGGAACCTATAGTTGTAATTATATATGAGGTGAGTCTACAACTCAGTAAATAATAATTATAAGCAAATAATGACTTTAACTTACAACTGTAGTTGGCTCTAAGCTTCTAATCTGAGTTTAGATTTTGACACACCACACAAAGTTTGTATATTTTAATTTTTCCCCATTAACTCTCTTAATCAAACACTCACTCATACCAAACTATAACACTAGGTTGACTATACTGGTCATAACCGTGTATGAGCGTAGCAACACGCGTAGAATATCTCAATTCTATAATGTTAGCCAGACTATGAACCATACAATCCTAGTGATCCTGTTATCATCCCAAAATTTTACTTTTGCAAGTCAAACTGACCTTTGAAAAAAATTTTGAAAATAACTCGTCTCCGTTTTAAAATGTAGGATAATTTCGAAGAATGGGACTCGCCTGTCGGTACGAGGTTCAACCGTTCCTGGCGCCTTTACCAGGGGTAATTGAACCAAGGATCAATTGTGTTCTTAGCTTTGCTCAACTTGCCTAAATCATGTTCTATTTCTTAAATGCACAAAGAATCAGGCATGTGCTATGAATTTCTAAAAATACAGATTTGAAAACATGATGTTTGCTTCTGAGTATTGGAAAATATTTGGAGATTCTTGGAAAGGATAACACTGGGAAAATAGTGAATCATGTTGAGAGAATGAAAATCGATTTCTGAAGAAATTTATAGGTTTTGTGAAAATCGATTTTTGAGAAAACTTTAATAACTTTGGAAAACTTGATTTCTCTGAATTAGAACTTGGAAATTGAATATATGACTTGAAAAATCAGGATTTAAACTTGAGAAATGCTTGATTTATCATTGAGAGTTCAAAACTTTGAGAAAATCGATTTTTGAATAAAACTTAGGAAATTTTGATAAAATCAATTTCTCTGAATTAGAATTGGAATTTGTAAATGAATGAAGAGAATGAATATGGATTTGAAAGTCTTGATTTTGAGGAATTAAGAAAATCTTTTTTGTATTTTTGAGAAATGCAGTGCATTTTGAAGTTAGTCTAAGAGTGTAGATTGAATGTGGCTAATACGAAGATCACAAATCTGGGTCTCATTCGTATTCTGACTATGGCCATAAATACAAATTCTATCAAGTTTGTCAACTCCATAAGAGCTAGTGCACGTGTCATTCGTGTAGACCATAGTGAATTTGTAATATGTGCATGAATAATGCATACATAGCAGTTATATATCAAAGTTTAAACTATATGCAATGCAAATCTTATTCTAAGCAGAAATTGAAATTCTTATTCCAAATTTAATTACAATTTACATCACTAATTGAATTTAAATACAGGAAATTAAAGGAAAGTAAAGTCTTCAATATCCCTGCAAGACTAGAAAACTTGTTAGTGAAGATATGTTGGCTTTTCTAGATTTATCCAGTAATATCTGGAAATTGCTGGATTTTGCTAGATATAAGCCTTTTTCCATGATTTCTTGATATAAACTTAATAAAATACGAAATGAAACTAAATAAATAATAAAGATGAGATTTAAAAATTCGAAATTGGGGTCAAAATGACCAAAATACCCCTGATAGCAAGACTATGGCCTTGAAATTAGGGTTTTTAGAAAGATATTTTGTAAAATGCAAGTTTTAAAATTCAAATGAGGATAAATTAAACCAAATATGATATGACATGATTAAAAATGAGAAAATTAGGGTTTAGAATTTCGAAATTGAGGTCAAATGACCAAATTACCCCTGATAGCAAGACTATGGCCTTGAAATCAAGGTTTTCTAAAATAAATTTTGGTAAAAACTTTTGGTTTAGGGTTTAAATGAAGTCAAATAAACATAAAATTAATCATGAAGCATCCTAATATGATTCTAAACATGAACAAATCCTAAAAACATGAACTTGTACACCAAAAATCATAAAATATCATAAAAATCACAATTTTTGCAGTGTTTCTGGATCCTACAGGCACCCTGTTTTGCCATTTGGCTCATCTAAGCATCAAATGGATTTCAAAATTGATAAAAATCGGTACCTGCACTTATTATAACCCTAAAATCAGATTGTAATTGTAAAAATATATTTTTATAATTATTTCAACTCGAAAATTGCATTAAACCCCTAAAATAAGCTATTTTTGTCCATGGTCACATACCAGTTCTAATGTTAGACCCGAATTAGGGGTCAAATCACATGAAAATTTTTGAAATTTTACAGAGGTAAATTAGACAAAAAATAGATATTTCCCATTTTATAGTTTGGAAAAAGCATCTTCGATGAGGGAGAAACCTATCCGGCAATCCGGACTAAAATTTAATGAATCTAACATTGGTTAAAACAGCTACTTTCAATTGAAAATACAGAAACAAATATCAGACCTCATCAAAAATTCTTGAAATTTTAGCAGTGAATAGTAAATAAAAAAATCATGAAATTCCTTTTTTACAGATCATGAATCGGATCTACGGTTTGAGATCTATGATCATCACAAGTCAGATTAGGGTTTTGGTAAACCCTAACGAGTTTTAAATTTTAAATCTTATTATCTGACAAAAGGAAAATACTAAACAAAGGTTAAAAATTATCAAAATTTCACAGTAAATAGTTCATACCAACATAAATCTACTGTATTTTATGGATCTCTAATCGGATATCAGATGAGAAAAATAACACAACTGCAAGTTACCTATGAATTTCAACAACGATTCTAAACGATTGAAAATCATGGTTTAATCTTTTATTTTTTTAACAGAGTTTCCTAATTCCAAAACATCTGATTTTTTTACAGTAGCTCATTGACATATCCGTGTATCACATATTAAAAAATCAGAAATTTACAGTAAGTACTTCAATATGAAATAACATGCTCTTTACTAATCTAAGCTTAAAACACACAGAAATTTAATAAAACCTAATAAAACATGCATTCATCAATGAAAATAATAAAAAAATACTTAAACAGTAAAATAAAATTAATTTCTATGTTGGGAAACATGTAATAAACATGAATAAGTAAAGAAATAAATAAAACACAGGGAATCCATGGCTGGAATTTGATTTTACCTTAGAAATCATGGATTTGACCCATTTAACGGGTAAATCACATGTTTTCATGGTTAAGAATATGAAAATCAATGCAATGATCGATTCTAACGGTTTAGAATCCCTGAAAAAACAACAAAATAGGGTTAGATCATCTTCTTGAACCGTTCTTGAGGTTGAATTTATGGTTTAATCCATGAAGGAGATGGCGCCAATGGCCAAATCATGTTTAAAACAATTAAAAACATTAATAAAAACTAAAAGTTAAAGAAAATAATTGCCTTGAGGTTGCTGCAATGGAGGAAGGGCTGGAGAGGAGAGAGAAGCTCCAAGATTTCTAAAAGAGAGAGATTGGGGAGGTCGAACCCTATGGGCTTCCTTTTATAATAAAAAATTAGGTCTTAATTAAGAGTTTTAAAAAAAATTGACTCTAAAAGAGGAGGGCGATTTTTGGGTGGAGTTACTATTATACCCCTAACCTAATTAACTTAATTAACACCTAATTTAAGTCCTAACTAAACCTAAAAACCCCCAAATGTGGCGCCACTTGGCGTTTTTCCACATTTGGTTTTTAAAGTTTTAACTAAAACCTTTAAAAACCATAGTTTAAAAATCAAATTTCAAGATGGGTTTTCAAAATGGATTTTGACTCTTTTAGACTTCTAAAACTAACCAAGACATTGACTAACCCTAGTCTAACCTTGACTTTCTCAAATGTGGCACCACCCTGAGTGGGTCCCACTTAAATTTTCAAAAACGATTTTAAAACTTGAAATTGAGAGAATTTTCAAAAGATTTTCAGAAGTAAACTTGAAATTAAAGGTTTTGAAATGGCCTAGAGTTCCAACTGGGTTAGAACTCTTCTAGATATGGCGCCAACTGAGTGGGCCCACATCAGGTTTTGAAAATTTGGAAATAAACACCGAGAATAACTTTGAAAAGGGGTTAAAATCAACAATTGAAATTCAGAATTTTTGAAAATAGAGTTTCAAGCGAACTGAGACTCCGGGTTAGAGTCCTGAATTTTTAGGACTTTGAGATTTTGGAGTTTTAAAAGCCAAATGAAGGAGCTTTTGAAAAGATTTTATCAAAAATGGTGAAACAAGTCAGAAAATACAATAAGGGTTAGACTTTTAACTCAATCAGAACTCTGAAATAGAGTCCTGAATTAACTGGACTCTACAAAATGACCTATTTTTTGAAAAACAAATGAAAATAACAAAAATAGAAGTAAAAACAGACTCTAGAACAGACTCCTGACTAGATTAGGATTCTGGGACAGAGTCCTGATCGGACTGAAACTCTAGATTTTTTTGGTATTTTCTGAAAAATAGATGAAAAAACTTGTGAAAACAGTGAAAACAATAACAAATATTGGAATAAAATAGAGTTCTGATTCAACTGAGACTCTGGAGACAAAGTCCTAATTGAACTAGGACTCTCAGATTTTTGGATTTTCTGAGAAAATAAATAAGAGAATTTTGAAAAACAATTGAAAACAGTATAAAAATGAAGTTTGGTTCAGAGTCCTGATCTAATTAGGACTCTGAGAAAGAGTCCTGATTCAATCAAAACTCTAAGAATTTTGGTTTTTCTAGTAAGCAAATGATGAATTTTAAGCAAAGCTTTTGAAAACCAGTAAAAATGAAGTGCGAAAACCAACTTTGGATATAGTCCTAATTCGATCAGAACTCTAGAGTAGAGTCCTGCTTTGATCAGGACTTTGGGATAAAACCTCAGGATTTTGAAATTCTTTGATAAAAGTGTAATAATTTTGATAGATGGAAAGATTTTTGAAAGATTCTTTCAAAATTGAAATCAGGATCAGAGTCCTGATCTAACTAGGACTCTCTAAACAGAGTCCTGTTTTGACTAAAACTCTGAGTTTCTGACTCATTTTGAAAGATTTTGAAAGATTTGATTGAAAATGGATAAAATAGCTGTAAAAGATTAGAGTCCTAATCTGATTAAAACTCTGAAGAAGAGTCCTGATCCGACTGGACTCTTGAAGAAGAGTCATGATCCAACTAAGACTCTGAAATTTTGGCCAAAAGAGAAGATTTTGAAAGGTTTTCTCCGAAAACAGGTAAAAAGGTAGTGAAAAGTAGAGTTCTGATCAGACTGGACTCTGGAAAAAGAGTCTTGATCCAACTAGGACTCTAAAATTTTTGGAGATTTTTGACAAGTAAAGGAATCCAGAAGCGACGCCACCTAAATAGGTCTCATCTGAGAATTGAAATCGGTTGAAAATTGAGTTTAAAACAAATCCAGATTGTTTTCTGAGAAAATACTTCAAAATATAAGGTCCCGGAGGTTGGCAAATGACATAATGTTGATTAAAAACCCAGGTTTTAAAATTGATTTTGAAAGAAAAAGTTTTAAAACCTAAATCTGGATTAAATATTTTGAAAACAGGAGTGCTGGATCTCGAAAATCAGATGTAATGACATGCAATGCTATGCAATGCAATGAAATGGTATGCCAAATGCATGCAATGATATGCAATGACACATGAAATATATAAACACTGGCTGAGGGTAAAAATTTGGGGTGTTTACAGATGCCCCTCTTTGCTACTAAGCCGGTTGTAAGCTGAGCTTAGTGGCAAAGAAAAACACACCAAATTTGGACTAAAAAAAAATACCCCAGTTAGGAGAATCTGACTGGGTGTGAAAGAATTAATTGAGATGATGATGGTAGATATGGAATGGAGAACAAAGAAGAAGATTCACCTCATCGAAATGAGGCTCAGGCTTAGCCCTTAACCTGGATGGGACGGGAAACGAAATACCTCATAAGAATGAGGCTCAGGTTTAACCCCTTGACCTGATCGGGGATGATACCTCATGGAAAAATGAGGTTCAGGCTTAACCCTCAACCTGAAAGGAGACGATACCTCGTGGAAAAACAAGGCTCAGGCTTAACCCTTAACCTGAAAGGGGACGATACCTCGTGGAAAAACGAGGTTCAGGCTTAACCCTTAGCCTGAAAGGGGACAATACCTCATGGAAAAACAAGCCTCAAACTTAACTCTTAACCTGAAAGGGGACGATACCTCGTGGAAAAACGAGGCTCAGACTTAACCCTTAACCTAAAAGGGAACGATACCTCATGAAAAAACGAGGTTCAGGCTTAACCCTTAACCTAAAAGGGGACGATACCTCGTGGAAAAACGAGGCTCAGGCTTAACCCTTAACCTGAAAGGGGATGATACATCGTGAAAAAACGAGGCTCAGGCTTAACCCTTAACCTGAAAGGGGACAATAAACAGAATCCTTAAATGAAGAAACCATGATGGGACCTTCGAATTTTGCACAATAAATCCGAGAGGGGTTTACAAAAGAAAGAAAGGGGGTTCCCTAAAGCTTGAAAATGGATTGATCTTGGATGTCTCATTACTAAGACTAAATGGCTTTTAAAACAGATGACCTTTTGCAGAAAAATTCAGGTTTAACCCTTAACCTGAACGGGAACTGTCTATGGTGGGACAGTGGGGAGTACAGGGAAGTGTGCGAATCTGAGAGCCCAGGCGCTCAGATTAAAACAAGAAGGGAAGGATCTTGGACAACTCCCATCATCTGATCCTAAAAGGGATAAAAAAAACGCCTGGATACATCAAAATAGACATCAAGCTCTCACTTCATGTCAGGATAACTTGAAAAGATTGCCAATAAGATACAAAAAATTTGTGACTCATTCAAAAATAATTGAAATGTAAGTATACTTATATGAAAAATATTCCCTCTTTTCTACCTGAAGTATTACCTCTAACTGAACTTAACTTCATAGAATCAAGATTTGAATTCAAATTGCTTGCAATCGACTTTCTTTCAAGGAGGCTATCAATTTCCATGATATGAACAAAAAAAAATTTCTCATTGTGAAAGCAATTGGTGAAAGGATATTGATAAAAAAATTTCACAAAATTAAAGAAGATTCTTGGCAGATTTGACAGTTTGATATCCTGGGATTCTTTTCTCATGATGGTCTTTCTGCCTGTACTCTTTTTTTTTTCGACAAAATTGGAGCTCTCTTGGCTTTTTGGGGAATTCATTACATCATCCTTCATTTTGGAGATGTTCTAGCTTTTTCTCTCTTTTTAGAAGGGTACGTCACAAACTCCTTCATCTTGGAGATGCTTCGATCCTCCTTTGCCTCAGGGATTATATGGATGATATTGGCTCATTGGCTGGTGGTCTCTTGATGATAGCTGAAATTAAATATCTTTTAGGGTTTGTTGAGAGGTTTATCGTAGTCGCCTTCATCTTGACGGTGCTCTGAACTTTCCCTGGAAAGATCTATCACAAACTCCTTTATCTTGGAGATGATTCAAATCTTCTTTGGCCCCAGGGGTCTAACTCGCATAATTTGTCTTCATCTTGACGACAATTGAGCAATCCTTTTTGCAGATATTTAATTGCAGCTTGGGTGATTGAGGAGATATAGGAATTGAATGAACTCTCTTTTTTTATGGCTCAGGATATTTCCACTGCCTTATCTTTACAAGAATAATGTTTAAAAATGTGCCATAGCTTCGATCAATATCAATCACTTATGGCTTTGCGACAACATTGAATTTTCTTTGTTGGCCATATCGAGGATTTATTCTTCATCCCTTTGGTTGGTTAATAAAAAAGAATTTAGATTTTGAATCCTTCTTCGCAAAAGCTTCGTTCTTTTGGAAGTAATACTAAAGGTAATTTGAGATAATTTTTTTGTGTAATAAAAGATTTTTGGAATCAACAACTAGTTTTCATAACAAACTGGCAAAATATTATTGGAATCCTTGGTGAAAGAAATCACTTGAGGTCTAAATGACACATCCGTGGCTAGATTCTCCTCTTCTTTCCCCAAAGGAGAGACTCAGGCTTGACCCTTACCTGAACGGGTAACAAAAGATACTCCTCTCTTCTCTAAAGAGAAGGTGTTTGCAAAACAAACTTTCGAAGAGAAATGAAGTTTTCATCAAAACTCTCTATTTCTAGGCTTCTCTTATGGAAAGAGGGCCACTAACAAAAGTTGTAAGGATATCATAGAAGAACGAGTCCATCACACTCTCCCTGAAAAAAGGGTCCTCGATGACGGGGGTGGCCTAACAAAAGTCATTCAGGGTTACAAGGAGGACGAGCTTCCGTCGAAACTCTCTCTGGAAAAAGGGTTCCTTGTATGACAATAAAGGTTGTTTTGCAAACTGTTCGTGAAGCACGAGTCTCTTCAAACTCTCCATAGAAAAAGGGGTTCAACGAACGAACAATAAAGACATGCAAAAAGAACAAGCTCCCTCGAACTCTCCCTGGAAAAAGGGTCCCTCGCAAGAGAAAAATGATTGACGATTGATTCTGAACTGACTGGCAGACGAATTCGACATAAAAAGTCAAATCTTGAAAGACTATGATTGCAGAATACGACTCAAAGGTTGGACAAATATGATCGACATTGATAGACTTGATAACCCAAAGGTTTGCTTGGTAAAATGGATGACCAGAGGTCTAACAAACTTGGTGACCCGAAGGTCAGATTAACAGAATGGAATGACCCAAAGGTCTGACAAAGATTGTTTGATTTGCAGATCTGAAGATTGAGTCTGAACTTCAATGTGAGATTTATGTTGCGACCAGTATGAAGAGCTAATTTTGACAAAGTACCAGTACGAGCATTGGATTTTTGAAAGATTATCAGTATTAGCACTGAATTTTAAAAGACTACCAGTACGAGCACCAGATTTTAAAAGGTTACCAGTACGAGCATTGGATTTTAAAAGGTTACCAATACGAGCACTGGATTTAGAAAGATTATCAATACAAATACAAGATTTGGTAAAGCAACAGAGGCGATGTTGGATTTCATAAAAAGACCAATTTGAAAAATGGATTTAACCGGACCGGTAGACAACTGGGTTCGGTCGGAAGCTTTGAATCGGAATTCAAATCTTCAAGGAAAGACTAGATGAATTGGATTTTGAGAGAAAATTCGAGTCAAAACCCGGATCTTCTAGACCAATTGTAGAAACTTTTAAAAGAAAGCTAAGCGAATTGGATTTGAAAGAAAATTCGAGTCGGAACTCTGATTTTCTAGACCAATTCTGAATTGGATTTGAAAGAAAATTTGAATCGGAACTCGGATTTCCTAAACCAATTCTGAATTGGATTTGAAAGAAAATTTGAGTCGGAACTCGGATTTTCTAAACCAATTCTGAATTTGGAAGAAAGAAAGCTAGATGAACTAGATTTGAAAGAAAATTCGAGTCAAAACTCGGATTTTCTAGACCAATTCTGAATTGGATTTGGAAGAAAATTCGAGTCGGAACTCGGATCTTCTAAACCAATTCAAGACATTTGAGGGAAGGAGAACTAAATGAATTGGTTTTGGAAGAAAATTCGAGTCGAAACTCAGATTTTCTAGACCAATTCTGAATTGGATTTGAAAGAAAATTTGAGTCGGAACTCGGATCTTCTAGACCAATTCAAGACATTTGAAGGAAAGAGAACTAAATGAATTGGATTTGGAAGAAAATTCGAGTCGGAACTCGGATTTTCTAGACCAATTCTGAATTGGATTTGAAAGAAAATTTATGTCGGAACTCAGATCTTCTAGACCAATTCAAGACATTTGAAGGAAAGAAGGCTATACCAATATAATTTGGGTTTGAAAACATTGACTAGGAAGAAAACGAAATCAGATTTAAGAGTTTCAACCAGTGAAACAAGATTTAGAAAAATACCAGCACAAGCACCGGATTTTGGAAGGATACCAGTACGAGCACTGGATTTTAAAAGATTTGCCAGTACGAGCACTGGGTTTTGAAAGATTGTTGGTTGATTGTAATAGGGGATTTTCAATCTTCGCCCTTACAATGACTTGGATAAACGTCACAAGTCTCAGGACTTATCCCTTATCGTGAATGGGAATTTGATACAGATGCAAAATGGATGCATGTGGATGCAAATGAATACAAAATGATGTAAATGGATGCATATGTATGCAAAATGAGAGATTTGTTTGATCCTGCCTGCACACAGGGTATTTTGAATGGAAGACGAGTTTATAACAAAAAAAATGCCTCAGTATATTCTGGGGGGGGGGGGAGGATATTCAGATGAAAACATAATCGAACATTTATTGGAGAAAATTTATTGAAGAATACAGATGATAGAACAGAAGTTTTCTAAGTGTAGAATTTTTTCAAATGTCGAGCATTGATAAGATCAGGTAATTCTACCCCGTCTGCATTAATCAGATGATATGAATTACGTGGTAGTGTTTCTTTCACCACGTAGGGTCCTTCTCAGTTTGGTGACCATTTGCCACGTGGACGATACCTGAGATGAGTCGTTGATCTAAGGACCAGGTCATTAACTTGGAATCTTCTTTCAATAACTGACTTGGCATATTGCCTTGCTATCCTTTGACGATAAGATTGGGCATGTTCTGCAGCTTTAAGTCTTTTCTCATCGAGTAGATCTAGCTGTACCAATCTCTGTTGTTGATATTGATCGAGCAGTAGCTTTAGAAGATATGCAAATTTAAGAGCGGGTTTTTGAACATGAAGAGGTAGCACCACCTCGGTCCCATAAACAAGCTCTGAGGGAGTTGCATTGGTTGGGGTTCGAATGATGGTTCGATATGCCCAGAGTGCATCATGGATTTTCTCGTGCCAATCACGACCCGTCTCAACGATTCTTTCCAAGATGCGGATTAAACTTTTATTTGTCGCTTTTGCCTGACCGTTCCCTTGGGGATAATAAGGAGCTGAAAAATGGTGATGAATTCTGAATTTCGAACAAAAGATGTTCATTCTCTCATTCTTGAAATGAGTACCATTATCTGATACAATGTCGTGCGGTATACCGAAACGACAAAGAATATTCTTATGAATGAACAAGACCACCTGTCGACCTTCCACTGTATGCAAAGTGATGGCTTCAACCCACTTGGTAAAATATTCTGTTGCGGCAAGGAAATATTTATGACCATTGGAAGTGGAAGGAGTGATGGGACCTACGACATCGAAGGCCCACATAGAGAATGGCCATGGAGACACGACCGATTGAAAGTACGTAGCCGGCGCATGAATGGAAGATGCGTGCACCTGGCACAGAACACACTTCTTTACAAAGCGATAACAATCTTGCTGCATGGTTTTCCAATAATATCCTGCTCGAATGATTTGCTTAACAAGGGTTTGGTAGCCAACGTGACCACCACAAATGCCTTCATGCGCTTCTCGAATGACTTCTTTTGCTTCTTCTTCATCTAAGCACCTGAAATACTCAGAACTGAACCCACGACGATAAAAAACATTGGCAAGGATAAAATAATGAGCAGACATATGCTGAATTGCTTTTTGCTCCTTCTTTGATAATTTTGGTGGCTTCAGAACGGGTGGGTTAAGAAGATATTTCTTAATACAATCAAACGATTGCTGACACTCTGGTCCCCATTCAAACTTCACTCCTTTTCTGAGTAAATGATTGAAAGGCTCACATCTCATGGCAAGATTGGATATGAATCTCCGAATTGATTGCATACGTCCCTGATGACTACGCAATTCTTTGAGAGTAGTTGGAGGTGACATATCAATGATGGTCTTTGCTTTGATGGGATCCACTTCTATCTCCTTTTTGCTGACCAAGAAGCCTAATACTTTGCCAGATTCAACTTCGAAGACACACTTCTGAGGGTTGAGTCTTAGCTTATAAAGAATAAGTCGCTTGAAGACATGACTTAAAGCATTGATATGGTTTTCTTCTTCCTTGGATTTGACTAGGATATCATCAACGTATGCATCCATGGTCTTGTGCATTTGATCATGGAATATGGCGGCCATTGTGCGTTGATAGGTTGCTCCGGCATTCTTGAGCCCAAACGACATGACTGTGTAACAGAAAGTGCCCCATGGCGTAGTGAAGGCTGTTTTGGATTGGTCACGAGCGATCAATTTGATTTGATTATATCCAGAGTATCTATCCATAAAAGAGAACATGGCATGACCGGCCGTGCTATCAACCAAGAGATCAAAATTTGGGAGCGGATAATCATCCTTAGAAGTAGCCTTATTGAGATCACGGAAGTCGATACAGATTCAAACTTTAACATTCTTCTTGGAAACGACTACGATATTTGCCAACCAATCCGGATAATCTATTGCTCGAATAAACCCTACTTTAAGTAAATCCTCAAGTCCTTCCTTGACCTGCTGCTCGATTCGAGGATCCATCTTCCTTAACTTCTTCTTAAATGGTTTCACATTAGGCTTCAAAATGAGGCGATGTTCCACCAATTTAGGATCTAACCCTGGCATATCCTCATAAGTCCATGCGAACACTTCCTAATACTGCTCGAGAAAATCGCTGAGCTTTTTCTTCTCATCTGCGCTTAGACAGGAATCGATCTTGAGAATTTTAGGATTATCCACTGAACCAATATTGATGTCTTCAGTTGGATCCTGAACTAGGGTCGATGGCTCATCTTGTTTCTGAATCGCTGCAAATTCTGGCAACTCTGGAAGTGCTGAATCAAATTCTGCTATTTCTTTTGGCTGCTTTGTGACCTTATTGTTCTCCGCTCTTGCCTTGACCTGATAAATCTTTGTAGGTTTCGATGTGATTGACGAATTGATGACTAATCTCCTTATTGATTGGGAAGACATTCTGAAATTTTGAAAAGGAGTAGCTTTTAGAAAAAGTTCATTCATTACGGCATAAGTTGCATGAAATGGAAAAAGATAAGAACAATGAATTTTGAAGACAAATTACAAAGGAGTAAGAGAAAGATGACATCCAGTTAGACGAGAAAATTGATAGCTTTATTGAAGACTTAAAACAAAATGATGACATTTAAAATGAACTGAAATGGGACATTGTCCCTACAAACTGCAGAAATCAAATGAATGAAAAGGAGAAAGACAGATGATAAAAGCTTTTAATGAATCCCCTTGATGAAGACAATATTTTTGTGAGATCTTTTGCCCATGAATCCCAATCTTGCTCTGCGCGGGTGATGGTCAGGGACCACTGGCTCTAACCGGCCATCTTCGTTCTTGCCCAAACCTTTGAAAGGCTGGTAACCATGCTTCAGTAACAGATCAAACCCTTTCTTGGCTCTTATAAATTGTGGGAAAAGAGGATGGTCCTTGAAAGTGTTGTAGTCGAGGCGACCTCCAATTTTGAAGAAATATGGCCCTTGCCATTGAACCATTGCTGCGGTATGCTTTGCCTCTGGTGCTGCCTCTAGTTTTAACATTTCCAAACTTTCACTGAGGATGACTTCTTCACTTTCCCTGATGCTAGGGGTGTCAGCGGTATAGGTTGGCCGGGGAATCATAGGCTGAGGCAACCTCTCTTCTGAATCTTCCCCCAAGACAGTAGTGAGCATGCCGCCTTTAGACCACTTGAAACACTGGTGTAGGGTGGATGGCACTGCATTGGCATTGTGAATCCACGTTCTTCCCAATAGAAGATTATACGTTGGTGGCACATTGACGATGTGGAAAAGTACTGTGTGGACAGAATAGTTGATAAATATTTCAAGGAAGATCTTGCCCTTTGTTGTCTGTCCGTGATTATCTAGAGAAAGTTCAGAGCACCGTCAAGATGAAGGCGACTGCGATGAGCTTTCCGACAAACCCTAAAGGATATTTAATTTCTGCTACCATCAAAAGATTTCCAACCCATGAGCCAATAACCGTCAATATAATCCCTGAGAGAAAGAAGGATCAGAACATCTCTAAGATGAAGGAGTTTGCGACGTACCCTTCCAAAAAAAAAGAGAGAGAGAAAAAAAAAGAGAGAAAAAGTCAAGACATCTCCCAAATGAAGGACGATGTAATAAAATTCTCAAAAACCCAAGAGAGCTCCAATTTTGTCAAAAAGAGAGTGCAAAAAGATCATCATGAGAAAAAAATCTTAGGATATCAGACTGCCAAATCCATCAAGAATCTTCTTTAAAATTTGTGAAATTCTATTATCAATATTCTTTCACCAATTGCTCTCACAATATCAAGAATACTCTCTTTTTTGTTCATATCAAGGAAATTGATAGCTTCTTTGAAAGAAAGTCAATTGCAAGCAATTCGAATTTAAATCTTGATCTCACAAAGTTAAACCCAGTCGGAGGTAATACTTCAGGTAGAAAAGAGGGAATATTTTCAAAACAATGTGCATCACCTTCAATCATTTTAAATCAACAATAATTCTCAACATTTTGACAATATTTTCTAGCAATCCTAGCGAGAAGCGAGAGCTTGTTGTTCGCCTTTGGCGCATCCTAACATCAATTGTTATCCCTTTTAGGACTTGATAACGGGAGTTTTCAAGATTCCTTCCCTTCTTTAATATAATCTGAGCGCCTGGGTTCTCAGATTCACACACTTCCCTGTGTTCCCACTGTCCTACCATAGACAGTATAATTTCGGCTTGAGGTTAAGCCACCAATAATTTTCTCGCAAAAGGTCATCAATTTCAAAAGTTATTTAGTCTCAGCAATGAGGCACCCAAAATCAAACCCCTTTTCAAACTTTAGGGACCCCAATTTCATCCTTTTGCAAAACCCTATCGGATTCATTGTGCGGAAGTCCGAAGGTTCCATCATGGGTTCTTTTTTCGAGAATCCCATCATTTTCATTTCCCGGTCAGGTTAAGAGTTAAACCTGAGCCTCATTCTGATGAGGTATTTCATTTCCCGGTCAGGTTAAGGGTTAAACCTGAGCCTCATTCTGATGAGGTACTTTATTTCCTGGTCAGGTTAAGGGTCAAACCTGAGCTTCGTTTCTACACAAGGTATTTCTCGTCCCATCCAGGTTAAGGGCAAAACCTGAATCTCACTTCTGTTGAAGTAAATTCTTTCTTTTTTATTCTCCATTTAATATCTACCATTTTCATCAGGGCTAATTTCTTCATATCCAGTCATATCCTTCTAACTGGGGCATTTTTATAGCCCAAATTTGGTGTATTTTTCTTTGCCACTAAGCTCGGCCCTATACCGGCTTAGTAGCAAAGAGGGACATCTGTAAACACTCTAAATTTTCATCCTCATTCAGTGTCTATATTTCATATGTCATTACATGTCATTACACACATTTGACATGTCATTTCACTGCATTTTAGGGCATCGCATGTCATTGCATCTCATTATCGAGATCCAAAACTCTTGTTTTCAAAATATTTAATCCAGATTCGAGTTTTGAAACTTTTCTTTCAAAATCAATTTTAAAACCTGGGTTTTTAATCAACATTCTGTCATTTGCCAACCCCCAGGACCTTATATTTTGGAGTGTTTTTCTAAGAAAACAATCTGATTCATTTTTAACTCAATTTTCAACTGATTTCAATTCTTAGATGAGACCCATTTAGGTGGTGTCGCTTCTGGATTCCTTCACTTATCAAATTTCTCAAAAATTTCAAAGTCCTAGTTGGATCAGGACTCTATCTTTTTATCTTTTTAAAACATTTTCAAAACTTCATTTTGATTTTAAACCAGTTATGGCCATATCCCTTGTCCATTTTCTCCATTTTGGCCAAAATCTTAGAGTCCTAGTTGCATCAGGACTCTTTTTCTAGAGTCCTAGTCGGATCAGAACTCTACTTTTTACTACCTATTCTACCTGTTTTTGGAGAAAACCTTTCAAAATCTTCCATTTTGGCCAACATTCCAGAGTCCTAGTTGGATTAGGACTCTTCTTCAAGAATCCCAGTCGGATTAGGACTCCTCTTCAGAGTTTCAGTCAGATTAGGACTCTGTTTTTTGTCACTATTTTTACCTATTTTTAACCAAATCTTTCAAAATGAGTCAAAAACTCAGAGTTTTAGTCAAAACAGGACTCTGTTCAGAGAGTCCTAGTTGGATCAGGACTCTGATCCTGATTTCAATTTTGAGAGAAACTTTCAAAAATCTTTCCATCTATCAAAACTATTATACTTTTGTCAAAGGATTTCAAAATTCTGGGATTTTATCCTAGAGTCCTGATAGAATCAGGACTCTGCCTCAGAGTCCTTGTCAAATCAGGACTCTATCCCAAGTTGTTTTCTCACTCCATTTTCACTGATTTTCAAAATTTCTATTTAAATTTCATCATTTTCTTATCAGAAAACCAAAATTTTTAGAGTTCTGATCAAATCAGGATTCTTTCTCAGAGTCCTAATCAGATCAGGACTCTAAACCAAAACTTCAATTTTATCCTGTTTTTAATTGTTTTTCAAAATTCTCTTATTTGTTTTCTCAGAAAATCCAAAAATCTAAGAGTCCTAGTCCAAATGGGACTCTGTCCCCAGAGTCTCAGTTGATTCAGAACTCTGTTTTATTTCAATATTTGTTGTTATTTTTATTATTTCCACAAGTTCTTTCATCTATTTTTCAGAAAATACAAAAAAAAAATCTAAAGTTTCAGTCCGATCAGGACTCTGTCCCAGAGTCCTAATCCAGTCAAGATTCTTTTTTGAAGTTTGTTTTCACCTCTAGTTTCATTTATTTTTAAAAATTAGGTCATTTTGCAGAGTCTAGTTAATTCAAGACTCTATTTCAGAGTTCTGATTGAGTTAGGAGTCTAACTCTGACTGTATTTTCTGACTTATTTTACCATTTTTTTTTATAAAATCTTTCAAAAACTCCTTCATTTGGCTTTTAAAATCCAAAATCTCAGAGTCTTAAAGTTTCAGGATTCTAGCTCAGAGTCCTAGTTCGCTTAAGACTTTATTTTCAAACCTTTGAATTTATTTGATGATTTTAACCCCTTTTCAAAGTTATTTTCAGTCTTTATTTCAAAATTTCAAAACTTCGATGTGGGCCCCCCTCAGTTGGCGCCATATCTAGAGGAGTTCTGACTCAGTCAAGACTCTGTATCATTTCAAAACTTTCAATCTCAAAGTCTACTTTTAAATCTCTTTCTGAAAAACCTCTCATTTTCAAGTTTTAAAATCATTTTTGAAAATTCAAGAGGGGCCCACTCGGGGTGGCGCCACATTTGAAGAAGTCAAGGTTAGACTAGGGTTAGTCATTATCCTAGTTAGGTTAGGGGTTTAGAGGAGTCAAAAGCAATTTTAAAAATCCATTTTATTTAAGTTTTAAACCATTGGTTTTTAAAGGTTTTAAATTCAGGTTTTAAAAACCAAATGTGGGCCCATACTAGGTGGTGCCACATTTGGACTTTTTAGGGTTTAATTAGGTGTTAATTAGGGTTTAGTTAGAGTTTATTTAGGGTTAGGAAACTACAAAAAATCGTCCTCCCTTGGTGGTTTTAGATAGAGTTTGAAAAAGTCAAAGTTAGGTATTAATTAGTCCTAATTACATGGGTTTTGAAAAACTATAAAAAGGGGTCTTTAGAGGGGCAAAAGGTGCTCTTTTTTCTCTCAAATTTTC
The DNA here is from genome assembly GCF_984573655.1 of Nuphar pumila. Lineage (NCBI taxonomy): Eukaryota > Viridiplantae > Streptophyta > Magnoliopsida > Nymphaeales > Nymphaeaceae > Nuphar > Nuphar pumila. The sequence continues at coordinate 51,797,629 of NC_143254.1, read as the reverse complement.
ATGGATTCTCTCTCCTCTCCAGCACCTCTATCTTTCTTCATTGCAGATGCAGCCCCAAGGTGAGTTATTTAATATTATTTTATTATTTTTTATTAGTTTTTTTATTTTATATTAGATTTCACCATTGGCACCTCCCCTTTCATGGATTAAACCATGGATTCAACCTCAAGTTCAATTCAAGAAGATGATCTAACCCTATTCCATGCTGTTTTTCATGATTTTAATCCATTAGAATCATTTATTGCATTGTTTTTTATATTCTTAACCAAGAAAATATGAGATTTATCCGATTAAATTGATTAAATCCATGGCTTCAAGGGTAAAATGAATTCCAACCATGGATTCCCTGTGTTTTATTGATTTTTTTTAGCATATTACTGTTTATTACATGTATTCCATCATTAAAATCAATTTTGTTTTGCTGTTTAGATAAATTTTATGGTTTTTCATGGTTAAATCATATATGTTTTAGTGTTTCTTAAATTTCTGTAGATTTTAATTTCAGATCAGTAGAAAGCATGTTAGTTTATATTGAAATAATGGTTAGAAATTACTGATTTTTTTAGATATGATACACGAATATGTCAGTGAACTACTGTAAAAAATTCAGATATTTTGAGATTTGGGAACCCTATTAATAAAATACAAAGTCAAATCAAAATTTCTGTTGATTAAAATTGTTGTTTAATTTTAAGCATAAGTTGCAGATGTGTTATTTCTTTCATCCGATATCTGATTTGAGATCCGTAAAGTGAAGTGGCTTCATGTTGATGTAGGCTATTTACTGTAAAATTTTCATAATTTTTTGTTTCTGTTTGTTATTTTTCCTCTGTCAGAAAGTCGGATCCATCTTTTAAAACTCGTTATGATTTGTAAAAACCCTAATCCGACTTGTATTGATCATAGATCTCAAACCGCAGATCTGATTCATGATCTGTAAAAATAGAAAGTTAATTATTTTTATGTCTAATGTTCACTTCCAAAATATCATTTTTTTTGATAAAATCTGTTATTTATTTCTGTATTTATAACTGGAAGTACCTGTTCTAAGTAATTTTATATTCATTAAATTTTAGTCTAGATTGTCGAAAGAGTTTCTCCCTCATTGAAGATGATTTTTCTGATTTGTAAAAAGGAGATTCTTTGTTTTTCTGTCTATCTTACATTTGTAAAATTTTAGAAATCTCTATGGTGAATTGCCCCTGATTCGGGTCTAACACTGAAACTGGCATGTGACCATGGATAAAAGTAGCATATTTTAGAGTTTTAATGTAATTTTTGAATTGGAATAATGTAAAAAATATATTTTTATGATTTCAATCTGATTTTAGGGTGATAACAAGTGCAGATGCCGATTTTTATGAAGTTTGGAATTCATTTGATGCTTATATCTATCAAATTGCAAAACAGGGTGCCCGCAGGATCCTGAAACACTGCTAAAATCATGATTTTCATAATATTTCTTGCTTTTCGTGTATAAGTTCATGTTTTTAGGGTTTGTTCATGTTTAGAATCATATTAGGATGCTTCATGATCAATTTTGTGTTCATTTGATTTTATTTAAACACTAAACCCAAAGTTTTTACCAAAATTTATTTCAGAAAACCCTGATTTCAAGGCCATAGTCTTGCTATCAGGGGCATTTTGGTCATTTGACCTAAATTTCGAAATTCTAAACCTTAATTTTTATGTTTTTAATCATGTCATATCATATTTGGTTCAATTTATCCTTATTTGAATTTTAAAACTTGCATTTTACAAAATATCTTTCTGAAAACCCTAATTTCAAGGCCATAGTCTTGCTATCAGGGGTATTTTGGTCATTTTGACCCCAATTTCGAATTTTGAAATCTCATCTTGATTATTTATTTAGTTTTATTTCATATTTCATTAAGTTTATATCAGGGAATCATGGAAAGAGACTTATATCTAGCAAAATCCAACAATTCCTAGATATTGCTAGATAAACCTAGAAAAGCCAATATATCTTCACTAATCCATTTTTCTAGTTTTGCAGGGACATTGAAGGATTTATTTTCAGTCATTTAAATTCAATTAGTGATGTAAATTATAATTAAATTTGGAATAAGAATTTCAATTCCTACTTAGATTAGGATTTGCATTGCATATAGTTTAAACTTTGATATATAACTGCTATGTATGCCAATTCATGCATATTTTTACAAATCCACCATGGTCTACATGAATGGCACGTGCACAAGCTCTTAGGGAGTTGACAAACTCGGTGGAATTCGTATTTATGGCCATAGTCAGAATACGAATGAGACCCAGATTTGTGATCTTCGTATTAGCCACATTCAACCTACACTCTTAGGCTAACTTCAAAATGCACTGCATTTCTCAAAAATATAAAAGGATTTTCTGAATTTCTCAAAATCAAGTCTTTAAAATCCATATTCATTCATTTCATTCATTTGCAAATTCTAATTCCAGCTCAGAGAAATCAATTTTCTCAAAATTTCTCAAGTCTTATTCAGAAATTGATTTTCTCAAAATTTTGAGCTTTCAAATGAAATTTCAAGTATTTATCAAGTTCAAATCATGATTTTCCAAGTTATATATTCAATTTCAAAGTCTGAATTCATAGAAATCAAGTTTTTCCAAAGTTACTTGAAATTTCTCATAAATCCATTTTTACAAAACACTTGGATTCTTCAGAAATCGATTTTCATTTTCCTCATAAATATTCTTTCACCATGATTCATGATTTTAAAGTAACATCTTTTTCAAGAATTCTCTAAGTATTTCAAATATTCAAAGCAAACATCATGTTTTCAAATCTGCATTTTTCAGAAAATTCATAGCACATGCCTGATTCTTTGTGCATTTAGGAAATAGAACACGATTTAGACAAGTTGAGCAAAGCTAAGCACACTTTTGATCCTTGGTTCAATTACCTCTAGTAAAGGCGACAGGAATGGTTGAACCTCATACCGACAAGCGAGTCCCATTCTTCGAAATTATCCTGCATTTTAAAAATGGAGGCAAGTTATTTTTATTTTTTTTTTCAAAGGTCAGTTTGACTCGCAAAAGTAAAAATTTTGCGATGATACCACTCCCTCTCTGGTAGACTTGTGAGAATCCATTTCTTACTCTCTGCTTGTAACTAAGGTGCTAGAGCAGTGCGTTCTTTGATTTCGTCTGAACCACCCATCAATGTCAATGATCTCTGTAGGGAAAAATGAGGATTTTTAGAAAAGACCTTGGAGGAAATTTTGGCAAAAGAAGAAATCACAATCTGACAACAAGATATCCCATTACGAGGGATTGGGTTGTCACCAAAATTTATGACAACCGTATTGTTTCTCTGTGAGAAAGAATAAACAATTTGAATATGAACAAATACTATTTTTAAAAAGGGCATCTCTTGACAAAAGAGATTTTATTGCAAAAAGGTAAGGAATAAAATTTAGAAGATACATTGAAAGATAAAAAGAAGTTTGAAAAATAGATGGCGAAGATTTAAAATTTTGAAAAATTATAGGCAGGATAAAAAATGAAGAATTGAAGAAATTAGAAGAAAAAGAAAATACACCTGAGTTTTGAAAACAAAGAGGAAATTTTGAATAATATACCCAGGTTCTTTGGAAAATATAATAAATAAATATCATAGAATCATAGTTGTACAAACAAGGATGCATAAACAACACTCCCTAAAGCTGACTCTAAATACAATATTTAAAATGACTTGTAGGACCTTAATCCTAACTCTAAGATTTAGATCATCTAATTCTGATCAAGATACGCCGATATACTCATGCTGAAGCTCAAAGTACGTGGCATAAGAATATTTCTCTGGTTCTAAGGTAATGGCTCCCCAACATCCTTGAGCACCTACCGATATACTTCGGACTATGCCCCTTAAGTACGTGGTAGGGGGTGTTAACCCAAATAAGTGGTTCAGTTGTGAGGCTCTCTTCCGAACTATGGTTCAGTGAGACAACCCAGCAACGTGAAGACCGAGATAATATAGGTAGGGATGTTTTTGAAAACATGTTCAACATACAAGAAATCAGATGTTTCTAATGCAAGTCCTAAAGAAATAGAGTTTAATAATAAAGAAACATACACTTGCATACATTGTTTGCATTTAATCCTTAGAATTGAGGAGAGTTGTATTTCAGACCTAAGTCTAAGTGAGCATGCAATAATCTCCTCAATATGGTCCTATCAAACCATACTTAAATCCTATATTCATTATGTCAGCTAGGACAGAGTCTAGGCTCCTAAGGTTTGCATGAAAATGAAGGTGACATTTGTAGAATAAATACTTAGATAATATCAAAGCAAAGCAAAGACATAAATCCAACCAGACGAAGATGAAGGTCCCATCACGATCACCACTTCTGTGATCATTGTAATTTTTTTTCTCTTGTGTTTCTCTTTTCCTTCTCTTTGCCTTTCTAGCCTCTATTCTCTTTTTGAAGGGGAATAAAAGATAGAAAAGAAGAGAGAAAAGAAAAGAAAGAAGAGAGAGAAACTCTTTTGCAAATGTCTCACTTGACCTTAATTTTGAAAATATTTTAAAATTACTCGCCTCCATTTTTAAAATTTTGTGAAAAAAATGGAGAGACGGGATTCGCTCGTCGGTACGAGGTTCGACCGTTCTTGGCACCTTTACCAGGGGTAATCGAACCAAGGATTGAACTTATGGCTTTTTCTTTGCCTAAATATTATCTAAGAATTTATTCTAAGTCTAAAAATGCATAAGGAATCATACTTGTGCAATGCAAATGCGGAGATGTATGCTTTTTAAGAAGAATAACTTTAAAACTTTGATTTTTCCAAGTGATTTTAAAATAATTTGAAGAGACCTGAAGAAATGCTTTAAAGAGTTGAAACTGGTTTAAAAAAGTTAGATTTTGAATCTAACTTAGAACTTGGAAATGGATCTGGAAGAAGAGACTTGAATTTCTAAGTCTTGGAATAATCAGAGTTTGGAAAATAAATCTTGGATGAAGAGAAAAGGAGAGTTGGAATTTGAAATTAGAATTCTTGAAGTAAGAATAAATTTTCAAAGTCAAGATGAACTTTGAATTTGGATTGATTTTCAAGAATCGATTTTGAAAAGGGATCTTTGGTTCTGAGTTTAGAATTCAGAACCTAAAATAGGAATTTTTTATTTGGAAATTGAATTTAGACTTGGAGAAATATATTTAAAAGTGGTTTTGGAAAATAGAAATTGAAATTGGAATCTTGAAATCTAGATGAGATTTGAAAATGAAATTGAATTCAGAAATGGAAATCGAATTGGAAAATGGAGCTAGATTTGAAAAATCTGAATCCAAGGTGGAATTGGATTTGAAAATCTGGAATTCTAGATAGAATCTGGAAAATTTGGAATTGAAATCTGGAATCCTAAATGGATTTGGATTTTGCAATCTGGAATCCAAGATGAAATTAGATTTGAAAGTCTGAATCCAAGGTGGAATTTGATTTGAAAATCTGGAATCTAAGATGGAATTGGATTTAAAATTTTGGAATGGAATTTGGAAAGTTTAGAATTGAAATCTGGAATCCTAGATGGATTTGAATTTTGCAATCTGGAATCCAAGATGGAATTGAATTTGAAATCTGGAATCTTAGATGGAATTGGATCCGAATTCTGGAATCCAAGATGGAATTGGATTTTAAATCTGGAATCCAATATAGAATTGGATTTGAAAATATGGAATCCAAGATGGAATTGGATTCGAAATCTGGAATCCAATATGGAATTGGATTTTTGAAATCTGGATAGATCTTGAAGTTGGATTTGGATTTGAGAACCCAGATTGAATTTGATTTTGGAAGTGGATTTGAGAAATCTTGATTGAACTTGAAAAATGGACTTGAATTTAGAACCAATTTTTTAGTCTTTAATTTCAAGGTGATTTAAATATAAAAAAACTCAGAAGATTTCAAAAAGAATTTAGGGATTTGAGAATTTGAAGTGAAGAATAGAAAACCTGAAATCAGAAGATGAACTTCAAAGTTGAATTAAACTTTGAAATTCGATTTTGAATTGATTTTGAAATTGGATCCTGAACTTGGAAATGAATTTGGAATTTCAAAGTTGAATTGATCTAGTTTGGAAATTGAATTTTGAATTTAGAGATGAACTGGAAATTTCAAAGTTAAATTGAACTTTGAAATTGGAATATTTGAGTTTTGAGTTTTGAAATATAATAGAATTGAGAATAGGAAGATGAATTTGAATTTATAAATAAGAATTGAAGATTGATTTGAGAAATGAGAAAAAATCTAAAATTTTATTCTCAAAATCACTTGGATTTTTTTAAAGAAAACTTGAAATACTTTAAAAAAAATGATGTAATTCTATCCTAAATGATGAAATGAATTAAAAGAATTATTGGAAATTTGGATTTGAAAACATATTTCATTCTTTTGGAGAATTAAAATAAGATTAAAGATATAATACATTCCTGACTATGGTCATAAAATGTATTATAAAATATTTAAATTCAAACAAAGAATAAAATACATTTTGGTGCCTTGATAGGGTTTGAAATGAAATTAACTTTCAATATATCCTGACTATGACCATTGATATATATGTTAAGTTAATTCACAAATCAAACTCTAATAAAGAAGAAGAATTTAGGAAATATGATGATTTTTGAAAAAGCGACCCAGTGTGGATCCAATGTTATTCCATAAAAGATAAAAATCCTAAGTATTGTTCGCATTTTGACTATGGTCATAAATGTGAATCGTCTACTTAGGATTAATGACCTTTTATTAGAATGGGGCACGTGCCATTCGTGTTTCACCATTGTGATTTTTTGTGAAATAAAAGAAGAATGATATGAAAACAGATAATTCACGATATTTACATGCTCATGCATTCTAATCTAAGCTAGAAATATAAAATTGTCGTTGATATCTAGATGTTACAACTTTGGATTGAAATTGAAATGATAAACTTCTTAATTTTAAGAAGGAATTTAACATTTCTTTAAATTTTCCTGCAAAACAGAGTTAATACAAGGCAAGATTGCAAGATATGAAGAGTGATTAAAAAAATACTAAATAAAAGGCCCAAATGTCATGCTCATGTTAACTGGGAAAAGCATATATGAATTTATCCAAATAGGAATGCAGTGCTTGTATGGATGTAATTTACATTTATACAAGGCTAAGGTTGATGAAAAAATATAACATAAAATCTGCCCAAGAGTTGGGTTGGTATTGAATAATACACATGAACTATTATGACAGCATATAGTGGTTCAACTAGGTATTTTGAAGGTGTTATTGCAGCTGATGAAGAGATAGGTGGAGTGAAGGATGAGATGAAAATGGCTGGTAAGTGGGTGCTATGTATTAAGTGAAGAGTGTACTGGTGGCATGTGACATACTGTAAATACAGTGGCAGCAACATATACAGGTGATTATGTGAGGTGCTATGTGAAGACATGTTGGGCAGTGAAGTGGTAGGTGAAGGCTGAAGTGGGTGGTATTGTCAGCAATGCACTATGTTGTGCGTAACATACATGGATGACAACATGTGCACTGTTGTAAATGCAATGGATAGTGACACTGTAATAGGTGCTACAACATATGCTGTGAAGAGTGATATTTAGTGTGTAGATGCAAGTAAGTGTATAGTGGTTAAATGGAGAAGAGGTTCAGCAGAGTATTGACATGTAGTGACAACAATGTGATTGTGAAGGTTACAACAGTAAGCCTGGAGAGAAGCAATGATGTCGTGTAATGTTATATGGTGGTACAGTGGTTAACACACACAGTGAGTGTTGTGTGATTAGTGAAATATGACAAGTATTGTTGGTGAAGGGACTGCAATATTTGTGCAGGTGAAGACCTGGGTGATACAATAGGTGCTGCTGTGGCGAAAGCAAGTGACAATGTAACAAAATGGAGATATATTACTTGATGCGAAAGGAATGGTATGCTTCACAACACTTACCTCATTGAAGCCCTATTCAAAACTGAAAGTGAATTTTGAATTTGAAAGGTGCCTGCGACCTAGAGCTTCATACCCTTTGGACAAAACAATTTGCTACTGTAACAAGATATACCGGAGGATTTTCTAGATTCCAACATGGCTCTCGCTGAACCTCAAAAGGGCATATCATTAGCACTATCAATAAATGGATAAAATCTTAGTGACATTTCAAGCAATTTCATACCCTTGTGACTCTTGTAAGAAAAAGAAAAAAAAAAGATACAAACCTGGTCATAAAAAAAAAAGGAAATCTCAAACAACCAGAATATAAGGCGATTGCAACCTTAAGGTTCTGTAAAACAACAGTTCTCCCCTTTGCGTCAGTTTATTGAATCAAAATATTTGATGGCTTTCAGAATCTGAGGATCCTGTGCTGCTAGTCACCTGGGATAGTTTCACGGCTCAAGACTCTATAAAACAGAACAAATCAGTCAATCAATCAGCCCCATTTTACCGAGGGTAATGCAGGAGTTTTAGAACAAGAGACATTTAAACAGGGTGAATATTGCTTGGATGATGGATTTATGTTGAGACTAAGATGGAGCTAAATGCTCAAATGCCAAAGAGGGGTTTGCTAATGAATCATTTTCATAAGCTAGTCAATCAAGCAATATCATACCGTTTTTGTTACCCAAAAAAAACTACATCAGATAGCTTAACCATCTTAAACCTGTTATCTCTCAAGAGCTTCCTTGCGATTTCAAGGGCCAAAATGGGGGAAGATTGGGTTTTCCATTTGGCACCCATCTCACCAATTTTGCAGAGGATACTGCCTCTGTCCGTTATAGTTGGGATTGATAAAGTAAAATGCATTTAATGCTGATAATAAAGGTAAATAACATAAATACTAGCTGAAGACCCAGACCTACGGGATATTTAACAAAATGCAGTTCTAGGGAAACGTAGACTGATGGAACCCATATTTTGAGCATTCTTGGTAAATATGAAGTCCATCCCAATCACAGGTTATATCCTAGCATCCCAACATATAAATTCGCAGCAGAAGAATTCAATTGCATAACCCTGACTAATCTTTCAGTCGACTGTTGCTAAACTTTTCTGAAAATATATGTTCTGTCCGGTCGACTGATAAAATCATTAGTCGACTGTTGCTAAATTTCCAGAAAACAGACATTCTGTCTGGTCGACTGATAAAACCTTTGGTCGACTAATTTGACAAAAATGACATTTTATTTAGAAAATTTGGCGCGAAAAAATTAGTCGACTGGTGAATCTATTGGTCGACTAATAAACACAAAAAATTAAATAAAGAGTTTTCTAAAAAGATTTTCATGAAGGGTTCTTTTAGAAAAGTTTTTCTAAAGACTTTTTAGGTGAAATGCAACCGAAATATGCACTCTAAGTAAGGCTCTTACAAGAATCTAAGACATTTAATGAATTTAACATTAGCACACTAGTCTTCAAAGATTCTTCATCGAATTCTTCAATGCTTGTCATCTTTCTTCATTGCCTTAGCTGAAATGCAATTGATTCACTTGTTCATCATCAAAACCTTGTACTTGAAGTATCATATATGGTTTCATTGTCGTAACAATCTCCCCCTTTTTGATGATGACAAACTAATCAAAGATGGAGCATTTAGATGCATAGATAGAGATTTTACTTCCCCTATCAATATGTTGCAAAACATTAAAAGTTAGTATATTCAAAGCACATATATCACATATTGATTGGTTTGCATTTCCATCATTACTTCATGCATTTTTAAAACTTTTTCATAAATGCAATTTTCAATGCTTTCACATGATGTAATTTCCATGTCATAATGCAATATGCAATTTCTATCTTTTTCTCTTAATTTCTTATGCAAGTTCTATCTTTTTCCCTTAATTTCTCATGTTTCTCATGCAAGTTCTATCTATTTCTCCTGCAATTTCCATGCATGTGTCTACCAAGTTCTATCTTTTTCTCCCCCTTTGTCATAATAAAAAAGAGTAAGGGCAAACATAGCATAAGCAAAATGTAAGTTCAAGTTCAAAAAATATTACAACCCATAAAGTATCAAAGTTCAGTAACGACAGTAAACAAAGATCAGAAGAGTTGGTTGAGCATCTTCTTGAGTTCAGCAATATCTTTCTGAATCGAAGAAAGTTGTTGAGTCACATCTTCACGAAAAGTGTGTTGATGCAGTTCCAAAGCTTCTATTCGCTACAAAACTTCATCATTGTCTTGACTAGTAGAGAATTTCTTTCGTTTTGCTTAAGATGAAGGTGTCATAGAAGATGGTGAGGGTTCAAAGATTGTTGGTTCAGATGGTTCAGTTTGATCAAAGTTTAAAGAAGGCAGATATTTGATTTTCATACGTTTAAAAATAGTTTGATCAAAGTACTCCTTTTGTTCAATATATTTTTCATTGGTTAAGGGTACTTTAAAATATCTGAAAATACGAGTAAGAAGACATCCATACGGAAGAAAATGTTTTTGTTTCCACAAATTAGTAAAATACACGTTGGCCCAATTTACCGAAATACTTTCAAATAAGACATAAAGAGCCGTAGAGAGATCTGTGGAATAGTAATCAAAATAATCAATTTTAGGTAGAACATTGTGGGCAAGAATTCGTCCAGCAATGCGTGCACGAGTTTGAAGATTGGTATTTTTGAAAGGAGGACAATGAGGTGCACCAGGAAGAAGAATTTGTTCAAAAATTCTTTCATCATTAAGTTCAATAGTATTGAAAAGAGTGTCTGAAGGTGGAATATCTAGGATTTGTCCAAGCAGTTTAGAATCAAACTCAATTTCAACATCGAAAACAAGAGAGGAAAGAATACCGGTTTCATGATCAATTTATAAATTTGTGTAAAACAAGTGCATCAGTAAAGGATAATGAAGAGGGTTTGCATCGGCATAAAAAATGTGTGAAATACCTGAAAATAATTCTCTGATTTTGTAACGAGAAAACAGATGAAACAGGACATTTCGGTTTGGTAAAATAGGAAGTGCAGAAATCGATCCAAAAGTGTCATATAAAAGAGGATTTCAGAGTAATCTGAGAGAAAATCCATGACGTGCTGGAGGTATAGTTGGAGGAGGACCTTGTGCGGATGCAGTCTTCTGACGAGGCATGGTTGAAAAGGAATGAAACAGATTCACCTGTCAAAGAAGAATCACAGTTGATGTCGGCTTCTAAATGTCGTCTGGTGAGAGTGATTGATCAACTAAATCTTTGAGAGGAACAAGTGGAGATGCTGTAGAGGAGTTGGTTGCTACAGAAAAATGATGAGTCTCAAAGAAGAGCAGGCTGAGACACAATAGATGTCATTTGGCTTTTCAACACTGCCATGGATGTCATTAGGCGTTGTAGAAGAAACTCTTTAGTTGCAACAGGAGGGTTTCGTTGAGGAGGAGTTCGTCTGCAAGAGGATGACGCGGTGGATGACGACAAGTGTGAGGAGGCTGTCACACGAGGATTCCGGTGAGAACTAAAGATGCACTGATCATGGAAAGAGGATTCCGACGAGGAGGGGTTCGAACGGCACTCTGAGGGATTTTCGGAAGAGACAGAAGAGAGAGAGAGAGTTTTGTTAAAAAGAAACCCTTAAAAATGAATGGGCGTAAAATGAAGCGGTGCGTTAAAAAGAAATGGGTAAAAACGATTTAAAAAAAAATCCAAGAGGTATCGGGTCCCTTCAGTTGAAATTTAAAAAAAAAATTTAGTCGACTAAAATTTTATCGGTCGACTAATAAGGTGCGACTTATTCTGTAAAAAATTTTAAAGCATCAGTTGACTAGAATTTCATCAGTCGACTAATAAGGTGTGATTTTGAGATTTTGTTCAAAAAATCAGCATTTTATAAATCTAAAAATGAGCAAATGCCTAGTTCTCTCCTAATTCTCATAAAATCTTTATTTTTAAGTGGTTTAGTGAAGATATTGACATGTTATTCATTAGTGAATATAAAATTTAACGAAATATCTCCTTTTAATACATGATCTCTTAAGAAATGATGTCTAACTTCAATATGCTTAGTTCTTGAGTTCTGAACAGGATTTTTCGAAAGATTTATAGCACTAGTGTTATCACAATAAATAGTTGTTATGGAGTAATTCAAACCAAAATCTTTTAAGGTCTGTTTCATCCATAGTACTTGTGAACATGCTAAACTAGCTGCTATATATTCTGCTTCAGTTGTTGAGAGTGACACTGAATTTTGCTTTTTACTAAACCAAGAGACTAAGGTATTTCCTAAGAAATGACAAGTTCCGCTAGTACTCTTGCGATCAGATTTACTTCCTGCAAAATCTACATCACTATATGAAACTAAATCAAAGGAAGATGATTTTGGGTAAAACAAACCAAAATCTGAAGTATCTTTCAAGTAACAAAGAATTTGTTTTACTGCAGTTAAATGAGATTCCTTTGGATTAGCTTGAAATCTAGCACACATACAAACACTAAACATTATATCAGGTCGACTAACAGTTAAGTACAATAGAGATCCGATCATACCTCTATAGAGCTTAGTATCTACATTTTTATCATTTCATCTTTATCAAGAGAAGTAGTTGTACTCATAGGATTTCTTCTTGATTTTGATGAGTCTATCCCAAACCTCTTGAGAAGTTCTTTTGTATACTTAGCCTGGTTGATGAAGATTCCTTCTTCAGTTTGCTTTATTTGAAGTCCAAGGAAGTAGTTTAATTCGCCCATCAAGCTCATTTCAAACTCTTTCTGCATAGCTTTAGCAAACTCTTTACAAAGAGAATCATTAGTAGAACCAAATATTATGTCATCAACATAAATTTGCACAATAAGAATATTTAAATTAAGATTTTTAATAGATAAAGTGGAGTCTACCCGACCAATGGAAAAACCAGATTGTTCTAGAAAATTTCGTAGTCTTTCATACCACGCTCTTGGTGCTTGCTTAAGTCCGTACAAAGCTCTTTTTAATTTGTAGACTTTTTCTGGATATTTCTCATTTTCAAAGTCTGGAGGTTGCTCTACATAAACTTCTTCATTGATGTGTCCATTTAAGAATGCACTCTTAACATCAATTTGATATAACTTAAAATTCATGTAACTAGCAAAAGCAAGCATCATTCGAATTGACTCTAATCGAGCCACTGGTGCATAGGTTTCATCAAAATCTATGCCTTCTTCTTGATTATAGCCTTGTGCTACTAGCCTTGCTTTGTTTCGAATGACTTCACCATTTTCGTCCAGCTTATTTCGGAAGACCCATCTTGTTCCAATTACTGGATGATCCTTTGGTCTATCAACTAGATCCTGCACATCATTCTTAGTAAATTGGTTAAGTTCTTCAGACATGGCCAAAAGCCAAAATTCATCATCACAAGCCTCATTGATATTCTTTGGTTCTATTTTAGATATGAAAGCAATATTTGCAATATATTGCAATTGCCTTCTAGTTTGTACATCACTTTTTATTTCTCCAATAACTTGTTCATGTGGATGATTGGGAACTTCTTTCCAAATAGGTTGAAGAACATTTTCTTGATAAGTATTCTCTATCAAAGGTTCTTCTTGAAGTATTACTTCTTCTCCTTCGCTTAGAGGTATAACCTGCTCACAATTCTCATCAAATGCAACATGTAAAGATTCTTCAATGCAAGATGTTCTTTTATTAAAAACACGATAAGCTTTACTTCTAGAAGAATATCTAAGAAATATTGATTCATATGATTTTGAATCAAATTTATCAAGATTATCTTTGGTATTTAACAAGAAGCATTTACTACCAAAAATTTTGAAATATGAGATCTTTGGTATACGATTATAATACAATTCAAAACATATTTTATGTAAGATTGGTCGAATAAGAACACAATTTAAAACATAACATGCTGTATTTATTGCTTCAGCCCAAAAGTATTTTGGTAAATTTTTATCTTGAAGCATGGTTCTAGCATATTCTTGCAAAGTTCTATTCTTTCTTTCAACAACTCCATTTTGTGGAGCCGCTCTAGGAAAAGCAAAGTTGTGAGATATACCATGTAGATTACAAAACTTTAGAAAAGATTCATTTTCAAATTTACCACCATAATCACTACAAATTTTAATAATAGATGTAGATTTTTCATTTGTAATTCTTCTACAAAGTTTGGAAAATTCAGAAAAAGCATCATTTTTGCTTTTTAGAAAAATCACCCATGTAAATCGAGAATAATCATCTACTATAACAAAAGCATACTTACTACCATTCAAACTTTGAATTCTAGATGGTCCAAATAGATCTAAATGTAAAAGTTCAAGAGGACGTTTTGTTGAAACTATATCTTTTGCTTTAAAAGAACTCTTGATTTGTTTACCCATTTGACAAGCATCACATAAGTGATCCTTCTTATATGGTATTCTAGGTAGGCCTCTAACAAGATCATTTTTGGATAACTTGGAAATAATTTTAAAGTTAACATGTCCAAGTCTCTTGTGCCATAACCATTGAATTTCATTTGAAACAATATGACATTTTTCATTAAAAGTGGGTAACTCATCTAGATAAAGTTCATACACATTGTTCCTTCTTTTACCTTTAAAAATGATCTTTGTAGATTGAAAATCAGAAATTAAGCATAAATCATGTTCAAAAGAAACAAGAAAACCTTTATCACATAATTGACTAATAGATAATAAATTATGCATTAAACCATCTACTAAAAGAACATTTTCTATCAAGGGAAATTTTGGATTACCAATGTTACCAATACCAATTACTTTTCCCTTGTTATTGTCACCAAAGGTGACGGTTCCTCCATCCATACTTTGGAGGATGGAAAATAACTCCGGCCTTCCAGTCATATGTTTGAAACAACCGCTGTCTAATATCCATTTGCTCCTTATTTTGTGTACCTACAACAAAATTAGAAGATAAAGCATTTGACCCCTTTCTATTTTCGGGCCCATGAGAGTTAGTCTTAGGAACCCATATCCATTTGGATTTTTGTTTCCTTTGATAAAAAGATTTAGCATTTCTAGAGTAATCATGTCTAGCATTATAAGTTCTATGATTAGATGCATTTCTATTAGAACTAAAAAATTTAGTTCTTTGAACAAATGGTTAAGAATATTGTCTTTGATTCTTCACCACATAGTTTGGTCTATTTTGAGTATCAAAGAAGCTATATCCCAATCCGGTTTTATTAACCGAGCATATTTGAGAACCAAGAAGTCTTTCTAGATTTTCTTGACCATTTGTGAATTTGGTCACTATAGAAAGAAGATCATTTAATTTTTCTTTTAGACTCGTTATTTCTTTTTGTAAGAGATTGGTTCTAATTCCAATTTCTTTTATCTCAAATGCTTGACAAGAGTTTTCCTTCTTGAGATCTTCTATCTCTTAAAGTAACACTTTGTTTTGAGAGTCAAGAGTTGAATTTTCAGTTTTTAACACTTTGTTTTTAGAACTTAGACTCTTAAATTTAGCATATAAATTATTAAATGCTTCTAATAAATTATCATACTCAAATTGACTTACCGAGTCTTCTTGTGCTACAAAGCACATGTTGGCGACTTCTTCATTTGTTTCTTCATCGGAAGAAGAGTCACTATCATCCCAACATGCTTGAAATGCCTTTTTCTTCTTGAATTAGTCCTTGGGCTTGATTTTGAGAAGAGGACAATCTTTCTTGATGTGTCCTGCCTTTTTGCAGTTAAAACACTTGACTTCATTTGGATTAAAAGAATCCGCTTTCTTTACCTTTCTTTGAAATTTTCTCTTTTTGATGAATCTTTTGAATTGCCTTGTAATGAGGGCAATATCTTCATTTTCATCTTCTTCTGAATTTTCAGAGTCAGAAGTATCCTTAAAAGCAAGAGATTCCTTCTTGGGTTCTTCTTCTTGTCTGTCTTGAAGTTGGAATTCATATGTCATTAAGTTACCAACCAAATCTTCAAGAGTGAGAGTGTTTAAATCATTTGCTTCCTCAATAGCAGTGGTTTTTCTCTCCCATTCAGGAGTTAAACACCTTAGAATTTTTCTGACTAAATCCACTTGTGAATATTCTTTTCCAAGGGATTTCAGAGTGTTAGTGATATCGGTCATTCTTGTTATCATGTCCAATATAGATTCATTTTGCTTCATTTTAAACAATTCAAATTTATGAACTAAAGAAGCGATTTTAGATTCATTTACCTTTGACGTACCTTCATGAGTCACAAGAAGAGTATATTAAATTTCATTTGTTGTAGAGCATTGAGAGATGCGATTGAACTCTACCTTGTCAACGACACAATACAATGCATTCATAGCCTTATCATTAAGTGAAGCAGTCTTCTTTTCTTCATCGATCCATTGGCTGAAATCAATTGATGGCATTTGATACTTTTCTGAAACAACTTTTCAAATTTTGAGATCCATGGATTGTAAGAATATTGTCATTCTCACTTTCCAGTATCTATAGTTTGTTCCGTTGAAGAGAGGAGGACGAACAGAGGAGCATCTTTCTTTGTGCTGAGATGTTGTTGTTGCCATACTAGATGATGGTCAAATCAAAATAATAGCAAACCTGCTCTGATACCAAATGAAAGTGTAGTAGGATCAAGGTAACGAGCACTAGAGGGGAGTGAATAGTGTTTTTAAATATCGTCTGCGAAATTTTGACGGATTTTGCAATTCGCAAAGCAATCACACAAAGAACACAATAATTTATCCTGATTCGGTCTTTCCTGACCTATATCCAGTCCTCAAGCAAAACCAGCTTGAGATTTTCACTATCAACCTTGTGTAACTACAAGATCATACAAACCAAATTCGGTTCCACTTTCAGTAACAACCCTACTAAATGCAAACAACTTCTTTAAACCAAAGAGTCCTTCCTTTTACAGAAAATTGAAATAAGTAACAACTTAGAAAACAACATATGAACCTTTCTTATGAATGCAAATGTGATGCAATTGGCTTTTGAGGTTGTTGAAATACTCTACTCACAAATTCACTATCTCTCAAAGGAATTTGAGTGAAAAACTAAAGTGAAAAATATCAAGTGAGTGAGAAAATGAATATGAGTGAAAAGCAAAGAGTAATTCAATGTAAATCAATTGGATTTGATTGCTTTTGAGTGTAAAATGCACTCATATTTATAGTTGAAAGATTTCATACGTTGAGGGTATGAAAGGGTGTCAAAACAGTCCATTTTGAACAATCAAAACGTTTGAAAAATGAAAAGACATTCCTTTTAAAAGTTTCAGGAAAAATAACAAAATTAGTCGACTCGAACAGTAGTTAGTCGACTGATAATTAGCTATTAGTAGACTGATAGTTATCGTCGGTCGACTGGTTTGTTTATCAAACCGTTTGAAAAATCTGAAGATTTGAAACTTAGTCGACTAGAGAAAAAATTAGTCGACTGATAATATCATTAGTAGACTGAAAAACCTTTCAGTCGACTGCTGCTAAACTTTTCTGAAAATACATGTTCTGTCCGGTCGATTGATAAAATCATTAGTCAATTGCTGCTAAATTTCTAGAAAACAGACATTCTGTCTGGTCGACTGATAAAACCTTCGGTCGACTAATTTGATAAAAATGATATTTTATTTAGAAAATTTGGTGCGAAAGGATTAGTCGACTGGTGAGTCTATTGGTCGACTAATAAACACAAAAAATTAAATAAAGAGTTTTCTAAAAAGATTTTCATGAAGGGTTCTTTTAGAAAAGTTTTTCTAAAGACTTTTTAGGTGAAATGCAACCGAAATATACACTCTAAGTAAGACTCTTACAAGAATCTAAGACTTTTAATGAATGTAACATTAGCACACTAGTCTTCAAAGATTCTTCATCGAATTCTTCAATGCTTGTCATCTTTCTTCATTGCCTTAGCTGAAATGCAGTTGATTCACTTGTTTATCATCAAAACCTTGTACTTGAAGTATCATATATGGCTTCATTGTCGTAACAAACCCGACCTCAATGCAACATTGACAAATACAAAACATGGCTGAGATAAAAGATTTAGAGATAATGACGAATGAGTAAAGGAAGGGTAAGGTTACAATGAGATAAATGCTGAAATAAATAAAAAGAAAGAAAGAAGAAATCAACCAAAGGGATGTATATGTAATGAAAGAACTAGATGAAACAGGAACGAGCAATGGAGGATGTTAAGGCAAAACTGAAATGAATAATACTGAGAAAGCATATGAAATATCTGACGATAGAGGTGAAATGATACATACAAAATGAAAAGATGCAACGACTGGATGGCTACTGCACAAGCAGAGCATAAGTCTGGGGCTGAGAACATGATACTGAACATGAAGGATGAATGTTCAATGAAATTTCCTCTATGTGTTGCAGGACCGGATGGCATTGATGTTGTGCTCAGTCAATCCACTCCTACTGAGGCTTCAATCAGAATGTAATGTAGTGGTTCTGAGAAGTAAAGAAACATGATGCTTAAACATGGACACACCAATGAATGATGATGATGGGATGAAAATGGGAATGATGTATATACATAAACCAATAGATTTAAACAGGCAAGACGTCCCTAAACCATTAAGCAAAATATGATGGAGCCCATAATCGCTGAATGATGCAATCAAAAGGGGGGGAAAAGGATTCTAAATCACCAATGGGTGATGATTCAGACATTTCCCCAATATAGTTCCAGAGATAGTTTCATAATAAAACAGAAGATCTTTTAAACCAAGAACATGACAAACTATATATCAAACGAGATGCAACACACATGTTATCAACATGAATCAAATCCTATTCAGCAATGACTTACCGTGAAAATATAAGAACAAGATGGAAAGAGGATATATATGATATTAATTATCTGAGTGTTGTGATGCTTCATAACTAAAAAAAAAAGGAATGAAACAGGGAATCAGAGCTCTGTGAATGGTGGTGATACACAGATGCAGTGAGTATGTAAATTAAATGATATTGTTGTAAAAGGAAGAACGGACAAAGCGCAAGTCTCAAACTGGAATTAAGAATGCAAAAATAGAAAATGAAAGCATGGAAGTCATGTAAAAATAAAATAGCAAAAAATGTTGGAGTTCGAAGACTCCATTAATATTGCATGGAGGTAGATCGACATTGCCATAGGCAATCCGACGCTACCGAATGTGCTTTAAGGGAATTAAAGCAGGAAAATCAGAAAATCAAAATGAAGTGAAGAAGGGTACTTACTTGACTTGGAAGAGGGACTCGGGGTTCCTTCTGTTGCTTAAGGGGAGATACTAGGGAGATAAGAGGGAGAAGAGGAAGATGGAAACTATGCAAGGGTGAAGAGGCAATGAAGTATAATCATAATATAGATGAACCCGATTTTTCTGTTTTAAAAGCGAATTGCTAAAAATGAACTGCTATCACAATGTCACTGATGGTGGAAGTATTGTTCCAGAGCAAACGAATTGCTAAATGAATCAACAAACTCCAAATCTTCATTTACAGAAATGTGATCTTAGAGAATGCCTATCGCTAAGGCGAATTCAGTCGTTCCAGATCGCAAATTGCCGAGACAAAATAACATGTAGCAGAATAATGATAACAAAATGGAAAATTTACAAATAGAAAATGACAAAAGGAAACTGAAAAGATGAACTAAAAGGGAAAGTTGAATCTGAAACAACATAAACATGAATTTACTCTTACATAAATTAAAGAAATCCGATAAAGTAAATCGTAAAGTTGAAAATGAATGTTGGGATTAGAGGATCCCGTTGCTATTGCACGAAATGGGTTGAGATTGCTATAAGCAATCCAACACCACCCATGGTGCATAAATGGGGATTAAAATAGGAAAACAAAAAGAAACTTCAAAGAAAGCCGAGGAGGAAGGGGGCTTACTTGATTCCGCAAGGGATTCTAAAATAATCTCTTCAAAAGAGGGAAGAAACTTTGCTGCAGGATTTCCTCCAGAGAATCAAAGAAAAAAATGCTCAGATGAGGAAGAGGGAGGAGAGGAGTGATGCGAGAATGCTAGAGACGAGTCATGGATAGGCAGAAGCTGGATGGATGATGACTGTTGGAGTGCCTGTTTATATAGGGAAAGGAGGAAGGAGAGAGAGAGAGAGAGAGAGAGAGAGAGAGAGAGAGAGAGAGAGAGAGAGAGAGAGAGAGAGAGAGAGAATCAAGAAGGTGGAGGGCGATGGCTCCATCGCCCCTCCTGAAGTTCTTCTCGCAACGGATGGCAGTTGGAATTTTACAAATCGAGCATAAAATTTTTTGAAAATTTTCAGAAGAACGACTCCCTTTCAAAGGTTTTCTAAAATGGGTTTTTAGCAAAAAACTCTTTCAAAAATAGGGGTTTCTAAAACCTAATCTTTTGTGTTTTTCTTTTTCTATTTTTTTTTTTTTAATAATATTTTCTATTTTTTTGTATTTTTGAAATAAAACTCTAAAATGATGGGATTTCTAAACTATTTTTGTAAAAATTTGGAAATATTTACAAAAGAAGGGTTTTCTGAGAATTCGGGGTTAATCTTTGAAAATTTCTTTAGAAAACAAATTTGGATCCAAGGTTTTGAGGAAATATTCGAGTTTTGGACCTTGAATTTAGAAATACAGAGCAACGGATCCAAATGGATACCAGATGGACTGTTTGAGCCATTCAGAAACTATTTTTGGTATTTTTATAATTTCAATTTGAAAATTAGATAATGAGGCTCAGATTTGGATTTTGATACTGGATTCGGATCCGAAATTGAGTCAGATATAGAAAATGGACTTAATTCCAATAAAATTCGAGGAATAAACTAGAATTTTGATTAAAACTGACTCAATTATTCAAAAAATGGAGGCTAGGGGCAAAAAGAGAATTTTTGCAAATTTTTGCAAAATTTGGGGTGTTCACTGTCACACCATCGGAAAGAAATAAGAGGAGTGCAGATGGTTTTTGAAAAATCATGGTTTCTAAACGCATTTATTTCTGTTTGGAGATAAACAATTGCTAGAAACACAGAAATCAGATGGTATTCCACCATGGCCAAATCCTCTATTTTCATAGTTTCATATTCCTTCTCAGGGAAGCGATAACCTCACAAATGACATTAAGTTGTTCCTATCTTTGCATGGTTGAATGAGCGCCTAGTCATACTTAGTCTTTGAATGTTAGTTGGATCTGTTTGAGCTTTTATATTGGATCCAATTCGACATATGAACAAGGAATTGTCTCCAAACAAAATAGGTAAACAAAGAGTATTTATAGCCTGATTCTTTAAAAAACTACAAAGTGTTGCAAAAGATGATCAATTCTTCCAAAGACCATCTTCACTCCATTTCCCTCCAATTCATTATAATCAAATCCCCTCAATTACTACCTTCCAAACAAAGTGTAATGAGATACAACATGAGAGAGGGAGATATACCGAGATATATTCAATGCATCCTTAGGGATCATTTGTTTCATGCTTGCTTTCATGCGAAAAGGCTCATTTTGCATGAAAATAACGTGCTTTTTTGCCCTGTTGAAATAAACCCCAGTCAGGAATGAGTGAGTAGGGCCCACCTGTTTTCCTTTGAAATAATAAGTTTCCAAGAAAACAAGTGTTGCACCTCTCCCCTCAGAAAGCATTTTCCACTCAAGGAGGAGCTTTCAAGCGATTTAGGTTTTTGTCAATGAACATGCCTAAAGAATGAGACAAACGAGTACCCCTTAGAGTTTCCTTGTGAGATAGGCATAAGCAAAGCCTTAGGTACCATTTGGATAACACCCAAACCCTAGTTATAAACTGGGTTTCGAGTGTAAAATGAGTTTTGTGCCTAAAATTTTGTTTTGGGTTGTTTGGATGGCACCCCAAAACCTGATTTCAAGCTAGATTTTGTAAAAATCTAGCTACCCCTGGGTTTGCAACATGGTTTATCAGGAGCCCCTTCCCAACACCTTTAACTCTCCCTCTCTCTCCTCCCTCCATACCTTGTGAATCTAGCTACTTTTTGGCTAATCATTGGTCGGAAAGTGGCCAAACTAGCGAGGGCGTCACCAGCTGGTCACTTTTCAACCGAAAAACACTAATTTTTTTCTATATTTTCAATAGTGGTGGTGGTTGGCCGGCCATTTTTTGGCTAACCACCATCCAGAAAATGACCAGCCTAGGGTCGCTCGTGCCAGGTGACCCAGGCCACCATTTCCTGACCAGTGGCTGGCTAACCATTTTTTTTTTATGTTTTTTATAATTTTTTACCTGAATGACCTTTTGGCTAGCGACCAACTGGGAAATGGCTGACCCTTTTTTTTAGCTTTTTTGTAGTTAATGGTTGGCTGGCCATTTTTTGGCTAGCCATCAGCCGAAAAATGGCCTAGCCGGTGTCACCCAGAGGCAACATAGGCCAGGTCATTTCCTAGCCAGAGGCTGATCGTAAAATAAAAGGCCTTAATTTTTTCCTCTCTTTTTGGTTTTTTTGTGACCAAAAGCCTAAAATCAGATTTTTGGTCACCCAAACAACTCAGGTTTATCAATAACCTATTAGAGGCAAAACTAGCTTTTCGAACACTAGTTTTTTTTAGACAGAGAAAGCTGGGGTTAGGCATACCCCTACCAGTTATACAACCATACCATTTGGGGTTCGAAATTGCAACGTTCCCCAACACAAGGTGACGTGCACTAACTGCTCCATGAGCAAGAAATGACACTAATGATAAAAATGATAAAACATGTACATGCAAACACAAGCATACTTTCTATTATGGGCATAAAATTTTTCACAAACCAACGATGCACCATACTGCCCAGTCTAACCATCCCAACGACCAAAGGCCGCACACCAACACTTTTCCATGTGCTGGATCATTTTCATTGGCTCTGCGCACCACCTTGTGCGCAACTACCTAGCGAAAGTTGATCAAGCACATTTTTAAATATGAATTTTATTTACTCCATGCTGCTTAGCATATAGTCGTCTCATACCAGCTATCACTTCTGAAAGGGACACAAACTTGTCTTAGCCTTGCATGCCATGGAGCGTATTGCGACTCCATGCTCACGACACAACAAAACCTCATCACTAAAGGAACAAGTCCTTGCAGCCCTCAGTCTGAAGATCAATTGATAATTGAATACCATAGCAAAGATCACCACCCGAACTCATTCGCTGACGCTTAGGCATTCTCTCACCTAGCCCTGAGTCACCATACATGGTTGGAATCATCTAAAGTGATTAGGGGTGGCAATCAGGTCGGGTCGGCGGGTCAGAATACCTCAACACGAACATAACCCATTTATTAAACGGGTCAGATGTGGCAAACACAAACACGACCCATTTATTAAACGGATAACCCAACACGACACGATTAACCTGTTTAATAAACAGGAGGTCAGGTCGACACGACATGATTACACGACACGATGACCCGCTTATTAAACGAGCCGACTCGATAACATAGACACGATTGCCGGTTGACGGGTTGGCGGTTAGATAAGTTAATATATATAGAGTTAGGGTTATATATATATATATATATATATATATAAACGGGTTGCGAGTTGACGGGTTCATGTAAACGAGTTGACCCGCCCGCCTAACCCATTTATTAAACGGGTCAAACGGGTTGGCATACCCCTAACATGAACACGACCCGTTTAATAAATGGGTTAGGCGGGTCAACCCATTTATGACACAAATCTGTTTAAGTCAAACCCTAACCCGGCTAAGAAGCGGGTTGGGGGGTCAGGTCAGATTTTGCCACCCCTAAAGGTGATTACTGTGAGAATTAGCCCTAACTCATGTGTCCTACCGCTATGCGTGGGAAACTCTTGCAAGCTGAGAGGTCCTCAACCAAATATCCAAAGGCAACAACCTCTGATTCGCTGGCACTGCTTAATCAAACAACGCTCCATGTCTATGCCGCCACACAACGATACACTAATGATGATATCATTGCTTATTGCGTGTCATACTATCATCGCACGTCACCGATAAAGCCAATGCATGTTTTGCGTTCTCGCACTTGATGCATTTTCTGCTCAATAAAACTTCGCACTGCGCATGCCCCATTCCAAAAGCTAGATCGGGGACATTCTCCCCCACCCAAACCATTATTGTCCTCGACAATACCGGTGCAAGTAAGAACACAGTCTCAATTGATATATCAGTTTTCCTTTGTACTTATCTTTAGTCTACTTTTTTTATTTACCCTACTTAACTTGTTCTGATTTCCATCCAGCATCACTGCAACCTTTAACACGTCAAGTCTTATTCCTTAACATGCCTCCGAACACTTAGACAATAGTCTTTCACTCTATCAACATCGAGTATCATTTGCTCTTGAGACCCTAGTGCAGTCACATACACAAGCATGTCATCATCGTTAGTATGATAAACTTGTCGTCTTCAAGTTCATGGTTGGGGTGCCTTCCAACCCCAGCAAGGGAAATTCCAAGCCTTTTATGGTCCTCGCAAAGAAAGACGACTACCAACACATGTTGTAGAGGTATCAACTCCCTTAAGCACCAACTTGCGGTTTTCTAATGGTCCAAACTAGTCCTTAAGAGGGAAGGAGGGGGAGACGCCTACTTGTGTATTACCCCAAAATGACCCTTCAAAGCGTCTTCCTAGGCACTCATCTACACAAGGGGCAATACAGCCTAACACTGCAACTCTCATCTAGAGCCAACATGTTACAACTCTCATTCGGAGCAAGCAAAACGTTTTCGTAGGAACCAAACCGATGAACCATGAATAATAACTTTTTTTGCACACACAATCCACAGAGGAACTGCCAACTCAAGGGACCAAAACAATGAGCATTTTGCTCAACATGAACACTCCGCTAACCCACAATCTTGGGAGATAATCTAGAAGTTTAGTTGAGTCTCACATACCCAAATGTGTAAATTCATCCAGCCAAATCCAACAAGCATTCTCTTCATGCACAAGGCAAACATTACGCTCCACCTGCGAGCGTAACACACAACTGGTCTCTATGAATCTTTCTGCTCTGATACCAAATTAACTCCGCCTGTATATAACTGTTTAGTTATACACTGCCGGTCCCAAGCCCAGATAAAGGAGGAGGGTTGCGGTAGGCCTGTGACAGCCAGCATAAAAACTTAGTCATACCCTATGATTATGAACCAATATGAGAATTTCGTTGGGGCGTTCCCTACTGAGCGACGCGCTGTACTCTATAGGCCCGGAGGCAGTGATAAATGGGCAAGGGTTGCTAGGTCGTCGCCCGGAAGCGACACGTCACATTGGCGCCTGGGTGTGATGTCAAATAGGCAAGGGTTCCTTCACTTTGTTGGACGGGTGGGGGTAAAGAAGTTAGTCCAAGACCATAAAATTAGGTTAGCCACTTGGAAAATAGGATCTTTAACTGGTAAGTTGGTAGAGTTAGTAGATGTTATGTGTAGGAGAAAGATTGATATTTTATGTCTGCAAGAGACCAAATGGGTAGGTGAGAAAGCAAAAGTGATAGAACCTTGGGGATATAAGATTTGGTATACAGGAATAAATAGGAATAGGAATGGAGTAGGGATTGTTATGAGTCGTGAGTTTATAGATAATGTAGTTGAGGTCCGTAGGAAGGGTGATAGGATTTTACTTATTAAATTAGTATTAGGTTCAGATATTATTAATATTATTAGTGTTTATGCACCTCAAGTAGGTTTAGATCATTCCATTAAGCGTCAATTTTGGGAAGATTTACATGGAGTAGTACAAGAGATATCTTATGGAGAAAGGCTTTTCATCGGCGGTGACTTTAATAGGCATATAGGCATTAGTAGGGATGGATTTGAGAGTATCCATGGAGGCTATGGCATAGGAGAAAGAAACGAAAGTGGAGAAAGGATTTTAGATTTTGGTTTGTCCTATGATATGATCTTAGCAAACACTTGGTTTAGGAAGAGGGAGTCTCACCTAGTAACATTTAAAAGTGGGGTTAATACGAGTCAGATAGATTTTTCCTACTTAGAAAGAGAGATAAGGGTTGTTGCATTGATTGTAAGGTTATACCGGGAGAAAGTGTAGCTACACAACATAGAGTCTTAATTTTAGATCTTAGAATTAGACAATGCCGCAAAAGGGATAAACATAGGATAGATTCTAGAATTAAGTGGTGGGCACTGAAAGGAGCTAAACAAGGAATATTTGTAGAGCAGGTAGTTAAGGAAGTTGATTGGTGTCTCGAGGAGGATTCAGAATCAATGTGGAATAAGATAGCGGGTGGCATGAGAAAGGTGGCTAAGGAGGTATTGGGTGAGTCTAAAGGCGGTGCACCGCTAGGTAAGGATACATCGTGGTGGAACGAGGATGTCAAATTAGCTATTGAGGTTAAAAGAGAGTGTTACAGAAATCTAAGTAAGAGTCGTGATAATGAGAATTTGGAGAAGTATATGATAGCAAAGAAGGAAGCTAAAAAAGTAGTTCGGAACACGAGGGATAAGGTATATAAGGAGGTTTATGACAAGTTGGATACCAAAGAGGGCAAGAAGGATATTTATAGGCTTGCAAAGATGAGAGATAGGAAATTGAGGGATCTGGGTATGGTTAGATATATCAAAGATGAAATGCAAAGGGTTTTAGTCAAAGATGAGGAGATTAAGGAGAGATGGAAAGATTATTTTGATAAGCTATTTAATGAAAGTCATGCTCAAGATCTTGGAGACTTCTCCATTCCTTTTTATGAGATAAATCGTGACTTCATGCGCAAGATTCAAAAGAAAGAAATTGCAGAGGCTTTGAAGAAAATGAAATCAAGAAGGGCAGTTGGTCCAGATGGTATACCTATCGAGGCTTGGAAATGCTTGGGAGAGAAAGGTTTAGAATGGTTGACAAATCTTTTTAACAAGATTTGGCGGACAAATAAGATGCCTAATGAGTGGAGGAAGAGTACTTTGGTGCCTCTATATAAGAATAAGGGTGATATACAAGATTGCACAAACTATCGTGGTATAAAACTCATGAGTCATACTATGAAACTTTGGGAGAGGGTGATTGAGTCTAGGTTGAGGAAGGTTGTCATGATATCGGAGAATCAATTTGGTTTTATGCCTGGAAGATCAACTATGGAAGCTATACATCTTCTTAGACAACTTATTGAAAGATATAGAGAGAGGAACAAAGATTTGCATATGGTTTTTATTGATTTAGAGAAGGCATACGATAGAGTACCTAGGGACGTTCTCTGGTGGACAATGATGAAGAAAGGTGTTTCTCTCAAGTACATTAGTATAATTAAAGATATGTATGAAGGAGTAGTAACCAATGTCCGCACTTGTGGAGGGGTGACAACCAATTTTCCGATAACGGTTGGGTTACATCAAGGATCTGCTTTAAGCCCTTTCCTATTTGCGATAGTGATGGATGAGCTTACGAGATCAATTCAAGATAATGTACCGTGGTGTATGTTGTTTGCTGATGATATTGTTTTGATTGATGAGTCTAGAGCTGGGGTTAATGCTAAGTTAGAATTATGGAGACAGACATTGGAAGCTAGAGGTTTTAAGTTGAGTAAGAGTAAGACAAAATACATGGAATGTCAGTTTAGTAAGCAACGAAGTAGTGATGGGAGTGTAGTGAAGCTTGGTGAGCAAGAAATACCGGTGGATGATTGTTTCAAATATTTGGGATCTATCATTCAAAAGTATGGAGAAATTAATGGAGATGTAAATCATAGGATAAAGGTTGGGTGGATGAAATGGAAAAGTGCAACTGGAGTGTTGTGCGATCGTAGAATGTCATTGCGGTTGAAGGAAAAGTTTTATAGGATGACTATTAGGCCTGCTTTACTATATGGTACGGAATGTTGGGCTGCCAAGAGACATCATATTCAAAAAATGAGTGTAGCTGAGATGCGTATGCTGAGATGGATGTGTGGAAATACAGTAAAAGATAAGATTCAGAACGAGGAGATACGTAAGAAAGTAGGCGTTGCACCCATTGAAAATAAGATGAGAGAGAATTGTTTACGGTGGTTTGGACATATTCGGCGAAGGCCTAATGATGCTCCAATTAGAAGGATGGAGAAATGGGAAAATATATTAGTTAAAAGAGGTCGGGGTAGGCCTAGGAAGACATGGATGGAGGTGATAGGAAAGGATATGAATGCTTTGAACCTCACCGAGGACATGGCATTGAATAGAAATGATTGGAGGAGAAGGATTCATGTGGAAGACCGAGAATGATTTTCTTTTTTGGTTCATATCGCCGACCCCAATTGTTTTGGGATGAAGGCGTAGTTGTTGTTGTTGTTGTATAGAATTTTTCATAAACCCGCAATGCGTCAGACTGCGACCCAATGGCCAAAGGTCGCGCACCAATACTTTTTCATGTGTTGAATTATTTTCATTGGCCCTGCACTTCACCTCGTGCATAGTTGTTTAGCTGAAGCTGATCAAACACATTTTCAAATGCGAATTCTATCTAATCCATATTGCTTAGTGCATAACCATCCCATACCAAATATCACTTCCGAAAAGAGCACAAACTTGTCTTAGCCTTGCGTGCAATGAAACGTATTGCGACTTCATGCAAATGATATAGAAAAAACTCGCCACTGAAGGAATAAGACTTTATGGCGCCCATTCTGAAGATCAGTTGATGATTAAACACCATAGCGAATAGTACCTCATTCACTGACGCTTAAGCATTCTCTCACCTAGTTCTGAATCACCATATTCGGTTGGAATCACCAAAGGCTGGTGGCAAAATCTTGCAAGTCGAGAGGTCCTTAACCATATCTTCAAAGACAACATCCTCTGATTCACTGACACTACTTAATCAAACAACGATCTATGTATGTACCACTACACAATGATGCATTAACGATGATATCGTTGCTTATCCCGTATTATGCTATCATCGTACATCACCGATCAAGTCAATGCATGCCGTGTATTTATGCACTTGACGCATTTTCTACTCATGCCCCCATTCCAAAAGCTCGATCTGAGACACTTAGGAATGATTCATTATAATGTGGTGGGGGCATCAATTTCAGGTGATGGCATGACCTTTAAACCAATATCATTGGGGGGTTTATCCTTAAAAAAAAGAAGAAGAATATCATTGAAGGTACTGGTAGCTGAATAAAATATCGGCAGTCACCCACATGATGCTTAAAAGTTTTAATCCACCTCCACTCGGTCGTTTAATGCGTCACGCCTAGTCCACTGACTTCCAGGTGGTACTAAGGAGCCAACCCATTGTTACAACGGAAAGTGAATCAAAGATAACACGTCTAGATTTTGTGTTATAATGCAAATGGTATAATTAAAAAAAAGAAACATTAAAAAAACACATCTAAATTTTGTGCTATAAAAAACATATTTAAGTTTTTAGTATTGTTAAAAACACACCTAAAAATTTAGTTCTGACAAAGTTGTGTTGTAATTACCAAAAATTAAGTGTGTTTCTTATGATTCCCAAAATCTTAAGTATATTTTTTATTTTCTTTGCAGAAAATTTATTTTTTAAGTGTAAATCAGTAACTTTATTTTATCAGCTCAAATTAGTTAATAACAATCCAAGTCAAACTGACAAAAGTTTGTTTTCGATTAATGAATGAAACGAAAATTTGAAGTATGTTTCTCAAACATTCTTAAAAAAGAAAAAAAAAGAGATGGATACATCATGCTAAAAGATATCACCAAGTCTGGCCGTTCATTCCTCGGGATGCTGAAGTCTGAAATGTATTTTACATTAATGCCAACCTTTTTCATGTTCCAACTTTTCAGAAAGTTGCCAAACACGAAGGCTACCTGTTTCTGTTGATGTGGCTTAATTTGTTATATCAAGGTTTGAGCGAAGCAGGTTTGAGGGAGCGAAAGAGCCTGCACCAAGGATGGACAGATGGGTTGCCTTGTTTGTCCTCCTTCTGGGCTCCCTGGTGGTGATTGCCCCACAAGTGAAGGGCACCACCACACTCGAGGAAGACGAAGACCCGATTGCCCAACAAGAGAATGACAGGGTGCTCAAGCTCCCTGGCCAGTCTTTCGATGCGGGCTTTGCCCATTACGCTGGGTATGTCACCGTCAATAAGGAAGCCGGGAGGGCTCTCTTTTACTGGTTCTTTGAGGCCGTGGATGACCCATCTTCAAAGCCGCTTGTGTTGTGGCTTAATGGAGGTGAACCAACTTCATACCCATCTCTTTCTTTCGCTTTGGTTTTCTTTTTTCCTAACAAGTAATGGGTGGTGTGCAGGTCCTGGGTGTTCTTCAGTTGCTTATGGAGTGGCTGAGGAGATTGGTCCTTTTCATGTCAAGCCAGATGGGAAAACCCTTTATTTAAATCCGCATGCATGGAATAAAGGTAAGGAAAATCTCACCAATTAAGGTTCTTGTTTTAATTTGTTTGCTGTTCTTTTTGGGTATCGTTTGCCTTTCTATTGGACCAAGATTCGGATATTCATTTTGTTAACGTTTGGTGGTTCTTTCTCTAATTCTTGATTCGACTGTGTGTTTGGAGATTGGTTTCGTAGCACCATACCCCCTTTTGCTAAGAAATAATACGATGAGAAGTTGCATAGTTTGATCTAGAAATAGGAAATATGATAAAATAGAGACAAGCTCCATTGCATTGATAGGTTTCGTTTTGACCGAACTCTTTTTATCATGTTGCAGCGGCCAATATTCTCTTCTTAGATTCACCAGTTGGTGTTGGGTTTTCTTATGCGAACAAATCTGAAGATTTATTGTCCAATGGAGATAAAAGGACTGGTAAATGTTTTGGGTGTTCCTTGATGCTTTCTTTTGTTGTGTTACCTACAAATATATTTCAAGCTGTTGTTCTGCCTATTGTTCGCAGCGAAGGATTCATTGAGTTTTCTGAAAAATTGGTTTAAACGATTTCCTCAGTATAAAGGAAGGGATTTCTACATCACGGGGGAGAGTTATGCAGGTGCATGAGGATGTTAATGTGGTTCACATAAAATCATATCTGTATTTATTTACCAATACAAGTATAAAAGAGAAAAGGTGTCTTATGATCCGTCTTGAAATTCATGTACCAGGGCACTATGTTCCTCAGTTGGCAGAAGCTATAGTGAGGCATCATAAATTGACGGGTGAAAACCATATTAACCTTAAAGGTTATATGGTAATGTTCTCTTGCTGTTTATCACATATATCGTATTTATGATAATTTGTGAAGTTGATATTTATTTATCAATTATCATAACTAACCGAGAATGTATCTAATGCTCATACATACTAAATGCAGGTTGGAAATGCGCTTACGGATGATTTCTATGATCACTTGGGGGTTTTTCAGTTTATGTGGTCAGCTGGTTTGATATCTGATCAAACCTACAAGCTGCTGAATGTTTTCTGTGATTTCCAGTCCTTTGTGCACACTTCTGCCCAATGTGACAATATTCTTGAAATTGCTGAGAAAGAACTTGGAGATATTGATGAATATAGCATCTATACTCCCGCCTGCTTAAGCAATGGAACTTTCTCAAATCGACTGCGTAAAAAAATGCACGTGAGTAATAACTGGAGCCGTTTGGTTAAATTGCCACAGGTTATTTTCTTGCATGCTTTTCATTTTGATCCATCAGTTTGACTGTCAGAGAAGATGGATTTGTCCTTTAGATGGATTGAGGGGTAAAAGCATGTTGGAAGACCTGCCAGGATATGTGCACTTCTTTTTGACATAATGAGGAAATTTTATAATTGCCTTCCTTCCTTCTTTGGCTGTTTCTTTTTTGTTGGATATGCCACACTGATCAGTTTTTTGTGCAGTCATTTGGTCACATAGGTGAACAGTATGATCCTTGTACGGAGAAGCACTCAGTGATCTACTTCAATTTGCCTGAGGTCCAAAAGGCACTACACGTGAATCCTGCATTTGCACCTACAAAGTGGGAAACTTGCAGGTTAGCTTTTGATTGATACTGCTGCATTTTTAATATCAGTAGCATAGTCACCAATATCATTCTCGGCAAGGTTTTTCTTGGGAGTTTTTTTTCAAAAAGTTGTTTTTCTCAGAAAAATCTCAAGAAAATATCAGAAGTTTTAAAATTTGAAAAAATATAATGAATAATAAAAAAGACAAAAATAATAGGTTTTATAGTATTTTTCTTGCAAAAAAATAAAGCAACAATAAAAAAGTTTTTAAAATATATAGAAACAAAAATGATACTTGAAATATATAGAAAATATGTCTTTTTTTTACATCTTGGGAATATCTCAGGATAGTATTGCAATATTTTAGGTTCTGGCAAAAATTTTGAAATCATAGGAAAATATAGGCTGACCTGGAAATACCGATAATATCACTATTTTCAAAATCTTGGTAGTATCAGTGGCTATGATCAGTAGATGATCTAGAGTTTGTTGCAATGGATGATAGTATGCTCTGCATGCATGATCAACTCCACTTGTTTGGCAAGTCAAGCTCTCAATTTAACTTGAGCTGTAAATGAAAAATAGTTTCTTCTTCCTCCCTCTGTCTCCTGTAAGTTGCAAAAGGACAGTGTATACTTCCTGTTTGGCTCCCCATGTAGGTGTACCTCATGTTGTACTTGTTAATAGACCCTCATGTATGAGATACCTTTCTGTTTCAGATAGGGGTACCTCAAAGTTTTGATGTAGTATATTCTTGTGTAGAGTGATCCTTTCCATTCTTCAGTTTTCAGGTTTGTAAACCAAATTCTGCATAGTTTCTGTGCCCATTTGTGGTTAATCTTTTATATATAGTTAATATGTTATGTGTTGCATTTATTTCCATATTCTGATTCATTAATCTTGCCATCTTTCATCTATCTTTGAGAGTGCTTCAATAACCAACATATTATAAGTTTTTTTAATTTTTATTTCAAAGCTATTTGGTGATATTCTTCGGACTGGGTGATGTGCAGCAATCTGGTTAGCAGTAATTGGAAGGACTCTCCAAGGTCTGTACTCCCTATATACCATGAGCTTATCCATATGGGACTTCGGATTTGGATGTTCAGGTAATCTATGGTCACTTCAAGTTCTTTTTAGGACTCACAAGTTACACAATGCATGTGAGATTGGTAATCTACACAATAATCAAAACGACACCTTAAAAGAGGCAAATAAACGAAATTAGCTCATGCATATTTTTGCAGATGCCTGTTTATGTCTGCAATTTATACTTAGATAACTCCTGCAGCATAGGTGACAAACTGTTGTAGAACGTCAAAGCAGACCTGATTTAGTAGAAGCTCATTCAGCTTACTTTAATAATTAATAATCCACATGCAATTTTACTAGTTGGGGATAATGATATTGGGAATTCTTCTTTCTCTATATTGTAGTGGTGATACGGATGCTGTAATCCCTGTTACATCCACGAGGTATAATGTAGACTCTCTCATGCTTCCGACTGTGACCCCTTGGCGTGCTTGGTATGTTGATGGGCAGGTATGCTATCATTGCAAAAGTCATTCTTTGAACTGTTCTGAAACTGATACATAACATTTCCCTATTTTGTTTCTTCTGAAGGCTCTACTGGAATAAAGGGTTCTAAGGTTTGTACTTAGGCAAAATAAAACCATGTAATTGAATGTAAAACCCATTCTCCATGTAAAATATGGACATTTAGAGGACTTATAAAAATAATAAATCGTATGAAGAATTAAAAAAAAATGATTACATGGTGAATTTTTGGATAGTTGTGTTCTTCCTTCTTCTGAATGGTGCTACAAATTTGTTTCCTGTGTAATCATGCACCTCATACATTTAGCACTTTTGGTAACAAAAATTGGACCTTAATAATTTAAAGAAAAGATAATTGTATACCATCTGTTTTACAGAATCAGGTTCTTCTGTTTGAAAATCATAATCACTCTTAGGAAAAGTGAATAATAACATTTGTTTGCTGCAACTTGTTGCATTGAAATTTAGTATGACTACAATCTTGTGGAAATATGAACAGGTAGGAGGATGGAGTCAAGGATACAAGGGGCTCACCTTTGTAACTGTGAGAGGTGCAGGCCATGAAGTCCCTCTGCATAGACCCAAGCATGCTCTTGTACTCTTTAAGGCATTTCTCTCTGGAAGTGCAATGCCATCTTCACCACCTCATTTTCAGATGGTTGATTCAATCTAACTTTGGATTCTACTGCTTTAACAGTAAATCTATGTTACATTTTCATATGCCATTGGACTGAAAGTTTACTCTTTATGGTGACATTCATTCCTTCATAATTGTCCACCCAAATATTGTATAAGAACATGGGGCCATGTGATTGATGGGTGAATAAGATTGTGCCTTTACTTTCAAATTGGCAAACTATGACCCATTTTTGTTTTAATGGGAAGTTTTTGCATGTGCCGGTTACTTTTGATGTTGTGTGCTTGCTTCTACCTCTCAAATCATGGATACTCATTTGACGTGGTACTGGATTCCCTTGTGAAAATCAGCTTCCAATCCAATAACTCTTTGCTTCTACAATATTTATGGTATTCTTCTTTTAGGATTCATAAACACTGATTAGTTGAGCTGGATAACCTAATACTCACTTTATAGCAAGAACAAAGAACTAAGACATGGCATGAATCTTCAGACATATTCTTGAGCCATGTATGCTAATTTTATTCTCTTCTGCTTGGCCTTGTTGCCTAACATCCTTGAGGTTACTAGTGTTTATCTGTGTTTCTCTTGCCTTTGGAGTAACTAGAATGCTTTGACGAACCGTGTAACATTAATGCTGCATCTATGGATCTATGCTTGTATTCTGTGATTGTTACATGATCATTATCATTTTTTTCTTCATATGTGATTACATTTATTATTGCCTGTTGGATTTCTGGTGCCTCGTCTACTTCTATACCACTCAGTGATCCTGCCAGCACTTTCCCCCCGTCTTTCACTTTGAGAATTCATACCTCTGCTGCGATGGGAGTCCTGTTAAAGCACAAACTAGAAATCTCCCCAAGATCGTAGGAAGGCTATCTTGTAAACCTACCTTGGATAAACCATATAGATTTTGTGAGGCGAACGTAGTTCCAAGATAGCAATTTCAACTACACGCTTGCTTTGTGATATCTTGCTGCTTAATTTTCCAAATTTGTTAGTTTCTCAATCTTGTGATATTTCCATCAGTTTCTATATCAACATTTTTGCTTCCTAAGCAAGAACCTTTTCCCTCTATAAGACTTGTAAAATGAATCTTGACATCCATATATCATGAGTTGTTCATGCTTCTTTGCACCTGGATTCATTGTCTAGTGCATGCTCTGGCAGTATTGGTTCATCCCTTCAAGAAACTACTCATTTTCTAGGTAATACTAAACTTATTTTCGTTCAAAGGGATATGCAGATAGTAGTATTTGCCACATGATTCCCAATTTCCTTTGCTTTAATTAGATTTTGCTGTCAGTCTTGACCATCCGAAGTAGCAGATCTATCAAAAAATATCTTTTCTGTGGCATGATATGATACAGTTGGAATGCATGACATGAGATTTGAATGTTTTGCATGTGTCTTTCCTCAAAGAATGTTTTCATGATGGCCTCATGCATCTTTATTTCAATCTATCCAAAGTCCACGTGCTCTGCACATAGATGAACCAGCATCTTTCTCAAATTGTTCCTTGTATTCTTTCACTAACTGCCATCTCTATTCGTGCATGTGGCAGTAAGCCACAGATGGCTTTGTTTTGATCTTAGTTGGCAGCTATGTCACACAGACTCTTCTAACAGGGCACCACACCCGCACCCAGGCGGGTGCGACACTTGGACATAGCTTCTTTTGTGTTAGGTGAAGTCAACCACACAGGTCTATTTCTATCCAAAAAGTAGATTCAGTTAACCTTAATCAAATTCATTTTTATCTATATTATATATATAAATGCACACAAATACATAGTGTTAACTTAAAAACTGATAAAAATTATATAATATATATCCTTCCCGTACCTCCGCACCTGCATCCGCATCTATGTGACATAGGTTGGCAGTGAACATGTTTCATACATTAATTTGACCTATGTTAGGTCTTCAAGTTTAGATTGAACCAATCTGTAGAAGAGTAGGGACATTGCAGTCATCCTTGACTCTGATTCATATCCATCCTAATCCATCCTAGTAAGATCACTAAATTGTATGGTGGTGCCCTTTGGACTGATTTATAATGTCATACCATTCAGCTTGACTTATAGACAGTCACTGGTCATGCTGTTCCCTGGATTTTGCCAATTTCCTAGCTCATCCTCAGCAACTAGGAATGTTTCAGTACTTTCTTTCACAGCAGAAGTTAGGACTCATTTAGCCTCACTTTTCACGTTGGATTCCGTGAGGTTGGGGGTGAATGCACGTGCAATGATTCTCTCTTAAGAAAGAGAGTGCCATCATTAGTCTGTTTTCAAGGGGATACTGCAGAGAACATATATGCACGTTTTCTCCCGCATGCCTATTATCAATCCTTGCGCATTAGGTGTAACAAAGTGCAAATATACCAGTTAGGTAGCCATGCAATAGATACAAGGTTTTTGTTTCTTTGGTTGCTAATATGGAAATTGCTGTTTGAGTTCTAATTCGGGTTTAGTTGAAAATCACTCATTTTAACACAGGAAATTGCTGGTGTATGTTGTATGTGATATTTGAAAGTGTGCAGGCCGGAGCTATGTGCAATCTAGAGGAGAAAACGTTCTTCACGCACCCAGTGGTTCCGGTTATGGTGTATTGTAAAGAGTACTTTATGGCCAAATATGAATCAAATTGCAGAAATGTTTTGTACCATCATTGGAAGTGCATGATCACTTTCTTTGTCAAAAGCAGTATCCTGCAAAGCACAATCATTACTTGAGGGAGAGAGATAACCTTAGGTTGGTGTCAGCTGAAATTCCATTTGCTTCGCCCCTGAATCAGCTATTTTTAATAAATATAAAAATATACTTAATTTTTTTAAATATTATTTTAATAGCTTTAACAAGTGTCACATTTTGATTGACACAATACTTTTTAATTAGTATCGGTGCTGTTCAATTCACAACGATATAAGGCTGATACTGACAACATTAGGTTAGGCTTCCGTTCACTCTTTTTTTTTTTATTTGTTGCTTCATCTTCCTTGGTCTTTAGTTTTCCATAGCAGGGAGCTCAGATTACTTGGTGTTCTAAGTGGTATATTCAAAATCTCTATAAAGTAAGAATCAATTTCTTGTTGAAATCATAGTATAAGTTAGACTACTTTTTTTTTTGATAATTCAAGAAAAAAAACACTCCCTCAGGTGCAGCATATTGGCTGGCCTGGTTTGTAAAACCCTTGAGGATGCCCCTGCCCACACAGAACATGCTCAGCTTCAACTTTGCGGTAAAGAATTCTACCGGTGGGTTTCGAACTTGTGACATCCCATTAACTTGGTGACTTGACTTGGGGACATTCACAAGTCGCCACTATCAAATGAATAGCACTCGATCAAAATAAGTGCCCACAGCAAATGTTGACCACATTATTATCACTAGGTGAAATATACCATGATGATAACATTTCCATTTTTTGAAGTTTGAACTAAAAAAAAGGGTGACCCCAAGATCGCCATGTGATCCTACCTGTAAAATATTTATTTACACCAACTTTCGTCGTTTAGTTGTGCTACTTTTTTAACTTCTGAGGAGAAAAAAAAAACTCATTTCATGGATAATGATTAAATTGCTGCCCTCTCCTCTGGTCTTTGCTAGTGGAAGCCCCCATAATTCGTGGTGAGCTCACGCGAATGTCAATTCTTCAATGTCTTCATCGGCTGCACTTACCCTCTTCAACATTGATGGCCATGTGATGTCACCATCCATCACATAAGCTAAGAAAGAACCATTCAACATGGGTTGTCTAACACCCATGTATTTGTCATAATGAGTGATGTGATCCTAACATCACACTGCAGTGGCACGTCTTCCCCATCATCATCGTCGCATGTATAAAGAAATCAATTTTGCAAAGTCTATGCAAGTTGTAGAGCTATCTCACCTTTATTTTCTATTAGTTTGCTTTCAAAGACAACTGTGAAAAATTAAACAACCAACAGACTCACCCTCAAGCCTCACCATTATTGCTGGAATCCATAACAAGTTGTATAGCTATCTCACCTTATATTATAAGTTGTTAACTTATACCATACAACACCATGAAAAAAAACATTGCAAGATAAGGAAGCAAAATAGCAAAAAGAGTCTTCTACTAGTACTTTCAGGGCTTGTCTATGAAATTACATAACAAAAGAACAAAACAGACATAACACTTGTTATGTTTGTTCAGTAACAACTCTAACAAGTCCAATGTTTGTTTCAACTGTACATGAAAGTTGTGTTCAAAAGTCCAACGTTTGTTTTATGCTGTGCACAGACTTTGTTTTGGATCGTACAAAGTTATCCGACCCATTAAATTAACTATAAAAATCAAATAAAAAACCCTAATTCAAACCTTATTAAATTATAAAACCCAAACCCGTCTAGGGCTCCAATTAGAAAAAAAAAACAAATCTCCCTACAACTGGGTGAAACTAAGGCCCCGTATGGATTCACAGAATTGAGTGGATCCCATGAAAGTCCTTGCAATATAAATAAAAAAAAAGATAATCTAAATGGAATTGGATTCCAATTTCAACAAATTTCCTGAATCCAAACAAAACCTAAAAGAATTGTGTATCCCTTACTTCATCAGAAACCCTAAATAAGAGACATGAATCCATCGCTCAACCCACAATTATACTTTCAACTAAATGTCAAATCCCAAAAGAAAAATGCCAAAAAACAACTAGAAAAGAAATTAAAAAAAAATGCTCCTTCGAGGCGATATTGAGCTGGTAAACGAGGTTGATCTTCTTCATCTTCATGCTCACCTTTCCCAGTCGGTGGTGAGATGTTGCTTCATCTCCGCCACTTTGAAAACAAAAACACCTTTTTTTCTAGGACTTCATATGATTTTTGATGTTCCCAAGTTTTTCTTTTTAGGGTTTTCTTGAGACTTCGATTTAGAGTTATGAGAGGATGAACCCTCTTCTTCGGTGGCCTCGTCGACGACACCGTGGATTTGTAGGAGAGAGAGAAAGAGCCAGGAAACCCCTCTCTAGGGATGACAGTGGACCAAGGAGAAACGGGCTCCGCCCCGACTTGCCTCATTTGGATTGGTGATGGAGGACATGAAACATGTGATGAAGGCTAAAATCAAAACCCATGCGGGGATGAAGGCGGACTTACGCATTCTCCACCCTGTCCTGGATTTTTGTTAATAAAATAATTAAAATACTTTTCGACAATTCGACCTTCTTCTTTAGGGATGGTAGTGGACCGGGTGAAAACAGAGCCCCAATCCGTCTCACTCCATTTGGACTGGATGAAATAAGGATCAAGGTTAAAGTCAAAACCCATGCAGAGATGAAGAAGATGTAGGGCAAAATTTTGGTTGGGACGAGAGTGGAGACCTTGTACCCCATATCCGCCCCTTGTCCACTGCCATTCCTACCCCTCGCCTCCGAAGCTTTTTTTTTTAATATTTCAAACGTACCCTCTGTCCTTTTTTTTTCATAACGGGGGTAGAACAATGCTTTACCGTAAAAACGGATGCGGTTTCGTGCGTCCACCGCGTCCGTTTGATGTCAACGACGACGCGCCATCAAACAATCCCCCAAGGATTGAGGACTCTAGCGGACCACAAGTTTGGTAATATTTATTCCATTAGTTTATAAGTTTATTAAAAACTTAAAAAATAATAATAATTTCAATTCAAAGATAATTTGACAGAGACCACTGGTGTTATTTCTTCTCTTTCCCAAAACTATTGCTGTTGAGGAGGGTCTTTCGCTGTGGATGACGAGGGGGTTGCTTGTTGCAGAAACATTTATTCATTCTCCTCTCCTTCCAATAAACGAGTGAATGATAAATAATGATAATAATGAGAAGAGGGGAGGAGGAAGGAAGAGGGTTGCGTCAGGGGTGAAATTCCTGGTTTTTGCATAACGTGGGGTCAAAGCAATCAATCATCCATCTTTTTGATTTTGTGACGTGATTGAGGTACGTTATCCTCTTCCGAGATTCAATTTGTCAGTGTTCTTTTATTGATGAGAACACACATTTTGGTTTTTTCTCAGATGATGGTGTGGCTTTCTTTGTGTATTACCGTGAAAAAAAGTTGATGGGGGATGTAAACACCCCAAATTTTTCAGGTCTCTTTCGAACATCTCTTTTCGCATATGCCAAACCTCTGCAAGGCAGTGTAGAGTCTCATCCCTAGGTTTATCACAGTCTAGAGGTCAATTTACCCCCATTTTATTGACAAAATTACCATTTTACTCTTGGGTCACCATTAAACTTTTGTGTGTTAGACTTAGCCAAGCTCAATTTAAGTTCAAAAAAGTTAGAATGTCTGACATTTCTAGCTCCCATGAGCTCACAATGAGCAATGTCAGCCTATTCTGCTAAATTTAACTCATTTCAGACAAAATGAGCTCATTTTAGCTCGAATTTAAACCAAACTGTCCCCGAGCCAGTCAAATCCATTAGATCTCATCCCCGTGAGTCTAATCGGAGTTCACCAAGAGTTTAAATAACCCATTTCTAGTTCAAAGTCACTTTTTACACACTTGAACCTTTGTTTAAGCTTATTTGAGCTCATTTTAGCGCGTTTGAGCTTAATTCACTCCAAATTGAGCTAACTCCAGTCGATTGAGCTAGTGTTTTAGCTCCAAATTTAGTTCACCTAAGTATAATGGACTTCTGATTCAGTTCATCCCAAACCTATCAAGTTCAAATTAGTTCAGACCAGTTTAGTACCGTGTTTTACTCCTACAGGGCAAAAAAAAAATCTCAGAATGTTGTTTCTACCAATTTTCCGAACTGGGACAAGCCCTAATTCGAACTCAAATCAATTCCTATATTTGATATTTTATCAATATCTAAGATCCAATCCATTTCAATTTGGAATTTGGATCCAATATTGGATTTGATGTCCATTTTTCATCTTGGACTTGGATTTTTCTTATAATTTCATTCTATAATTTATATCCAGAGTCCAAATTCACTTTCTGAACTTGGAATGTCTTGTTACATATCCAGGATCCAACTAACCATTTCCGGATCCAGATTCATTTCTATCTGGATCCACCTTCTGATCCATTCAGAAGGATATTCAGAACCAATTTCTGAATTAAACTCATATTCATCTGATATCTGAGGCACAATTGCATTTTCTGATCCAGATCCAAGATTCAATTCCATTTTTTGAGTTGGATCCAAGATCCAAATTGAAATCCCAAATTTCATCATGAATTTGGGTTTTTTATTTCAATTTTCAGAAATCCATATTCAGGGTTTGATTGCCATTTCGAACCCATTTCCTCCAATCAAGATTCAGATCCAATTTTATTCAAAACTTTAGATCCAGATCCTTTTCAAAATTCAATTTTATCCTAATTTCAAAATCAAGTCTTGAATTTCAAATTCAAATCCAATCCATCATTTTGTAAAAATCTTTTGAAAAATACCCTCGATTCAATTCATAATTCAATTTGGATTTCAAAATAGATCCAGATCCAAAGTCAAAATCCAATTTTTATTCAAAATCAATTCTTGGATTTCAAATTCAAATTCAAAATCCAATTTTTACCTCAATTTCAAAAAATAATCTTTGAATTTCAAATCCAAATTCAATGTTTTACAAAATCTTTCAAAATTTAATCTGGATCCAGTTTCAATTCAATTTGGATTTCAAAAATTTCTAAATGGATCCAACTGAGATCCATTATCTTTAAATTCCAAAATCCTCTTTATTTTTCATCTTTTATTTTCACTTTTATTTTCTAATCTTTCATTTTAATCTTTTAAAACAAAAAGAAAAAAATTATTTCTTTTCTAAAGGGGGCACCATTTGGTATTTTTTAAGTTTTAAATAAAATCTATTTTGAAAATCACTTTTTAGCTTAAAAATCATTGATTTTAAAGCTCACTTTTAAAATCCTCTTTACTTTTAAAAACCACATGTGCACCCACTTGCAAAGTGGTGTCATGTGTCAATTTTTTATCAAACTACCCTTTATGCCCATTTAAAATTTTTCAAAAAGACCCACATGGGCACCCACTTGCAAAGGGGTGCCATGTGTCAAAGTTTTGGCAAAGTGCCAACTTTTGCCCACTTGGAAAAAATAGAAATACCCACATGGGGTTGGCGCCAACCATGGAAGATATTTTTCAATATTTTGATACCCAAAATGCCCTCACTTCAAGTTATAAAAAAGACCCCTTGGGGGTCTCTTTTTCATAACTTAAAAAATTTGAGAAATTGAGAGAATCCCCAAAAAGGAGGAATTATCTCTTTCTCTCCTCTTCTCCCTCTCTCTCTCTTATTCCTTCCTCGTTGGGATTGTCGCCAAATAGGGAGAAGAAGCTCCCCTCTTCAGCCCAAAGGTAAGCCCCTTCTTTCCTCTCTTGATTTTTTCTCTTTCTTTTCTTTTATAATTTTCGATTTTTGTAGTTAGATCTTTTCTTTTCTTTCATTTTCTTTCTAAAATGACAATGTAGATCTACCTTAGTTTCATATTAATTTTTATTTTATGCTTTTGAATTGCTATTTGATTTGTGAATTTTCATTCTAGCCATTAGAATTATGAGATTTAATCTTTAATAGATCAAATCTCATATTCAATGAGCTAAATTAATTTCAATTTATGCCCCCAATGCTTTCAATTTTATTTTTAGATATTTTAATTATGTTTTTGCATCATTTTCATCATCATCCATGATCTAAAATAATAGATCTCATGTTTGATCATTAGATCAATTCATTATGAGGTTTTATCCCATTCAATCATGTTTAGATGATATTTTCAATTCTAGTCCGAATTTAATTCTATCAATTCACATATAATTAGAAATCATTTTAATCTGACTTTTTTACTGAATCTTTATTCATGTGTTTTAGGGATCACAACAAAAAATCAGATCAATCTGAGTTGATTTTTCCTTTTTTAAAAATCGGGATTCGGACCTCATCATTTTACTTTGTCCAGATTTGACCCGAAATAACACCAACTTGCCAGAGTGATTTCTCTATAACCGAAGATGATCTCTCTAATCTATAAAAAGTGTTGTCTATGACATTAAATCTAGCTTGTTAATGCCAAATTTTAGCAATTTTTATGGTGTTTTCATGCCTGATTTTGGTCAGAAACTATGACTCTATCACACTGTGTCATTTTAATGGCTCAGATTTTAACTCATTTTGATAGAGTTAGATCTCCCTAATGGGAGATCATTTTTGAGATCTGTAAAAAGTAACTTTTTAATCTGTATGTCTAATTCATCTCTGTAAAATGTCAACAATTTCTATGGTGTATTTATATTTCTTTTGCATTTAAAACCGAGACCATATCTGTTTACAATCCCAAGCGTTGCTCAGACCCATGATCGATTTGTTGCAATCATATCTCCCTAATGAGAGATCATTTTTCAAATCTGTAAAAATGAGTCTTCTCCTTAGAATGTCTAATTTATGCATGCCAATTGTCATAAATTTTTATTTCCTTTTCACTGTTTATTTAGATAAAAAATCAGAACCGTGTCATTTTTCTTTGTCAGGCTTTTACAGGTTTTAGATCAATTTGATTGGATTAGATCTCCCAAATGGGAGATCATTTTCAAAATCTGTAAAAAGGATTATTTTTATTTGCATGTTTAGTTTACCTCTGTATATATTTATCAATTTATATATACATTTTATATTTGTTTCTGATTGAAAATTAGAACTCTATTCTTTTTCTTAATTAAGCATTACTTAAATCTTATCTCATTTTGTTTAGATTAGATCTCTCTAATAAAAAATTATTTTCAAAATATGTAAAAATTATTTTTATCTATTTTGTATCTAGTTTATCCATGTTAAATTTCATATTCATTTGATTTTTCAATTCTGCAAAAAACCAGGATTGGTTATAAAACTTCAAGTTCTATAACAGGACCATTTCCTGAGATAAAACAGAGACTTCCCGAAGTCATCATTTCCAAGCCAGAATTGATTTTCTATTTCTATAAATTGTAGTCATTTCCTGGTTGAATTTAGCAACTTATCCCATAAATTTGGGAGAAATTGAGTTGGTTTAGTTTCTAAAATACTAAAATTAAAGAAACTTGTCTGCTAAAATCCAAATCCCTATTTCTAAAATTAATTCTCTAATGTTTTAGTCATATCTCAAGTTTTAAAAATGATTTTGAAGTTATGTAAAAAATAAATGTTTTTTCTGATGTGTCATAAATCTATGGAGTCATTTTGAGCTCCATTTGAGTTGTTTTAGTCCTTCATTCACTTTTAATGCTTTGACAGGTCTGCTTGTTAAATCCTGGTTTTACAAAATCCTGTTTTAATTGGTTAAAAAGCCTTAATTTGGTTTTTTATTCAAACTTTTCTTATATTTTTCAATTCTAAAGTGTTTTTAAGGTTGTTAGGAGTATCCACATCAATTTTAATAAATGTTTATGGTCATTTGACCCTTCATCTATTATATTTTTCAAAACTGGTTTGATAAAAATCATTATTCTTGTTAAAATGAAGTTAAATTGTGCATTTTAACTTTTTAAATCATTTTTCTAATACAATTCTTATATCTCATAAATGGAAAATAATTTTCACCGAATTAGAATGCCTTAGCTTCATTTTAAACAAAATTTGGAGTTTATTTGCTTTGTATTTCAGTCATTTTCAATACATTTTCATAAAATCCTTAATTTCAAAGATAAATTCATTTTAAACTCAAGTTTTAAAATGAATTTAGATGTTTTAAAACTCAATTTAAAAAATTTAAAACTCCAAAATATATCTTTAAATGCTTTTGCAAAAGCATGCATCATATGCATTTATTTTTTTTAATTTCTTTTATTTTTTTGGGCATAAAAGGCTATTTTTAGATATTTTCTTCAATTTTCTAATAATTAAAGAAAATCCATAAAACCCTACATTTATTTCTAACAAGTTTCCTCATTTTGCAAGAATTTTTATTTTTTTAATTATTGTAATTAATTCAAGGGTTATAATAATTAAATTAATGAGAATTTTTACTTTATGCTTAGTTTAGAATGGGTGAGCATGTAGTTTAAATTTAATTTTCATGATAATCTGTTTCATTTCATTTTTATTTTATATACACTATGGTGAAACACAAATGACAC
The DNA here is from genome assembly GCF_984573655.1 of Nuphar pumila. Classification (NCBI taxonomy): domain Eukaryota; kingdom Viridiplantae; phylum Streptophyta; class Magnoliopsida; order Nymphaeales; family Nymphaeaceae; genus Nuphar; species Nuphar pumila. Next base: position 51,752,639 of record NC_143254.1, on the reverse strand, counting down.
ATGCACCATTTAATGGAGGATAAATAAAATTAAGTAAAATTCTTTATTATTATTCTTTATTAAATAAAATTCAACCTACACTTTTAGGTTATTTTTAAAAAATTAATTTTTAAAATCAATTTCTCTTTTCTTACTTTATTAGAATTTAAACAAAGATTAATTCAAAGTAAATTTATGACCATAGTCATAAATATATAAAAATTAATCTTGTTTTAATTCTATAAAGGCACGAAATTTATTTTCTTTATTAGAATTCAAATAAAGATTAATTCAAAATATATTTATGGCCATAGTCATGAATATATGAAAATTTAATCTTGTTTTAATTCTATAAAAGCATAAAATTCTTTTTAATATAAATTTCAAATAAACTTCAATCAAATTCCTTCAAAACTTTTTATAAAATAATGCATTCATCACTTAGGATAAAAATTGCATCATTTCAATCTTTTCTATTTTCAATATTATTCAAAATATTTTTAATTTCTAAGTATTTTCAAGTGATTTTCAAAATTTATTTTCCATTTTTGTTTTATTTTCAAAAGTAAATTCAAAACTATTTTCGAAAATGAATTTCAATTTAAAATTTAAAATCATTTGCAAATTCAAAGTGTTTTCAAAATTATTTTCAAAATCATTTTCAAATTCCAAAACAAATTTATTTTTAATTTCAATTCCCACTTCGATTTCAACTTTCAAATTCAAATTCAATTTTTAATTTGAAATTGCAAGACAAATTCAATTTTAAATTTCCAATTTTTGATTTTAATCTTAAATGCAATCTCAATCTCAATTTCCGTTTTCAATCTCAAAACCTTTTCCAAGTAATTTTCAAGTTATTTTCAAAAACATTTTTGAAATCCAGTTTCAATTCCAAATTTCAAATTCTAGTTTTAATTTCAATTGAAATTCCAGATTCGAGTTTCAATTTTCAAATTTCAAAATAAATTCAGTAAAATTTTCAATTTTGATTTTAATTTTGATTTCAATTTCAATTTCGAACTTCAATTTCAATTTTTCATTTTCAATTTCAATATCAATTCTCAAATTCAGATTTCAAATTTCAATCTTCGAATTTTAATTTCAAATTCGATCTCAATTTTCAATTTTATTTGCAATTTCAATTTTTTAATTTCAAACTTCAAGTTCAAATTCCTAATTTCATTTTGAATCTCAAAATCAAATCAATTTTAAGTTAATAATTTTTGAGTAATTTTTTGAAATCATTTCAAGTCTATTTTCAAACAATTTTTCCAAACATATTCTCAAATCAACTTTCGAAATCACTTGAAAATTCAGTTCTTGAAATATTTTTAAGTATTTTTTAAAGCAAATCAACTTATTCACAAGCATGCATCGTATCTTCCTCTAAAACTATAGCATAAGCATGATTCTCTATGCATTTTAAGACTTAGAATAATTTCTTAGACGAATTTGAGCAAAGGAAAATGTATAAATTCGATCTTTGGTTCAATTCCCCCTGGTAAAGGCACCAGAAATGGGTGAACCTCGTACCAACGAGCGAACTCCGTCTCCTTATTTTCTCGCATTTCAAAAATGAAGGCGAGTTATTTCTAAAATCTCTTTTCAAAAGGTCAAGTAGACCTTACGGGAGTTTTCCCTTCCTAAAAAGAAATGAAATTTTTTGCAATGATCACAATTTTGGCGACCGTGATGGGACTCATCTTCATCTGATCGAATTAATGCCTTTCCCTTATTCAAATTTTCTAAGTTATTATTCTACAGATGTCAGCTTCATTTTCATGCAAGACTTAGGAGCCTAGACTCTGATCCAACTGACATTTGATGCATATAGGCTTAAGCATGGTTTGGTAGGACCAATTGAGAAGATTTTGTTCATGTTCACTTAGACTTAGGTTTGAAATACAACTCTCCTCAATCTAGGGATTGAATGCAAACAATATATGCAAGTGTATGCTTCTTACAAATTTTTAAAATTCTATCTCTTTAAGACTTTGCATTAGAGACATCAGATTTCTTGCATGCTGATCATATTTCTAAAAAAAAAAACATCCTCTACCTATATTGTCCCGATCTTCATGTTGCTGGGCTTTCTCCATGAACCATAGTTCGGGAAAAAGCCTCACAACTGGACTACGTATTTGGGCTAAAACCCCTCCTACCACGTACTAAGGGCCATAGTCCAAAGTATATCGGCAGGCGCTCAAGGATGTTGGAAAACTATCACCTTACAACCAAAGATATTTTTATGCCACGTACTTCGAGCTTCGACTTAAGTATATCGGCATAGCTTGATTAGATTCAGATGATCTAAAACCTTAAAGTTATGATCAGGGTCCTACAACCATTTCAAAACTTGTGCATTTAGAGTCAGCTTTTAGGGAATGTTGTTTGCGCATCCTTGTTTGTACAACTTTGTCATGATTCTGTAATGCTTGCTTATTTCTTATATTTCCATACATTTTCCAGAATAATTTTTCTCAAAACCCTGGATAGCCTTTCCAAAATTTTTCTTTTGAAAATCCAGGTGTATATTTTCCTCTTTCTTCATTTCTTTAAATAAATTTCTCTCAAAACCCCGAAAATCTTTTTCTAAATTTCCCTCTGTTTTCCAAAACTCCAGGTGTATCTTCTTTTTTTTTGGGTCTCGATTTCCCTGATCCTGCCTACTATTTTTCTCCAATTCCAATCCTTCCATCTGTTTTCAAAATTTGTCATCTTACTTTCCTCTTATCTTCTAAAAAAGCCTTCTGATTCTTACAGCGAGAAATGAATTACTCACCTTCCTTTTCCCATGATTTTATTATTTTTGTCCTTTCACATAGACATGGGATATTTTTCTAATTATCAGCTCAATTTTCCAATTATCATCTCCAACAATATCTTCACCTTCATCAGAGTTGATGACCTTGCCTGGGTAACAATGACTATTTTAGTTGTTTACTTCTTAGTAGCAACGTAATTGTCATAATTTCTGTGATGACCCAATCCCTGGTAATGGGATATCCTTTTCAAATTATCAACCATATTTCTTTTTTAATTTTTTCCAAAAAAAAAATCTTTTCTCATTCTAATCATCTCAGTTGTTATGTAGAGAGCCTTGGCATTGTCGAATGGTGCATACAAGGTTGGGAAAGAAAACCATTACATCCCATTATAGCCAGCATACCATTGAAGAGATGAGTCCACGAGGTTCCATTGAAGAACAGAGTCAGAAAGGATAAGATGACATTGACTCGGTTATGTACAAACTATTTCAGAAGACGATGACAAAGATGACGTCCGAACAAGCTGAGGCAAGACTCCCTACTAAAAAGAAAACTAGGAGCAAGTCGATCAAAAAGCATGTCAAGATCGCCAAAAAGAAGGTTTAATATGATGACCTTTCAGAGGAAACAAACTCTGCTGAAGAAATTCTCGATGATGAGTAGGAAGCATTTTAGCTTATTCCTCCAGTATTCAAGAAACAAATCCTAGAGCCTGAATCAATTAATAAGCCAAGAGATCAACCGACTATCGATCATATCTAATTGCAAGTAAGGGAAATGAGTGGCTTAGTCAAAGATCTTCAAGCCAGGGACAAGGGCAAGAAAATATACACAAGCGAGAATTTCTATGATGGCCTCGAAGGGGATGACGACCTAGAAGATCTTCCCTGCAAATTTATCATGTTTGATAGGACCGACGATCTGAAAGCTCACCTTGCAATGTTCTTTGTTGAATGCACCAGATTCGGGAAGGATAACCAGACACTCTTTAGATGCTTTCCTCGCAGTTTGAAAGGCACAACAACGAAGTGGTATGCCGAGCATATCAATCTGATTGAACTCCAGGAATTTGATAAGCTGGTCAATCTTTTCATTGAGCATTTCTTGTTTAACACTGAAGCTCTGCCAACATTAAATCATCTGTGCAATCTAAATCAAAATGACAATAAGAAAGCCACAGACTTCATTCGCAGGTGGAGAGACACCTGCAAAAAAATGAGAACCCTCATATCAGAGGAACACACGCTCCAGATTATCATGAACAACTTCTCACAGCCTCTGAGAAGTCTTATTTCCACCTCGTCCTCCAAGTCTTTCATTGAGCTCACTGAACGAGCCAAGTGGCTTGAGATGTGGATGGAGAACGGGGTCTATGAGGGCATTACCATTGCGAGATGCAGTCAAGATGCCAAGAAGAAAACTCACTTTACTTTTTCTGCCAATTCCTCCAACAAAAACAAAGGCAACAAGAATAATCATGAAAACAATTCAGAGGGATTCAAAGGCCAAAAAGGAAAGTTCTTCAACAATGATAAGCTTCTTCAGTTCAGTCCTCAACAAAAAAGAGAAAATTTAGGAAAAACGAAAGCGCAAGAACTGGAGTACTGATTGAAAGTTCACCCCTCTGGACCAGACACTCGAGAGTGTTCTGAAATATATGCTCGCAAGAGATATGATCCGTTTACCAAAAGTCGTTGATCCCCCAATAATCATAGGTAGATTCAAAGAACAAATTTTCAGGTTTCACCGAGCAGTAGAACATGACACATAGAATTGTTTCATCCATAATAACATCGTCCGTGACTGCATTGATAAGAATTTTCTGGTGGAAAACTAAGAAGAAGAACAACAGACCGTCATGACCAAGCCTTTCCTGGACCACCCAAAAAAATGACAATGCAAATGTTTTCTTGCTTTCTTCCTTTATTTTAATCATCTTGTACGGACAAGACAGTCCCAATCTTTTGTGTCCTTTTGTTAATCTCTGAAAATACTCAGTCATTGTCATCAATTTTACTCAATCAATGAAAGACTGATCTTTTCTTCATATTTTGGTGCCCATCATTTTTACTTCTATTTTGTCTCTGTCATTATTCTTTTCTTTCATACAAGAAGCTATTTTTGAGGCTTGCAGTTTCCCCTAAAAAGCCCTCTTTTCAGTTTCAGGTCTGTTAAAATATGCCTCCCAAAATCAATCAAGAAGCCCATTGCCTTGTTATCTTCAAAAAAGCGTTCTTCAATATCCTTTTCCCCCTGTTACACTGGGGCATCTTTTAAAAATTTATCTTTACTTCAAAACATCCTGTATGCAGGCAGAATCAGAATCTTTCATCATAATTTTTTCCCATCAATTATCATCAATTATTTCCCATTCAGGATAAGGGGTAATCTTGAAACCTCTATTTCCCATTCAGGATAAGGGATAATCCTAAGACCTCTATTTTTCATTTAGGATAAGGGATAATCCAGAGACCTCTATTTCTCATTCAGGATAAAGGACAATCCTAAGATCATTCATAAAAGCGATAGGACTACTTGTAGGGATCTGTCCAAAATTGTAAATCCTCTAAAAAAAAAAATCTTTTGCAAAAAACTCCATCGGGATCACCGAGAGCTTTCAAAGCAATGATCTTTTTCAAAATATTGGGTTGAATCTTTTCATCAAAACCAGTTCTTACTAGTCTCTTTTTAAAAATTCAACCTTGAAGTTGAGTCTTTTTCGTCAAAATTTATTTTTTACCAATCTTTTTCAAAGATCAATCCTAGGGTTGAGCCTCTTACCAAAACTGGTTTCAAACCGGTCTTTTCAAATCAACCCTCGTGTTGATCATTTGTTTATCAAAACTGGTTTCGAAACGATCTTTCTAAATCAACCCTCGTGTTGATCATCTTTCAAAAATCAACCCTCGCGTTGATTATTTTCCAAAATCAACCCTTATGTTGATCTTCTTTTATAAAAAAATGGTTTCGAACCAATCATTTTAAGATCAATCCTCATGTTGATCTTCTTTTACAAAATTTGGTTTTGAGCCAATCATTTCAAGATCAATCCTCATGTTGATCTTCTTTTACAAAAACTATTTTTGAACCAATCATTGCAAAATCAACCCTCACGTTGATCATCTTTCAAAATCAATCCTCGCGTTGATCATTTTTTTTTCAAAATCAACCCTCGTGTTGATCATTTTTTGAAGTCAACCCTCATGTTGATCATTTTTAATCAACCCTTGTGTTGAACCTCTTCTTCGAAATCAGCCCCTAGGTTGACTCTCTTTTCTGAAAAGCTTTGGTCTGTAGGTTGGACCCCTCACGACCTTGACTTCGATCTGTAGGTTGGACCCCTCCTGATCCAGTCTTCTTTACGGTTCTTAGGTTGAACCCCTATGGAACCAATAGTTCATAGGTTGAACCTTTGCAGAACCGATGTGGTCCTTAGGTCGAATCCCTATGGAACCAATAGTTCGTAGGTTGAACCTCTGCTGAACTGATATAGTCCTTAGGTCGAATTTCTATGGAACTGATAGTTCGTAGGTTGAACCTTTGCTGAACAGATGTGGTCCTTAGGTCAAATTCCTATAGAACCGATAGTTCATAGGTTGAACCCCTACTGAACTGATGTGGTCCTTAGGTCAAATCCCTATGGAATCGATAGTTCGTAGGTTGAACCCTTGCTGAACCGATGTAGTTCTTAGGTCGAATCCCTATAGAACCGATAGTTCGTAGGTTGAACCCTTGCTGAACTGATGTGGTCCTTAGGTTGAATCCCTATGAAACCAATAGTTCATAGGTTGAACCCCTATTGAATCGATGTGGTCCTTAGGTCGAATCCCTATGGAACCGATAGTTCGTAGGTTGAACTCATGCTGAACCGATGTGGTCCTTAGGTCAAATCCCTATGGAACTGATAGTTTGTAGGTTGAACTCATGCTGAACAAATGTGGTCCTTAGGTCGAATCCCTATGAAATTGGTAGTTTGTAGATTGAACCCCTGCTGAACCGATGTGGTCCTTAGGTCGAATCCCTATGGAACCGATAGTTCGTAGGTTGAACCCCTGTTGAACCAATGTAGTTCTTAGGTTGAATCCCTATAGAACCGATAGTTCGTAGGTTGAACCCCTGCTGAACCAATGTAGTTCTTAGGTCAAATCTGTTGAGAAACTATGTTTTGATGATACATAATATGATATGCTGTCATACATGATAAATATATGATATGCTTTTATGCGATATGATAAATATGATATGTCTTCATGAATATGTTATATTATGACTGAATATGATATGTCATGCATTTAACAAGTATTTGATGCAAGGTTATTTCACCTAAGAAGAATGGAGACAACCTGATCAAGTATAACTATTTGATGCTATCATACTACTCTGAAGAAAAAGCTTGATGGGCCATACATTCATAAAGATTATCCAAGAAGGTCAGCTACTTCAAGATAAAGACTTTTTTCTTCTTTAGAGTCATATGTAACAGAACCTTCAGAAGCATGCATATTTCATATTACATTATATGCTTTAAATATCATACAAGCCATCTATTTACAAAAAGCAAAGCTTTCATAAAAGGATACGATATTTCAAAAACACCTTTTTTTAAACAAATCATTGTACTTTCTTACAAGCATTTATGAAAAAGACATTTTGACAAGATATAATAGCTCATGATTTCAAAAGCATTAATTGTACCTTCTAACAAACATTTATGAAAAAGACAACTTGAAAAGATATAAAAGCTAATGATTTCAAATATAAAAGAAAAAGACAAAAAGAATTAACTCATAATACACAATCATTTATCTTGAATTGACGATTTGAGAAAACAAATATTGTTTTATATATAAAACTACTTATTGTTTAAACAAGACAATTAAGGTTGGAAAAGACTTTTTATTTATTTAATACACACTCAAGAATGTCGACTTATACTTAAAGCTATCATTCTTTCTGTAAACATTAAATGCCATCTCAAAAAGCATTTGAGAAATGACCATTTATAAATAAAGTACTTAACAAGCATTTATTGTACTTATATACATTTAACCAAAGAAGTGACAATTTGTAAGAAAACTATTAATATACTACAAATCATTAAATTGAGTAAAAACAAAACTACACTTCAACGTTCAATGTACTACACAACATTTATTTTAAGAAAAGACTCATTACAAATTAAATATCATTTTTAATTACAACAACGTATAGTGTACCTCAAATAGTTAATTTATGAATGACGACTTTTTGAAAAAGCAATATAGTACACATATCATTTCACACAAAGTTGTTTTTTGAGATGACCTCACACCTCATATCTCAAAAGGACAATTATTTCAAAAAGCAATGACTATTTTCTTAAGACTATATATATACAAACAAAATAGTAATTCAAAAAGACACATGTGAGCTTTCAAAGAGAAAAACTCTTATTCGATATTCTGAAAAAGAGCTTAGAAAAAGAAAGAGAAAAAGAAAAGCTCATTGACAAAAGAATCAACTGTGTGAAGAAAAAGAACATTTTGTTCTCCTGAGATATTATTCTATCCATTTTTCAAAGAGAGAACTTTCTGAGAATCTTCATACGTGCATTCATATCATTCTGAAGGTTCTTTATGAAAGTGTTGTAACTTTCTGTTATCTACTGTATCCCTTCTCTGTTGAGAGAAGCAGACCTCTGCGAAAGAGGGTGTTTCCCTTCTCTATTGAGAAAAGTGGACCTCTATGAAAGAGGGTGTTTCCCTTCTCTGTTGAGAGAAGTAGACCTTTCTGAAAGAGGGTGTTTCCCTTCTCTGTTGAGAGAAGTAGACTTCTGAGAAAGATGGTGTTTTCCTTCTCTGTTGAGAGAAGTAGACCTCTGGGAAAGAGGGTGTTTTCCTTCTCTGTTGAGAGAAGTAGACCTCTGAGAAAGAGAGTGTTTTCCTTCTCTGTTGAGAGAAGTAGACCTCTGAGGAAGAGGGTGTTGTACTATTTATCCCGTAACATGGATTTTATAGTGAAAGGCTCAAGTGTTTTACTTGGGGACTGAATGTAGGTCAGTAACTCGACCGAACCAGTATAAATCCTGTGTTTATTTTGTTGTGCCTTATTGTCTTTAATTTTATTTTATCGATCTATATCATATTTCACTATTCACCCCCCTCTATTGGAATTTCAAAATCCCTATGAAACCGATAGTTCATATGTTGAACCTCTGTCGAACTAATATGGTTCATAGGTTGAACCCTATTTTGAACCAAATTCCTTCTCAAATTGTGATTCTTAGGTTGAATCCCTTTTTGAACCAATTTCTTTTCCAAAAACATGATCTTTAGATTGAATCCCATCTGATCCAATCTTTCATCAAAATCCTAGCTCAATTATTTTCCAGACCTCTAGGTCACCCAATTTTTCAAAATAGACCTTCGGGTCAACCAACTTCTCAACCAATTTTTGCAACCAAACCTTCGGGTTCTAATCTTTGTCTATACCAATTTTTATAACCAAACCCTCGGGTTACAATTTTGCCAAATATCAATCATTCCAAATCCAACTTTCAAGTTGGTTCTGCAAAATTCAGTTTTATATTGGTCATTCAAGATTTCAGTCAAGGATTTCCTTAATTCGATGTCAAGCAATTCCTTTCACCAAGGATTTTGAGAATATTTTACCAATTTGTCATAAAAAATAGTTGATCCCAAATTTTTATTGCACAAAATTTCATCTCAAGCTACCTTCAGTATTCTTTCTAAAAGGGCAAAATTCTTGCAAAGAAAGAACCAAAGTTCAAACCTTCTTTGTTGATCAACCAAAAGGATGAAGAAAAATCCTCGATATGGTCGGCAAAGGAAAAAATCAATGATGTCGAAAGGTCATAAGTGAATTGATATTGATCACAGCTATGGCACATTTTAAAGATCATTCTTCTGGTAATAAAGCAGTAAAATATCTTGAGCGATAAAAAGAATCCACTCAATCTTAATATCTCTATAATCACTCAAGTTGCAATTAATTATCATCAAGTTGAAGGCTGATATATGAGTTAGACCTCTGGGGCCAAAGGAGACTCAAATCATCTCCAAGTTGAAGGAGCATGTGACATGTCTTTCCAGGAAAAGTTCAAATCATTGCCAAGTTGAAGGCTAATGCGATGAACCTCCCAACAATCTTCAAAAGATATTTGATCAATGCTATTGATGGTTTTTTTGTAAGCGTTATTTAAAACATTATTTTATCATTGAAAGCATTTTGAAAAATCACCAATCAAGTAATAAAACCAGATTTCCACGAATGTGGCGAGTACGATTCAAATACTCAGAGAACGGGATACATTCACAATTAAATCTAAAACTTCAATTCATTAATATCATAAAATTTTATAACTAAGTTAACAGTACAATTCTAATTGAATTACAATCTAAAAATAAAAATGAACTGAAATGGATTGCTAAGTCTTCTCTAGATCGCCAGGGGTAAATTTGTCTTTTCGCCACACATGCATCTGCATTCGCAGTTTATATACACCTGTTGATCTGTTTCTAACTTATCAACCTAACACAAAAAAAACAAAAAGTCAGTCTATGATCAATTATGAATTCTGAATTACATCTACAACTACTTCTGAACTCATTATTAAATTAAACTACAATTAAAAACAAAGATAACTAAAACTGTAATTTCTAACTAAACTAACTAAGTAAACAAACTCTAACTAGTCTAACTACTGTTAGTAAATTAACTACATGCTAGAAAACATGAAAAACTATCGAAAATCAATTAAGTAAGTAAATGATTGTTTTACCCTTATTGTGGTGCAAAATGGATTCTGATAGGTTTTCGCAAACAGGAAATTTAAAGGAGAAAACAAAATCCAATTCAAAAGATTTTTCTTTTATTCTCTTTTTGACAGATTCAAGAGTCTGTCCGACTTTACGGAATTGAAAAACTCATCTGGAAACTCCGGATACAAGCGTTTCAAGTTCAATAAAAATTCTAGAATCATTTGACCCGAAATCTTAAATCGCGAAAAATTTAATCTTGGAAAACGCTAAAAGGGCAAACCAAATCAACTCAAAACGAGCTAATTTTTGGTTTGTAAACATTCAACACACTAATGAATAGAATAGAACAGTAATTTTGGTAAAACTCAAAAAATCTTCATAGAATATAACGAGTGTAATTGAGTGCAAAATTCTGATTACTATTTCAATGCACTATTGAGTTCAAACATCCAAATTTCACCCTTTTTCTTAGAATACATGCAATAACATCCATTGACAAACCTAAAACTAACTAACTGACAGAATATAAAACTATATATGCTAAATGATTTAATTCTAACAGGTATATCTAAATTATTTGAAAGAAGTGCAAGTTAGTTCTAACTAAAATGCTTGATTACATGCAATTGTTATACTATCTTAAATAAAAATGCAACTATGAATTAATTTAACTAAATTAATGCTGCTATCTAATTTAATCTACTTCCCTTAATGTGAACTAACTAGTTAACTCGATAAAGCTAAATGGAATCTAAACTAGCTTCAAATTAAAGTTAGTTACTAACCTACACCCAACCAAGGTTACTTGTCTAATTAGGGTTAGTCAAGGGGGCGACTAAGGATGGGTCTTAGACTTAGATTCACACCACCCTAGATGGACTACTACTTGTAAATATTAGATTTGCCTAATAAGACACTACACTGTACTACTGTGATTAATTCCTAGAGGCTAACCTAATTGGCAAGAAGGGGTAATATCACCTATTACATGGAATTCTCTTCATGCCCCTTATTCAACTTCTAAAATAGAAATGTAGAACTAATGTATATGTTAACTATATACTAACCTCACTGCTGCCTAACTACCTACAAGGGTGCCTATGAATAACACAAAATCGTAAAAACATTACTAAAAAAATTATGAAGATTAATTAGCTAACTATTGACTCAAGGAGAATGCTACAAATCTAGACCTAAAGAGGCTAAGTTTTCTAAACCTGCTAAACTCCAGAATTATAGCCATGGCTGTCTCCTCCTATGAGGAAGACGACAGCCATTGGCACAAATTAGATCCGAGTTTACAAAACAAACACAAAAAATGAATCGATTCTACTAACAAAACAGAACCAATCAAGCGAAAAGGAACTTAAATTGAATTAAGCTAACACACAACTAAGCTATGACTCTAATATGGATAAAACAAGGAACTACACTACTGTAACACATTACCATACTCAGATCTACAAATTGAAACCAACAAGAATCGATAAGATATCCCTCTAGCCGATTCGAACAAGCTGCCACCCTTAAAGACTTCACCCGGGATCAACCTAAAACTAATCTAGACTCAAGCTTAACACTGATGAAATGAATATTACATAGGCTGTAACTGAAACAAAAACAGGAAAAAATATTTTGGACATACACTACAATCGGCTAAGCTATGCTTAGTCGATCTCCACCTTTAGACTCAATACAATTCACAAAACCGATTAAACCCCTAAACTAACACTTACACTCGACCTATGGTATACAACTGGATCGACTAAGCAAAGACCCGTGTTGTATCTGCACGACTAAGCGGAGCTCGACGAGTTGTCCTTAGATGCGTGAGATACAAATGTGCCAAGTATAAAGACTTGAGCATAAAATTTAACCCAAAAGAGGCTTATGCTAAGTCATAAAGACTTTTGCAGATATTTAACTTATAGCCCTGAGAAGACTTTTGCGATATACACTAAGTCGTGGAGACTCGAGCGTCGTTATTATGAACTGCAACCCTAGGTGGTCAACACATTTACTTGAGTTGAATGGATGTGTGATTGCTTACTTACCAGACCATCATTGGTTCTGACCCCGTTTTATGTGGATTTCAGATGTTGGACCTGTGTTGCGATATGCGGAGCAAAGCGGTATCGAGTTTCATGGTTTATCTAGACAGAGTTATACTGCTTTCTTTTTTTGAACCTATACTGCTTGTCCAAGCAGTGATATTGTAATAAACATGTGGTTTTCGATAAAATGGAACACTTTGGTGGTCAATGAGTTGCTTGGCCACATACCTGTAATGTGCTCGGGGTTTTCTAAAACTGATGACTCATTATCGTCTGATTTCACTGCTAAAAGCTTTTCTAAGTTCCGCTGCAAAGAAAAAAAAGAAATTCATGAAAATTTTAACCTAGCTTTATTTTGGAAATCCGAGGCATTACAGAATTGGTATCAGAGCATGTTTCTGAGAAACCTGGTTCAAGATACGTCGTGTTTGCGATATCGCACTGTAAGTATAAATTTTATACTTTTTCTAATTTGAGTGCATCTTTGTATAGATGGCAACTTATGACTCACACGGTTATTGCTATCGTTGCAAGTTCATACACGACGAGTGGATATGCCCGTATGAGGTTCAAGACTGCCAGTTTTGTGGCGAAGATGGGCATTCCGCCAACGAATGCCAAAGGAAATATACCATCAATATGGGTCGACGGCGATCGCTTGGTCTTAGGGACAGGACCTCGCGTATTAGTGGATTACGTCATACAAGTCTTGGGAGTAGCCATACCCCATCGACTTCAGATGAACTACCACATCTGGTGGAGATTGACTCTAACTTCATTGAAGGATGTAACAACTCCTTTTATAATCCCATTATGATTTCGAATTCTCCGAGTCATAGTGCTATTATATGGAAGAATGAAGCGGCTTCACAAACGTCGAGCCTTAATGGCCAGGAAGAGGGATACAACTACTATTAGCCCATTATGATCTCAGACTCCCCGAGTCATAACAATATAGAGTGGGAAAGTGGACCGGCATCACTGATACATCGATAGTATTTGCTTGAGAGTGCGAAAGTGCTGCCTAAGCCAACTCTAGTTGTGCCTAAGCCAAGGCAATGCGGCAGTCGATGCTATTTTGAGTTGTTTGTGTCGAAAAAGAAGTTCAGTTCTTAAGAAACTAGTTGTGTGTTGGAGTTAATAGACTTATGCATATAGTTTCTCACCGCCTATGTCTGCCAGTGTGGCATGACACTTGTATACAATGGCGATACTTGTGTGATGGAATGTATATAAGTAAATAAAGTTTTACTTCACTATATATATCGAGAAACTAAAAATATGTTTGTATGTGAATAGATAAATGGCTTCTACGACGAGGAGAACCATGCCGAGCGAGGAGTTCCATACCCAAGAATTCTTGCTAGAGAGGCTCAACAACCTGGTAACAGTCATCTGTGAGACGAGGCCAGAACCAGTAATACCTCGCAACGAGAATCTGGAAGGAATAACTTATGAGAAGTTCCTCAAACTTGACCCACCAGTTTTTGTTGGTAGAGCCGATCTAGAGCAGGCAGAAAGCTGGATCGAGGAGACAGAACGTGCCTTCCTGGTATTGGGAGTACCAAAAGAGAAAAAAATGAACTTTGGCACGTATAGACTGAAAAACAATACACGGAAGTGGTGGGATATCACTAAGTTGATCCAGTTCTCATAACTTGAAGTCATTTCTTGGGAAGACTTTCGGAGGACTTTCATGAATAACTACTTCTCGTTACACTCCAGAAACAAAAAGAAGATGGAGTTTCTGGGATTGGAACAAGGTGGTATGAGTCTTACCGACTATACCACCAAATTTCAAAACCTTGAGCGGTATTGCTTTTGGTTGTTCGAGACAGACCAGAAAAGGGCTGACAAGTCCATAGTTAATGGTGGGAACTGTAACAGAACGTTCTCAAGTGGTCAACGTTCACGACAACCCTTTCAAAAGAAAAAGTTCCAAGGTGTGAACAATACTCAACAAGTCGTGAGGCCAAGACAGAACACGACTCTAAATGGTCAGCAGTCCAACTTCAGTTGCCCAAAGTGTCGTGTGAACCACCCTGGGAGGCCATGTCCTCGTGACATTGGTGTTTGCCTTTATTATGGCAAAATGGGCTACTTTATAAGGGATTGCACCAAGAAGGCTGCATATGAACAAAGGAGTAGTACCGGATCTATCGAACCCTCTCGCCAAGCACCGCAACATCCACAATTTCAATCACCACCATCTAAAGTAGAACAAAGGCCTGCTGCAGGTCAAGTATATGTTGTAACGACTGAACAAGTCGAAAATGGTGACCTCATTGAAGACACTGTACCTATAAATGGACATGCAGCTTACGTCTTGTTTGATTGTGGTGCTACTCATACCTTTATCTCTGATGATTTCACCGAACAACTCCACGCTTCGGTGCAACCGGTTGATAAAATGATCGAGGTATATAACCCGTTGGGTTCACGCACCAAATGTATCTAA
This sequence comes from Nuphar pumila, assembly GCF_984573655.1. Taxonomy (NCBI): domain Eukaryota; kingdom Viridiplantae; phylum Streptophyta; class Magnoliopsida; order Nymphaeales; family Nymphaeaceae; genus Nuphar; species Nuphar pumila. Next base: position 51,737,617 of record NC_143254.1, on the reverse strand, counting down.
TGTGTTAAAATTTTGGATATTGAGATAGCAGAGCAACACTTGCCTACTGATGTTATCCCAATCAATATGATGCAGTATGATGTCATTCTAGGAATGAATTGGTTGGCCCAGAACAATGCCAGGATTTTGTGTCACGAGGGCAGGGTGATTCTATCTCAACCGGGATTGCCTAAGGTGGAATACCAGTTATTCAAACCTATCCCGCAGAAATGACTCATATCAGCACTTAAGGTACAAAAATACCTTAGGAAGGGTTGTGTGGCCTTCCTGTTGAGTCTCTCAGTGGAAAATTCTACTAACCAGTCTCTTGAGAGTTTGAAAGTGGTGTGGGAGTTTCCTGATGTGTTTCCTAAGAAATTGCCAGGACTTCCGCCACTTCGTGAGGTTGAATTTGGAATTCAATCCTTACCTGGAACAACACTGATATCCAAAGCTCTATATCGAATGGCACCAGCTGAACTCAGTGAGTTGAAATGTCAGTTGAAAGAATTGATGGAACAAGGGTTCATCCGTCCGAGTGCATCATCGTGGGGAGCCTCGATGCTATTTATAAAGAAAAAGAATGGATCCCTTCGGTTATGCATCGATTATCAGATGCTTAACCAGACAACTATCAAAAATAAGTATTTGTTGCCTCGAATTAAAGACTTATTCGATCAGCTCAAAACAACAAGAGTATTCTCCAAGATCGACCTCAGGTCTGAGTATCATCAACTCAGAGTTAAGGAGGAGGATATACCCTAGACTGCCTTTAGAACGAGATATGGCCATTATGAGTTCGTAGTAATGCCCTTCGGACTCACTAATGTGCCTACTGCCTTTATAGATCTAATGAACCGGATATTCATACCATATTTGGATAACTTTGTCATCGTCTTTATCGATGACATTCTCGTATATCTAGTGAACGAGGAACAACATAAGGAACACTTGAGAATCGTCTTGAAAACCCTTCAGAATAATCAACTCTATGCCAAGTTTTCAAAATATGAATTCTGGCTAGACAAAGTGATGTTCCTTGGCCATGTAATATCAAAAGATAGAATCGCAGTGGATCCTGCGAAGGTAAAAGCTGTGATAGACTGGAAGCAGCCAGAGAATATCACTGAGGTCCGTAGCTTCCTTGGACTTGTCGGATACTACCAGAAGTTCATACAGGACTTCTCCCGAATCACCATACCCATGACAAAACTATTGAAAAAGGGAGTCAAGTTTGAATGGAACGACCAGTGTAAGGAATGCTTTGAAGTTCTCAAACAGAGGCTTACTACTGCCCTTGTCCTTACTCTACCTTCTCGTTAAGGAGGATTCGTAGCTTACACGGATGCCTCAGGGATGGGTCTGTGTTGCATGTTGATGTAACACAGCAAAGTGATCGCCTATGTGTCACGACAATTGAGAGCACATGAGAAAAACTATTCAACCCACGACTTGGAGCTTGCCACGGTGGTGTTCACACTTAAAATTTGACGACACTACCTGTATGGAAAGAAATTTGAGGTCATGTCGGACCATAAAAGCTTAAAATACCTCTTCTCTCAAAAAGAGCTCAATATGTAGCAACGGCGATGACTAGAATTCCTCAAAGACTATGAATTCACGCTTTCCTATCACCCTGGAAAGGCAAATGTTGTAGCAGATGTCCTTAGTTGCAAGACTATTGGCACTCTCGCCAGCCTCACAGGACAATGAAAGTTGATGAAGGATTTCGTCAACTGAAAGCCATTTTTAGCTGATTCTGGTAGAATTCGATTGTCATGCTTGACAATCCACATCGAGATCCTTGATCGAATTGTAGCTGAACAATTCAAGGACCCTCAGTACATGGAATTAAAAGCTCATGCTGAACAAGATGACACTTTCTTCTATTTGAAAGAAGATGGAGGAATATGGATGAAAGAAAGAATATGGGTTCCAAATAACCCTGAGCTAAGAGAGGAAGTACTCCAGGAAGATCATAGTAGCAAGTACACTATCCACCCTAGAGGTACCAAACTGTTTCGAGACTTACAGAGGAAGTACTGGTGGAGGGGTATGAAAAGAGACGTGGCTACGTTTGTCTAAAAGTGTTTGATCTGTCAACAAGTCAAGATCGAACATCAGCGATCTGACAGAAAAATGCAATGAATCGAAATTCCAGAATGAAAATGGGAAGGCATTGCGATGAATTTCATCGTAAGACTACCTCAATCCAAGAGACAACATGATTCAATATGAGTAATTATGGATAGACTCACCAAGTCTGCCCACTTTCTGTCAATCAACACTCGTTATTCAACTAAAAGATTGACAGAAATCTATGTTTGAGAAATCGTCTGACTCCATGGAGTGTCGATATCGATCATATCTGATCGTGACCCAAAGTTCACCTCCTACTTCTGGGAGCAGCTACAGAGAGCCCTGGGGACGAAACTCAAGTTCAGTACCGCATTTCATCCCCAAACTAATGGGCAATCTGAGTGGACCATACAGACTCTTGAAGATATGCTAAGAGCCTGTATGCTAAAATGGAAGCGTGATTGGGACTTCCACTTAGCGTTGGCTAAATTTGCTTATAATAATAGCCACCACGCTAGCATTGGGATGACACCGTATGAAGCTTTATACGGACGACCCTGCCGATCACCAATCCATTATTTTAATTCTCTTTTTGGAAATTCCAGAAAATGAGGATTTAACTATAAAAACAATGCAAAACCCTAGGCAATTCGGTTTTGCCTAGGGTTTTGTGCCCCTTTGAAGTCTGATTCTTGATCCTCCATCCTCTCTCTCAGTCACCACGCCCCATTTTCTCCTTTCCTTGGGTTTTGCATGGAAATTCCATGCATTTACATATAATCGCCCCCTTCCTTTCCATTTTTCCCTCTTCTTCTTTCATGTCTTCCATTGTTGCTCATCCCTATTGCTGATTACTGCTATTTTTCTGTGTTTTGCAGGTGTAGGAGAGCTTGGAGGCGTCTACCATGGCTGGGGTGCCATCTGTTCCACCAAGGTAAGTCGGCTCTACCTCCATTCAACCCTCTTTCCACCCGATTTACAATCGGTTCCTATTTCGTTGTTCGGCGCAATTCAACCCTCCTTATCCCAGCGAGGCCCATCATCTAAGGCAAAATCACAGCATCATTGAAGACCTCTAGGCGCATCTCCTGTGGCTCAATCCGCTCTTTCTAACCTCCCATTCGTCAGACGGCCAGATTTAGGTACGTCTTCTTTGCACCTTTTCTTTTAGTGTAAAACCCATGGTGTGTGTGTTTATTTTCTATTGTATGTGAGTTTCCTCTATTGCTAGCCTTAGCGTAGGTCTGGTTGTGCTTGAACCAGCACGTATTGCTGGGCACCCTTTTTGAGGGGTTTTTTAGCAATCATTTTTAAATTCGTGAATGGGGCTAATATGGGTTGGATTGGGTACGTTTTGGCCCAGATGGCCCTTTTGGATCCGAAATGACCCGGTTCGCACCGAGGTCTGATCTGTTTCACTAAAAATGTGATATCTCTCTCGTTTTAAGTCCGATTCGAACGAAATTAGAACCGTAGCTCAATGACATCTATATGCATCTAAGTGTGGGTTCTAAACCTATAAATGATGCATTTATGCAATAAAAATATATTGTGATTATGAGTAATTTATGCATCATCAGCTATCATAAAGAGATTTTCAACCAAAGAGACAATATTATCAATCTAATCCCTGGGGACAAGGAAGGATTTGATCACCTCCAAGTTGAAGGAGGATGTGACATGCTCTTCTAGAGAAGATTCAAAACATCTCCAAGTTGAAAGCTGATGTGATAAACTTCTCGCCAAACCCCAAGAAAGCTTAATTTTATGTCTCAAAGAGTGCAAAAAGATTATCATGGGTGAATCTTAGATATCAATCTATCAAAATTGCTACGAATCATCTTTATCTTTATGAAATTCTTTTATAAATTTCTTTCCATCCAATTGCTTTTATGAAACTCAAAACATTTCCTCTCCCTTCATATCAAGGAAATGGATAGCTTTCTTGACGAAACTCAACAGCAACAAAACTTGAATTTGATTCTTGATCCTACAGAGTTAGCCCAATTAGAGGAAATACTCTAGGTAGAAAAAGCGAATATTCTTCTCACAAACGTGCACATTTCAATCATTTTTGAATCAACTATAATTTTTATCTTATTGGCAATGTTTTCTGGCTATCCTGACATGAAGCGAGAACTTGACATCCATTTTGCTATATCCTGACATTGTTTCATCCCTCATTAAAACTTGATAACCTGGAGTTTTCAAAGTCCTTTCCTTCTGTTTGGTTTGAGCACCCGGACTCTCAGATTCGCACATTTCCCTGCTTTCCCCACTGTCCCACCATAGATAGTTATTTTTCTGGTTCTAGGTCGAGCCTAGTTTCCGCAAAAGGTCGTTTCAAAAACTTATTTTAGTCTCAGTCATGAGACGCCCCATTCTATATCCCTTTTTCCAAAGCTTTAGGGACCCCCATTCTTCCTGCCTTTTGCAACCCCTTTCGAATTCTTTGGGCAAAATCCAGAAGTCCCATCATGGTGTCTTCATCCGAAGATTACATATCCGTTCAGGTTAAGGATTGTACCTGAGCCTCACCTCGTGAGATATTTTTCATCCTCGTTCAGGCAAGGGTTAAACCTGAGCCTCATTTCATGAGGTATTTTTCATCCCCGTTCAGGTAAGGGTTAAACCTGAGCCTTATTTTATGAGGTATTTTTTGTCCCATTTAGGTTAAGGGCTAAACCTGAATTTCTGTAAAAGCTTATTTTGTCTTAATCACGAGACTTCTCCTTTATCAATCTCCCCTTTCAAAGCGTTAGGGATCTTAATTCTTCTCATGTTGTACAACCTCACTTCGTGAAAATCATGTTCATAATTAATTATTTCATACCCAGTCAGATTTTTCTAACTGGGCATTATATTTTAAAATTTTGGTGTGTTTTTCTTTGCTACTAAGCTCGGCTTTCAACCGGCTTAGCAGCAAAAAGGGGCATCTGTAAACACCTCAAATTTTTTAGGTCCCTTCTGGACATCTCTTTTCGTAGATGCCAAACCTCTGCAGGGCAGTATAGAGTCTCACCCCTAGGTTTATCCCAGACTAGAGGTCAATTTACCAGATTTTGTTGATGAAATTACCATTTTACCTGTGGGTCACACATAAACTTTTATTTGTTAGACTTAGCCAAGCTCAGATTAAGTTAAAAAAAGTTAGAATGTCTGTCATTTCTAGCTCCCCTGAGCTCATGATGAGCAGTGTCAGCCCATTCTGACTAAATTTAACTCATTTCAGGAGAAATGAGCTCATTTTAGCTCAAATTTTAACTAAATTGTCCCTGAGTCAGTCAAATCCATTAGATCCTATCCTCGTGAGTCTAATCTGAGTTCACTAGGAGTTTGAATAACCCAGTTCTAGTTCAAAGTCACTTTTTACACACTTGAACCTTTGTTTCAGCTCATTTTAGCTCGTTTGAGATCAATTCAGTCTAAATTGAGCTAACTCCAGTTGATTGAGCTAGTGTTTTAGCTCTAAATTTAGTTCATCTGAGTATAATGGACTTCTGATTCAGTCCATTCCAAACCTATCTAGTTCAAATTAGTTCAGACCAGTTTAGTACCGTGTTTTACCCCTACAGGGCAAAAACAAAAAAATAAAAAATTTCTCAGAATGTTGTTTCTACCAATTTTCCCAACTGGGACAAGCCCTAATTCGAACTCAGATCAATTCCTATATTTGATATTTTATCAATATCCAAAATCCAATGCATTTTAATTCGGATATTGGATCCAATATTGGATTTGATGTCCATTTTTCATCTTGGACTTGGATTTTTCATATAATTTCATTCTATATTCTATATCTAGAGTCCAACCTGACTTTCTGAACCTATAATGTCTTGTTAGATATCCAAGATCCAACTAATCATTTCCAGATCCATTTCTATCTGAATCCACATTCTGATCCATTCAGAAGGATATTCAGAACCAATTTCTGAATTGAACTTAGATTCATCTGATATCTGAGGCACAATTGCATTTTCTAATCCAGATCCAAGATTCAATTCTATTTTCTGAGTTGGATCCAAGATCCAAATCCAAATCTCAATTTTCATCATGAATTTGGGTTTTTTATTTCAATTTTCAGAAATCCATATTTAGGGTTCAATTGCCATTTCAGATCAATTTCCTTCAATCGAGATTCAGATCCAATTTTATTCAAAACTTTGGATCCAGGTCCTTTTTAAAATTCAATTTTATCCTAATTTCAAAATCAATTCTTGAATTTCAAATTCAAATCCATCATTTTGTAAAAATCTTTTGAAAAATACCCAGGATCCAATTCATAATTCAATCTGGATTTCAAAATATCAAAATGGATCTAGATCCAAAGTTAAAATCCAGTTTTTATCCAAAATCAATTCTTGGATTTCAAATTCAAAATCCATTTTTTACCCCAATTTCAAAAAATAATCTTTGAATTTCAAATCCAAATTCAATGTTTTATAAAAAATTTCAAAATTCAATCTGGATCCAGTTTCAATTCAATTTGGATTTCAAAAATTTCCAAATGGATCGCAGATCCAACTGAGATCCATTATGTTTAAATTCCAAAATCCCCTTTATTTTTCATGTTTTATTTTCACTTTTATTTTCTAATCTTTCATTTTAATCTTTTAAAAAAAAAGGAAAAAAATATTTCTTTTCTAAAGAGAACAACATTTGGTATTTTTCAAGTTTTAAATAAAATCCATTTTGAAAATCCCTTTTTTGCTTAAAAATCAATTATTTTAAAGCTCACTTTTAAAATCTTCTTTGCTTTTAAAAACCACATGGGCACCCACTTGCAAAGTGGTGCCATGTGTCAATTTTTTATCAAACTACCCTTTATGTCCATTTAGAAATTTTCAAAAAGACCCACATGGGCACCCACTTGCAAAGGGGTGCCATGTGTCAAAGTTTTGACAAAGTGCCAACTTTTGCCCACTTAAAAAAATGGAAATACCTACATGGAGTTGGCACCAACCATGGGAGATATTTTCCAATATTTTGATACCCAAAATACCTTCACTTCAAACTATAAATAAGACCCCTTGGAGGTCTCTTTTCCATAACTTGAAAAATTTGAGAAATTGAGAGAATCCCCAAAAAAGAAGAATTCTCTCTTTCTCTCCTCTTCTCCCTCTCTCTCTCCTTCCTTCCTCCTTGGGATTGACTCCAAATAGGGAGAAGAAGCTCCCCTCTTCAGCCCAAAGGTAAGCCCCTTCTTCCCTCTTTTGATTTTTTTTCTCTTTCTTTTCTTTTATAATTTTTAATTTTTGTAGTTAGATCTTTTCTTTTCTTTCAATTTCTTTCTAAAATAGCAATCTAGATCTACCTTAGTTCCATGTTAATTTTCATTTTATGCTTTTGAATTGCTATTTGATTTGTGCATTTTCATTCTAGCCACTAGAATTATGAGATTTGATCTTCAATAAATCAAATCTCATATTCAATGGGCTAAATCAAATTCAATTTATGCCCCAATGCTTTCAATTTTATTTTTAGATGTTTTAATTCTATTTTTGCATCATTTTTATCATCATCATCATCCATGATCTGAAATGATAGATCTCATGTTTGATCATTAGATCAATTCATTATGAGGTTCTATCCCATTCAATCATGTTTAGATAATATTTTTAATTCTAGTCTAATTTTAATTCTATCAATTCGTATATAATTAGGCATCATTTTAATCTAATTTTTTATTACATCTTCATTCATGTATTTTCGGGATCACCACAAAAAATCAGATCAATCTGAGTTGATTTGTCTCCTTTTAAAAATCGGGATTCGGACCCTATCATTTTACTTTGTCCGATTTTGACTCGAAATAACACCAACTTCCCGAAGTGATTTCTCCCTAACCAAAGATGATTTCTTCGATCCATAAAAAGTGTTGTCTCTGCCATTGAATCTAGCTTGTTAATGCCAGATTTTAGCAATTTCTATGGTGTTTTCATGCTTGATTTTGGTCAGAAACCATGACCCTATCACACTGTGTCATTTTGATGGCTCAGATTTTAGCCCATTTTGTCAGAGTCAGATCTCCCTAATGGGTTATCATTTTTGAGATATGTAAAAAGTATCTTCTTCATCTGCATGTCTAATTCATCTCTGTGAAATGTCAGCAATTTCTATGCAATACAAGAAAAATGTGGATTAGCGATGAATGCTATCCGTCGCTAATTCATCGCTAAACAGTTTAGCGATGGATTGGCGACAGATTAACGATGGATAGCGTCCGTCGCATAATCCTGGTTGCTAATTAGTGATAGAACTTATCTGTCGCTACTTCCGTCGCTAATTTGCGACAGATTAACGACGGACATGATCCATCGCTATTTTAAATTAGCGATGGATAATATCCGTCGTGAGTCTGACGCTATTTTAAATTAGCGACAGATATTATCCTTCGCTAATCCGCCGCTAATTTTTTTTTAAAAAAACAAATTTTAAATTGCTCTCTGTCGGGCAGTATTCTGGCAGCAATAGGCCGGACTTGTACCGCACCACACATGTGTTGCACCCGAGCAGCCTGACCTGCCACTGCGGGGTCTTTTGCATAGAACCAGCATGCTCTCCAGTGCACTCTTCAGCATGCTCTTCGATGCACTTTCTGGTGCGCTCTCCGGTTCTGCACAACGCAGTGGTTGGTAAGCCAGAAGCCCGTCTTCCTTAACGACACCATCTGCGCCAACATCGCCTATGGCAAGCACGACTTCGTCTCTGAAGACAAGATTATCACCGCCACAGAGGCAGCGAATGCTCACCGGTTGATCTCAACGCTCCCACGGGGCTACGACACCCGCATAGGCGAGCGCGGCGTCCAGTTCTCTGACGGGCAGAAGCAAAGGATCACCATCATCAAGGACCCCAAGACCCTCTTCCTCAACGAGGCCACCTCCGCGCTGGACACGGAGTCAGAGCGCGTAGTCCAGGAGGCACTAGACAGAGTGATGGTGAGCAAGTCAACTGTCACCATCGCCCACCACCTCTCCACGATCAGAGGCGCCAACGTGATCGTCGTGGTGAAGAACATAGCAATTGCTGAGGAGGGCAGCCACGAGACGCTCGTTGGCATCAAGGATGGGCTCTTCTTCTTCATCTTCTTCCTCGCGTTCCTCTGCCATGAAGTCGTCATCATTCGAGAAGTCATCAGTTTAAATTTCGAATGGGGAGAGAAGGAAATTTTTGTGCCTTAGATGGGACGGTGCAAAAGAAATTCCCTCGCTAATTAGCGTCAGATTAGCTACGAAATAATTCCCTTGCTAATTTCGTCGCTAATTAGCATTTTTCTTGTAGTGGTTGGCGACGTAAAAAATTCATCGCTCATTAGTGACAAAATTACGAGGGAGATATTTTTGTCGCTAATTTTATAAATATTTTGAATGTTAGCGATGGATAGTTTTCTCTCGCTAATCCATTGCACATTTGCGACGAAAAAAATTCGTCGCACATGTCCGTCACTACTCCACGTTTTTCTTGTAGTGATTGTGTATTTCTATTTCTTTTGCATTTAAAACTGAGAACATGTCAGTTTGCAATCCCAAGCATTGCTCAAACACAGGATCGATTTTTTGCAATCATATCTCCCTAATGAGAGATCATTTTCTAGATTTATAAAAAAAAGTCTCCTTAAAATATCTAGTTTATGAATGCCAATTTTCATAAATTTTTATTTTCTTTTCACTGATCATTTAGATAAAAAATCAAAATCCTATTATTTTTCTTTGTCAGGCTTTTACAGGTTTTGGATCAATTTGATTGGATCGGATCTCCCAAATGAGAGATCATTTTTAAGATTTGTAAAAAGGATTATTCTCCTTGACATGTCTAGTTTACCTCTGTAATTTTGTGTCAATTTCTATAGACATTTCATATTTGATTCTGATCTAAAATTAGAACCCTACCATTTTGCCTCATTAATCATTACTTAAATCTTGTCTCATTTTGTTTAGATTAGCTCTATATAATAAAACATCATTTTCAAAATCTGTAAAAAGGATTTTTCTTTATTTTGTGTCTAGTTTATCCATGTTAAATTTCATAAACTTTCATGTTTATTTGATTTTTCAATTCTGCTAAAAATCGGGACTGGTTACAGAACTTCAAGTTCTGTAACAGGACCATTTCCTGATATAGAACAGTGACTTTTCGAAGTCACCATTTCCAAACCAGGATTGATTTTCCATTTTTATAAATTGGAGTCATTTTCTGGTTGAATTGAGCAATTGATTCCACAAATTTGGAGAAATTGAGTCGGTTTAGCCATTGAAATACTAAAATTATAGAAACTTGTCTGCTAAAATCCGATTCCCTGTTTCTAAAATTAATTCTCTAGTGTTTTAATCATATCTCAAGTTTTAAAAATAATTTTGAAGTTCTGTAAAAGAGAAATATTTTTCTGATGTGTCATGAATCTATGGAGTCATTTTGAGCTTCATTTAAGTTGTTTTAGACCTCTATTTACCCAAAAAGCTCTGACAGGTCTGCTTGTTAAATCCTGGTTTTACAAAATTCTGTTTTAATTGGATAAAAAGCCTTAATGCGGATTTTTCTTTAATTTTTTCTTATATTTTTCAGTTTTAAAGTGTTTTAAAGGTTGTTAAGAGTCTTCATATCTATTTTAATAAATTTATATGGTCATTTAACCCTTCATCCATTGCATTTTTCAAAACTTGTTTGATAAAAATCATTGTTCTTGTTAAATTGGGCATTTTAACTTTTTTAAATCAATTTTCAAATGCAATTCGTATATTTCATAAATTGAAAATGATTTTTACCAACTTAGAATGCCTTAGCTTCATCTTAAATATATTTTAGAGTTTATTTGCTTTGTATTTCAATCATTTTCAATACATTTTCATAAAATCCTCAATTTCAAAGATAAATTTATTTGAAACTCAAGTTTTAAAATGAATTTAGATATTTTAAAACTCCAAAATATAATTTTAAATGCTTTTGCAAAATCATGCATCATATGCATTTATTTTGTTTAATTTTTAGTTTTATTTTTTTAGGATATAAAATGCTAATTTTGGATATTTTCTTCATTTTTTCAATAATTGAAAAAAAATCATAAAAACCTACATTTATTTCTAACAAGTTTTCTCATTTTGTAAGATTTTTTTTTTTCAATTATTGTAATTAATTCAAGGGTTATAATAATTCAATTAATGAGAATTTTTACTTTATGCAGTTTAAATTTAATTTCCATGATAAACTGTTTCATGTCATTTTATTTTTATTTTATATACACCATGGTGAAACACGAATGACACGTGCACCATTTAATAGAGGATAAATAAAAGTAAGTAAAGTTTGTATTTATGGGCATAGTCAGAATATGAATAATGCTTAGAATTATTATTCATTATTAAATAAAATTTAACCTACACTTTTAGGTCATTTTTAAAAAATCATCAATTTTTAAAATCAATTTCTCTTTTCTTCCTTTATTAGAATTTAAACAAAGATTAATTCAAAGTATATTTGTGGCCATAGTCATGAATATATAAAAATTAATCTTGTTTTAATTTTATAAAGGCACAAAATTTATTTTCTTTATTAGAATTCAAATAAAGATTAATTCAAAATATATTTGTGGCTATAGTCATGAATATATGAAAATTTAATCTTGTTTTAATTCTATAAAAGCATAAAATTCTCTTTTAATATAAATTTCAAATAAACTTCAGTCAAATTCCTTCAAAACTTTTTATAAAATAATGCATTCATCACTTAGGATAAAATTACATCATTTGAATATTTTCCATTTTCAAAATATTTTTAATTTCCAAGTATTTTCAAGTGATTTTCGAAATTTATTTTCCATTTTTGTTTTATTTTCAAAAGTAAATTCAAAACTATTTTGGAAAATGAATTTTAATTTCAAATTTAAAATCATTTGCAAATTCAAAGTGTTTTCAAAATTATTTTCAATAAATCTCAAATTCTTTGGTTTGTATGCATTGCACAATGTTGCCATAGTCCTGTAGCATGGATAATTTTGGTCTACCCATCAAGTATGCACGTGGGCATTTTTTCCTCACCTTGGATCCCTGACATGCCTTCTCATCATTAAACAGTAGAACCTTAAATCAAGCCTGTGTTCTTTTGCTGATGCTTGTAAAGGGCAGGGGCGTTTTAGGAATTAACAAAAACATTAGAATAGGAGATTTGGGGGAAAAAAATGTTTCCTACCCTTATACATGGTTGCAAACTGTAGTGGCTATTATTTTTCAAACTTGGTTGCTGATTAAAAAATGATTTTTCTTGTTATCATGATATGATCAAGGTCCACGGATTCCAAATGAAACGTGTCTTGCAAGCCCTTGTGATTTTGTAGTCCCTTGTAATCTTCTATTGCATCTTTTCAAGCCTGTGTTCTCTTGCTGATGCTTGTAAAGGGAAGGGGCGTTTTAGGAATTAACAAAAACATTAGAATAGGAGATTTAGGGAAAAAAATGTTTCCTACCCTTATACATGGTTGCAAATTGTAGTGGCTATTAATTTTCAAACTTGGTTGCTGATTAAAAAATCATTTTTCCTGTTATCATGATATGATCAAGGTCCACAGATTCCAAATGAAATGTGCCTTGCAAGCCCTTGTGATTTTGTAGTCCCTTGTAATCTTCTATTGCATCTTTTCATTTGTGTAATCTTGTCTTTTTTCCTCTTTTCAAAGTCTTCTGTTTCTCCATGCCACCTTCTTTTGTTTTCATACTGTATGAGGATTGAACACATGAACAATTTTTATTTAAACCTCCTTCCGTTTGAGAAACTGAGTAGCTCTTGCATTCTCATAGATGCACTATTATTTACTTTACTACCTGAACATGATATGTAGGCCACTTTTACCTGAATAAACTTCTCTTTGAATGTTTCACTCCTGTGATAGTATTTTTGAATGGTACCAAGTCGATACCAACCCCTAATTTCATTCAGGTGCAATCATTTTTCTGAATGGTACCAAGTATATACCAACCACTGATTTGGTTCAGGTGTTCTAGCAAAGTAGCCCCTCTTTGGTGGCATTGGGTTTCAAAATTTATGGTTGGTAGAATGAGCTGGGGAAGCACATTAAGCGTTGATGTCTTCTACCAATTCATTGATCACAAGAGGGACTTTTGCAGCTTTTTGGCAACGGTGTCATGTTCTAACTTGTACAATGACATTCTGCTAATGATTCTTTTTTGCTTTTTTCTGATTTTATTTCAGCCCTGTCGACGAGAGTGAGGATGGTGTTGGTGCAGAGTTTCACATCTGTATTCGAGTTCTTGCTGACAAAGTGGGTTACCTTTCGCGGCATCGTTCTGAGCTTCAAGAGCGGTGTTCCAAATCTGAAGCTGCAGAAGGACATCTCTTGGAAGAGCTGGAAGGGAAAAATGAATTGGTTAAAAGTTTATTTGCAAAGCTCAAGCTTGAGAAACAGGTCAATTATATGCTGCTTCTTGAGATGCTAATTGTTTCCATGTACTAATAGTCAGTGTATTGACAATATTTATCTGTAACAGCCAAACATGGATAAGATTTCTTTCCGTCCCTTGGAATTCCAAGGGATTGCTGCTTTTGTTCTCAATTCTGGAGGGCACTATTAAGCAATTAACAGAAACTGCTCCAATTATTTCCTTTCATCAGAGTCGGTTGCCCTGTTTGTGGAAAACCTGCCAAGCAAGCCAAGTTACATAATTGGGCAGATTGTGCATGTTGAACACAAAGGTAGTGAGGGGGGCGATTTCTTTTGGAGATGCAGCTGTTAAATCAGATCATCTAGATGAAGCTGAGACCTCGGAGCTTCCCATGGTAGACAAGTCACAATGCATTGGCAAAACATCGGCCATTTCCATCACTAATCCTTACGGCCTTCCAATCAGCAGCTAGTATTTTGTTGTAACAGTGGCCATTATACCTGATGCTATTCAATCTTCCTAGGCGCACCTGCCACCCTACTGATCAAGCCATTAGAGGTGTATATAGATGTTGATTCCGACTTCTCTTTTGTACAGTTGCAGGTTTTAGTTCTTGTAGCTTCCCATGTTGTCTCTCTTTTTCCCTTCTGTACAGCCAAGCCACTGTAAATTTTCTGTGAATACCTTCCTGATAGATTATTTCCAAGGTGCTCCAAAATGGAGTTTCTTACAGTTTTTTTGTGCCTGTTCTGAAAGTCCATAAATAGACCTACATTCCTGATGCTATAAAAAGCAAAGTTGTGGGTTCCCTTGCGTTAGGAGGTAAAAATGACATTTTACTATTGTAAATGGCCTTGTACATATAAACTCACTTAGACACTCGTAACACTGGGGCGCGGAACAAATGAATGTTTTACAAGGCCACAAACTTGGAATTGCAAATGGACCACAAAGAGCCTTGTAAGGTTATTGTTGGGTTAAACCACCACGTTGGTGGTGGTTACCCACGATGTGGGTAACGCTTCCCCACATGAATGCGTTCCTTCCGTTAAACCTGAAATCAGAGGGAACGGTTACTCAACCGTTCCCATTTTGTGTTTATAAAAGGGTCTCATGAGCAACCCTTTCAAGCAGTGCAATACAGAAATTATAGAGGGGAAAAAGGTCGACTTACCGGTAGCATTCGGAGGCCTGCGCTCTTGGTGGCTGCATACCGGCTAAGTTGAAGGAAACCTCCTCTCCGGCAAGCACAACTCCTTCAATGGCCGCCTCAGGTACGCCCTGCGTGTTTTTGTTGTCTGTTTTTGCAGGGCCACCACTCCGATGTGGGAAGTCGATTTCGACTTCGCCGGAAAAACCCCTGCCGAATCCCCACATTGCGTTAAGGGCCCACACCCCGCTTCCGCTGCGGGCTGTGCTCCGGTTTGACCAGCAACGCAGGTCACCGTGGGGTGACCCTGCTGCTGGTCACTGACGCCGGCACCGGCGACTGTCGCCGTTGGGCGACAGATTAAAAAAAAAAAATACTTACCTCAGTTTTTTTTTTAGGGTTTTTCCTGTCGGCAAGGTCTCCCGCCGACGTCTACTTCTTCATCCACCATTAGAAAGCTGTGGGAGTCGTCGCCGGTGACTTTTGAGTCGCCGGATTTCTAAAATCTTCTGCGGCATCAGATTTGGCCGGCGGATGGACGCTTTTGCCGGAGAAGTAGCGCCATCGAACGACGGCATTGGTCGCCGACAGGCGCCGGCGTTGATCGCTGGCATGCGGCGGCAACACTCTGCAATTTTTGAAAAAGGGCGAAATAGGGTTCAGAAAACCCTAATTCGACCCTTATCATTTTGTTTTTTCGGGTCGGGTTCATTTTCTGAACCGGACCCGCCCACCCGAATCCAATCCATAAGGTGATTCGGATCGGATCAGGGATTCGGGTGGGGACCCGCTCGGGTCCGACCCGGATAAGGTAAACCCCGGGTCATACCCGGATCCAGCGGTTACCGGGTCCGACCCGGATTCGGTTATTACCGGGTTCGGCCCGGATCCAATACGAGCCGGGTTAGACCCGGATCCAATGAGTACCGGGTCTGACCCGGATCCGGATTGTACCGGGTCTGACCCGGATCCGGTCTGTACCGGGTCTAACCCGGATCCAGACCATACCGGGTCCGGATAACCCCGGGTCTGACCCGGATCCAGAAGGGTCCAGGCACTATTTGGCCTGAACCGGATCAGGGACTGACCCAACCCTTTTTTCGGGACTGGTTCAGAGCCGTTTTTGGCCGGTTCCGAGATGCTAAGACCCTGTTTTTCTTAAATATAAGAAAATATAGGGGTTTTGGCATACGGTTATAGGGTTTTAATGAATTTTTGTTCATATTTGACCCGGTTCATAAGATTCAGAACCGGTTCGGACCCTTGGATGACCGGTTCGGGGTTGTTTCAGACCGGTTCAGAGTGCTTTAAGATCAGTTCGTGATACATATGACTGGTTCATTTAGTTTAAGAACCATTTCGAGGGTCATATGTCTAGTCCATTCGGTTTACAGACTATTTTAAGATATAATTTTGCATATTAGCATTAAGGATAGTTAAATGAATCAGTGTTTTCATGTCACCAAAGTGACTGAATACACGTGAGTCATAAATGAATTTTATACTATCATCCAGTTCCTAAGCCGATATGCACATTGTACTTATATTCATGAAACGATAGACGTCCCAAAGGTAGTTTTATCGTGTTTGGAATTTAAGTAGGGTAGAATAAGGTAAATGTGTCGAGATACATCACACATGTGTATCCAAAGATACCTTGTGTTGATGGTCTATCTTCACAAGAACCTTAGTTTTACCGAATATGGTCGGTAGGCGAAGTGGTTTCGCATGTCGGAGCTCTTACCAAAGTAGGACTTCGATGACCCCCTTCACTCGCTTGGAAAAAAGCATATCAAGGGCCTTTATTATTTTGCTTTTTCCACTAAAGTTTTAGTTTCGTATGAATGCTTCCTGATATGTGTTTTTTGTCATGCAGTTTCTAGTTCTGTGATTTTAGATGGCTCTAGCTCTATACCTTTTCTAGATGGATCCAATTTTAGTGATTGGAAAGAAACTATTTTATTTGCATTAGGGTATATGGATCTAGATCTGGCCCTAAGGATAGATGAACCCACTGCCCTCACTGATCAGAGTACTGCTGATCAAAAGATTGCTTTTGAGAAGTGGGACCGCTCGAATAGACTTAGTTTGTTGCTTTTGCAATCTAAAGTAGCTAAGAACATTCGAAGTGCTATCCCACAATGCAGAACAGTGAGAGAATTCATGAATGCCATTGAGGCACAGTTTGCGAGTTCAAACAAGGCCAGAGCCAGTACCCTGATGTCAAAACTGATATCTATAAAATATACTGGAGGGGGAAACATTCGCCAGCACATTTTGGAGATGAGAAACATAGCGTCTCAGCTGAATGACATGAAGCTCACCATCTCTGATTCTTTCCTAGTGCATTTAGTCCTAACATCCTTACCCTTGGAATACGGACCTTTCAAAATCTCGTACAACACACATAATGATGAATGAACATTTAATGAACTCATGTCTAAGTGTGTTGAAGAAGAAGAGAGGATGAAAGGTGAGAAGGTGCAGAGTGCCATATGACTTCTCATACGTCAAAGGTAGGACCAAGAAAGAATGCATTTAAGAGAAATGCTAGGAAGAAGCCAACTGGGGATAAGTCATCCCAAGATAGGCAATCCAACTCTGCTCCCATAAAGTGCTTCTTTTGCAAGAAGAAGGGACACATAAAGGCAGATTGCATAAAGTACAAGAAGTGGTTGGAAAAGAGAGGTAATTTGTCATTTGTTTCTCATGAATGTAATTTATTATAAAATCCTGAAAATAGCTAGTGGATTGATTCTGGTGCTACTGTTCATATTTCCAACTGTCTACAGCTGTTCCTGAGCAGAAGGGAACTAACAATGCATGAGAAAAGCATCTATTCGGGAAACAAGATGTGTTCACATGTGAAGGGTGTTGGAACCTGCAGGATTACTCTGGATACGGGCGTAGTTTTAGATCTTCATGATGTCTTTTATATTCCATCGTATATTAGAAACTTAATTTCAATTTCAAAGTTGGATAAATTTGGATATTGTTTTAAGTTTGAAAATTCCAAATTGTTCATATTCAGAAATTCAATTGAAATTGGTTCTGCATCTATTTATGATGGTTTATATAGATTGAAGTGAAGATCCAAACTCAGGAGTCTTTGACTTCTGAATACGCATTAGTTGGAAATAAACGTAGCATGATGAATGATAAATCTTACATGCTTTGGCATCGAAGGTTGGGTCATATCTCTGAAAAGAGAATAAAGAGACTGGTAAATGAAGGGATCTTGCAATCTCTAGATTTTACTGACAATGACCCATGTGTTGATTGCATAAAGGCTAAGCATACAAACACATATAAAGAAGGTGCCAAACGCAATAGTGAGATATTAGAAATAGTCCATACGGATGTATGTGGACCGTTTTCCCCCTGTTACACAGGCAAAAAATATTTCGTCACCTTTATTGATGACTATTCTCGGTATATGTATCTCTACTTGATTTTCGAAAAATCTGATATTTTTCAGATGTTTAAGGAATTTAAGAAAGAAGTAGAGAAACAAACCGATAAGTTTATTAAAATAGTCAGGTCTGATAGAGGTGGCGAATATTATGGTAGATTTACTGAGATGGGGCAAAGGGAAGGACCATTAGCGTGATTTCTTAAAGAGGAAGGCATTGTTCCTCAATATACCATGCCTGGTAGTGCCTATCAGAATGGTGTAGCTGAAAGGAGAAATCGTACGCTTAAAGAAATGGTCAGGGCTATGTTGAATTATTCAACACTTCCCATAAAGTTGTGGGGTGAAGCCTTAAGGACAGCTGTGCATATTTTGAATAAGGTTCCTACGAAATCTGTGCCTAAAACTCCTTACGAGTTGTGGACAGGTAGGAAACCATCACTGTCTTATATGCACATATGGGGATGTCCTGCATAGGCTAAACTGTATAACCCCCACATTAAAGCCTTTGATCCAAGAACAACCAATGGATATTTCATTGGTTATCCAGAAAGATCAAAAGGGTACAGGTTTTATTGCCCATCTCACTCACCACAGATTGTTGAAACGGATAAGGCTAAATTCCTAGAAGATGGTTCAGTAGGATTAAGTGCACTTCAAAGCATTGGTTTTGAGGAAATACAAGATCAAGTTTCATCACCTGTTAAAGAAAACATCGAAAGATACCACATTGTTATTCCTAATGATGGTGTGGTTGATCATTCGATTGTTAATACACAAATCCAAAGTGAACCTATTGTGGACAATGCGGAAGAGCACGAACAGGATGATCAGGTTGAATATGAGCCTAAGGAACGACCTGTTTAGAGATCCACAAGGATTAGGAGATCTGCCATACATCCTGATTATGTGGTGTACCTTCAGGAGCCTGGTGATTTCATAGATATGGATGATGACCCGTTGACTTTTATGGAAGCTGTTGAAAGCAAACAATCTTTACACTGGATTGAAGCCATGAAATAAGAGTTAGACTCTATGGCTAAAAATCAAGTGTGGGATCTTGTCACGTTACCTAAAGGAGTAAAGCCCGTAGGGTGTAAATGGGTCTTTAAGACCAAGAATGACTCCAAAGGTAACATAGAGATACATAAAGCAAGATTGGTTGCTAAAGGATTCACCCAAATGGAGGGCATTGACTATAATGAGACATTTTCTCCTGTCTCAACTAAGGAGTCAATGAGGATTATTCTGGCCCTCGTAGCTCATTATGACTTAGAGCTACATCAGATGGATGTGAAAACAGCGTTCCTCAACGGGGATTTGAATGAAGAGGTATACATGAAACAACCTCTTGGTTTCTCTGAAAATGATCGTTTGGTTTGTAAGCTTAACAAATCAATATATGGACTTAAACAGGCCTCCCGACAGTGGTATATTAAATTTTCCCAAGTCATTGTGACTTTCGAGTTTACAGAAAACATTATTGATCAATGTATATACCTTAAGGAAAGTGGGAGTAAGTTCATGATATTGATGTTGTATGTGGATGACATTTTACTTGCAACCAACAATATAAAGTTGCTTTCAGAGACAAAACAGTTTCTTGTATCACATTTTGATATGAAAGATATGGGTGAGGCTGCTTATGTTCTTGGCATTGAGATTCGTCGAGACCGAGCAAAAGAGTTTCTAGGCCTCTCCCAAAGATCCTATATAGAAAAGGTGTTAAAGCGATATGGGATGGAGAATTGTTCTCCTACTTCTACACCCGTATCAAAAGGTGACAAGCTGAGCCTAAAGGATTGTCCACAGAACGATATTGACAAAGCACAGATGAGTGCTTATCCATATGCATCAGTTGTTGGCAGCTTGCAGTATGCGCAGACATGTTCTCGACCAGATATTTCTTTTGCAGTAGGGGTACTTGACAGATTTCAGTCTAATCCAGGTTTACCCCATTGGAAGGCTGCCAAGAAAGTCTTGCGGTATTTGCAAGGGACAAAAGACTATATGTTAACATATCATAAAGTTGATCACCTCGAGGTCATTGGCTACTCAGATGCGGATTTAGAAGGATGTCTTGATAGTAGAAAGTCTACTACTGGGTATGTCTTCTTACTTGCTGGGGAGCGATCTCTTGGAGGAGTGGAAAGCAGACGACCACTGCTACCTACACCATGAAGGCAGAATTCATTGCATTGTACGAGACTACTTCGCAGGCTATATGGTTAAAGAACTTCATATCACAGTTAATGGTGGTCGATTCCATTGGGAAGCCACTGAAGGTCTACTGTGATAATGAAGCTGCAGTGTCCTTTTCGAACAACAACAAAAGTACTACATCATGCAAGCATATGGAATTGAAGTATTTTGTTGTTAAAGAAAGGACGGAGAATCATTTAGTGCATATTGTCAATATTGGTACAAAAGAGATGATCGTTGATCCTCTTACTAAAGGGCTAGCACCGAGATTATATTCCGAACATGTAATGAGGATGTGATTGTTAAACTCTTTTTGACATATGCATATAAATAAAGTGATCACTTTCAGTCTTTTGATTCTCATTATGATTGTTGTTAATCTCATAAGGATTAGAGATTCAACTAAGGACCTTTAGAATAGAATATAAAGGCCATTCTATTCATCAAGTTATTCCCATAAGGTTTTCTGATTAAAGGGTTTATCGTCGAAACAAGTGGGAGAATGTTGGGTTAAACCACCACGTTGGTGGTGGTTACCCACGATGTGGGTAACGCTTCCCCACATGAATGCGTTCCTTCCGTTAAACCCGAAATCAGAGGGAACGATTACTCAACCGTTACCATTTTGTGTTTATAAAAGGGTCTCATGAGCAAGCCTTTCAAGCAGTGCAATACAGAAATTACAGAGGGGAAAAAGGTCGACTTACCGGTAGCATTCGGAGGCATGCGCTCTTGGTGGCTACATACCGGCTAAGTTGAAGGAAACCTCCTCTCCGGCAAGCACAGCTCCTTCAATGGCCGCCTCAGGTACGCCCTGCGTGTTTCTGTTGTCTGTTTTTGCAGGGCCACCACTCCGATGTGGGAAGCCGATTTCGACTTCGCCGGAAAACCCCCTGCCGAATCCCCACTGTTATGACTTTAGCCTTTTTATCTGGTTCAGTCAGCCAGAGAATGAGTTCAACCTTAAATTTTATTTTGATTAGGTTGACTAATGCTTGAGCCTTCGCCATCTACTTGATCAGTATCAAGGTGGTCCAATTCCATGGCAGGAAGGCTGTAAGAGTTCCAAAATGTAGGCTATGAACAAATGACTAAACCGTCACTTAGTTGTGCTTGCCATGTAACAAAATTTTCTCTTCAGAGACCAAGGAACACAGAAACAATTAATGAAGAATATTAGAGACCAAGGGACATGATTTCTGAAAAGTCCAAATCTGTTTGTTCTCGATAAATACAATTATTGATCCGAGATATACTTTTAATTGTCATTGTCATTGTCATTGTCATTGTCATTGTCATTGTCATTGTCATTGTGGTTTAAGTCAAATTTCTGAGCCCAGAGTTCAAAAATGGCTAGTAAGACTTGCCTTTAGGTGATGTAGAAGATTATCATGCTGATAGCAATGGTGGTTAGGACGAGATGACGTGGTTCAAGGCCATAATGTTCATGTGGTGTTGTTGACAATGGTATGAAATAATGCAGTGGTGAATGATATTCAGATATGGTGGTTGAATGTTGTTAATGACATGACAATGGTGACTGCATGATGGTGTGCATGTTGGGGAAACCTACATTGTCCAAAGTCATCAACAACATACAAATGGCCCAAAAATAAATATCAATATCTTTTCAGAAATCATGTCCCTTTGAATCATTGTCCACATTGACCAGTTCACAGGAAATTAACAGATCCATCCCGACAATTCCAAGCAGCCAACAACAAATAATTTCACCAATTTCTAAATAAAAATAAAATGTAAATTGGCGAATAACCTGCCATTGACTACCCCATTGACTACTATAAAAACTTGTACCAATCAGTCCTTCAATAAGGAACAAAAGTATAATTTAACCAACATTTAATTCAATAAACTTGGCCTGATCATCTGGTAGAGGCGACTTGTGAATGTCACCCAGTTGACAGGATGTCACAAGTTCGAAACTCACGGGTGGCCTCCCTTACCGCAAGGTCGAAGCTGGGTGTACTCCCCAGTGGGGCAGGGGAGACCTCAAGGCTTTTACCAACAAGAGGCCAGCAAATGTGCAGTCCGTGATGGGAGAGTTTTTCCCTTGGACTATCCAAAAACATAGTTCAGTTACAACAGTTGATAGACGTGCAATTCTTAGACACATCATAGACGATTAGTGTTCCAACAAAGCATAAAAAAGATATATCATCTTTTCCTATATGTGCCTGACCATGTAATCTTAAAGAAAATTGAAAAAGGAAAAGATCATTGGTCAGCAGGAGAAGAGCCAGAATCAGAAGAGACATGACAAACAGGAAGGTAATATGTATCAAGCTGCCAATATTCGTGCCTTACGCCCTCCCATACTCTCTCTTCCAAGCAAGCCTTTATAGGCAAGGACACAAATTCTGTGGAGTACCCAACTGTCCAAGTTCTAGAGCAACCAACTGACAGTAAACCACATGAAAAAAAACATTGTCTCCACACAGCCCATTAAAAAATGAATACACTCCATCAGGCTTCAGAAGCTTCGCAAGGAAGTTATGGAACTCTCTAAGATCTTCATAGTACTCCCCGCAAGTGTCAAAGAATATACCTGAATAGAGACAAAAGTATCATCAAGCTTTGGAAATAAAAGGCGATCACTTGTTCAATTTTTAACAGGTCAATAAAGTAATAAGCTTAATTACACTTGTTTTTCAGCCAGGATCACAGAACCATATATGGCAACATAGTCTAGTTTTATCAGAAAGTTATAGAGAAAGTGAAAATATAACCCCAACATGATATGAATTTGCAAAAGGTGCAATTCACGTTCTCAGCAACAAGAAATTGTTTGGCACTCAACATACTGATGAAAGAAGCAGTCATCTAAGAAAGTCAAAGACAAAGCAGTCCAAAAAGATTTCATGACTCATGCTTCTTGAAGTCTTTTCAGTGCCCAATAGAAGGAAAAAGAGGAGAACCTATACGATTAGAGCTAACAAAGTTTCGATAATTACCCTTCAGCTACACGCATAGTTTTCACTGAAAATACGGATGAAGTATCCAGAGAATCGAGCTTTAAATGATGAAAGAAAAACAAAATCAAGTTAATTAGGGGCTAGAATCCTGAATGAAAAATGTGATTCATGGGGTGAACTTTTGCTACTGAGTATTCCATTTAATTGGCTTATTTACAGCATGAATTAAAATAGTGTTAATCGAGCACGACTCAGGAAAATATTCAAATTTTGTTTAGAAAGGTGCCTTCAACTAATATGCAAGTTTGACGTTACTTTTCAGAATATCGTAACAACATCCTTAAACTTTTCAATCATACTAGCAACTGAGACATCACAAAGAAAAAGGCCTTACAACTATTCCTGACTAAACTCAACAGTCCTATTTTTTAAACTGACAGTGCATGACACTGCAGTACCAAATGTCCCATTTCTTGGAAAATATGCTTAGAAACAAACCAGGCTTTGAAATAATTATTTCTCGCTCTTAGGCCATTCACCATTGGTTTTAATTTTGTATCTTATTCTTCCCAACCCTTTCTGAAACGCAAGCAAGATTCAATAATTCAATATCTCTCTGCGTTGCTAAATATTATACAACCTTGCTCCTGACATGGCTCATTGAGAAGCATACCAAGAATGGTAAGGAAAGAATGTTGGGAGGGGGGGGGGGGGGGGGGGGAGCTTCACCGCCGGTCCGGAGTCGACGGCGTCTCAGCAACCACCAGATCCGTCGAAGCCCTGCAAAGTAGAAAATATAAAACGCAGCAGCATACCTGAGGCGGCCATTGCCGGAGGGCGGAGGACGTTTTCCGGAGAAGGGCGATCTTCAACTCAGCCGGTCTGCAGCCACCACAAGCACAGGCTTCCGAATGCAGACGGTGAGTCGACCTTCTTCCCTCCCTTACTGTTTTTCTCACAGTTTTGCACTGTATTGCACTGTCTCGGGTTGCTTATGAAATCCTGTATATATAGGCATAGGATGAAAACAGTTTGCATAACTGTTTCCCTTTTATCTATGCCAGTTTATCGGGATGGATCATCCCTTGATGTGGAGTGTTTCCACATCGTGGATAACCACCATGTTTTACGTGGTGGTTAATCCAACATTCTCCCACTTGATCCGACGATAAACTCTTTAACCAGAAAACCTTATGGGAATAACTTGATGAATAGATTGGCCTTTATAATCTATTCTAAAGGTCCTTAATTGAATCTCTAATCCTTAGGAGATTGACAACAACCATAATGAGAATAAAAAACTGAAAGTGATCACTTTATTTATATGCATATGTCAAAAAGAGTTTAACAATCTCATCCTCATTACATGTTCGGAATATAATCTCGGTGCTAGCCCTTTAGTAAGAGGATCGGCGATCATCTCTTTGGTACCAATATTGACAATATGCACTAAATGATTCTCCGTCCTTTCTTTAACAACAAAATACTTCAATTCCATATGCTTGCATGATGTAGTACTTTTGTTGTTGTTCGAAAAGGACACTGCAGCTTCATTATCACAGTAGACCTTCAGTGGCTTCCCAATGGAATCGACCACCATTAACTGTGATATGAAGTTCTTTAACCATATAGCCTGCGAAGTAGTCTCGTACAATGCAATGAATTCTACCTTCATGGTGTAGGTAGCAGTGGTCGTCTGCTTTCCACTCCTCCAAGAGATCGCTCCCCAGCAAGTAAGAAGACGTACCCAGTAGTAGACTTTCTACTATCAAGACATCCTCCTATATCCGCATCTGAGTAGCCAATGACCTCGAGGTGATCAACTTTATGATATGTTAACATATAGTCTTTTGTCCCTTGCAAATACCGCAAGACTTTCTTGGCAGCCTTTCAATGGGGTAAACCTGGATTAGACTGAAATCTGTCAAGTACCCCTACTGCAAAAGAAATATCTGGTCGAGAACATGTCTGCGCATACTGCAAGCTGCCAACAACTGATGCATATGGATAAGCACTCATCTGTGCTTTGTCAATATCGTTCTGTGGACAATCCTTTAGGCTCAGCTTGTCACCTTTTGATACGGGTGTAGAAGTAGGAGAACAATTCTCCATCCCATATCGCTTTAACACCTTTTCTATATAGGATCTTTGGGAGAGGCCTAGAAACTCTTTTGCTCGGTCTCGACGAATCTCAATGCCAAGAACATAAGCAGCCTCACCCATATCTTTCATATCAAAATGTGATGCAAGAAACTGTTTTGTCTCTGAAAGCAACTTTATATCGTTGGTTGCAAGTAAAATGTCATTCACATACAACATCAATATCATGAACTTACTCCCACTTTCCTTAAGGTATATACATTGATCAATAATGTTTTCTGTAAACTCGAAAGTCACAATGACTTGGGAAAATTTAATATACCACTGTCGGGAGGCCTGTTTAAGTCCATATATTGATTTGTTAAGCTTACAAACCAAACGATCATTTTCAGAGAAACCAAGAGGTTGTTCCATGTATACCTCTTCATTCAAATCCCCGTTGAGGAACGCTGTTTTCACATCCATCTGATGTAGCTCTAAGTCATAATGAGCTACGAGGGCCAGAATAATCCTCATTGACTCCTTAGTTGAGACAGAAGAAAATGTCTCATTATAGTCAATGCCCTCCATTTGGGTGAATCCTTTAGCAACCAATCTTGCTTTATGTCTCTCTATGTTACCTTTGGAGTCATTCTTGGTCTTAAAGACCCATTTACACCCTACGGGCTTTACTCCTTTAGGTAACGTGACAAGATCCCACACTTGATTTTTAGCTATAGAGTCTAACTCTTATTTCATGGCTTCTATCCAGTGCAAAGATTGTTTGTTTTCAACAGCTTCCATAAAAGTCAACGGGTCATCATCCATATCTATGAAATCACCAGGCTTCTGAAGGTATACCACATAATCAGGATGTATGGCAGATCTCCTAATCTTTGTGGATCTCCAAACAGGTCGTTCCTCAGGCTCATATTCAACCTGATCATCTTGTTCGTGCTCTTCCGCATTGTCCACAATAGGTTCACTTTGGATTTGTGCATTAACAATCGAATGATCAACCACACCATCATTAGGAATAACAATGTAGTATCTTTCGATGTTTTCCTTAACAGGTGACGAAACTGGATCCTGTACTTCCTCAAAACCAAGGCTTTGAAGTGCACTCAATCCTACTGAACCATCTTCTAGGAATTTTGCCTTATCTGTTTCAACAATCTGTGGTGAGTGAGATGAGCAATAAAACTTGTACCCTTTTGATCTTTCTAGATAATAAATGAAATATCCACTGGTTGTTCTAGGATCAAAGGCTTTAATGTGGAGGTTATACAGTTTAGCCTCTGCAGGACATCCTCATATGTGCATATAAGACAATGATGGTTTCCTACCTGTCCACAGCTCGTAAGGAGTTTTAGGTATTTCGTAGGAACCTTATTCAAAATATGCACAACAGTCCTTAAAGCTACACCCCATAACTTTATGGGAAGTGTTGAATAATTCAACATAGCTCTGACCATTTCCTTAAGCGTACGATTTCTCCTTTCAGCTACACCATTCTGATAGGCACTACCAGGCATGGTATATTGAGGCACAATGCCTTCCTCTTTGAGAAATCGCGCTAATGGTCATTCCCTTTGCCTCATCTCAGTAAATCTACCATAATATTCACCACCTCTATCAGACCTGACTATCTTAATAACCTTATCGGTTTGTTTCTCTACTTCTTTCTTAAATTCCTTAAACATCTGAAATCAAGTAGAGATACATATACCGAGAATAGTCATCAATAAAGGTGACGAAATATTTTTTGCCTGTGTAACAGGGGGAAAACGGTCCACATACATCCGTATGGACTATTTCTAATATCTCACTACTGCGTTTGGCACCTTCTTTATATGTGTTTGTATGCTTAGCCTTTATGCAATCAACACATGGGTCATTGTCAGTAAAATCTAGAGATTGCAAGATCCCTTCATTTACCAGTCTCTTTATTCTCTTTTCAGAGATATGACCCAACCTTCGATGCCAAAGCATGTAAGATTTATCATTTATCAAACTACTTTTATTTCCAAC
The DNA here is from genome assembly GCF_984573655.1 of Nuphar pumila. Lineage (NCBI taxonomy): Eukaryota > Viridiplantae > Streptophyta > Magnoliopsida > Nymphaeales > Nymphaeaceae > Nuphar > Nuphar pumila. The sequence goes on along the minus strand of NC_143254.1, from coordinate 51,710,359 downwards.
CAATGCGTATTCAGAAGTCAGACACTCCTGAGTTTGGATCTTTCCATTCAATCTATATAAACCATCATCAACTGATGCAGAACCAATTTCAATTGAATTTCTGAATATGAATAATTTGGAATTTTCAAACTTAAAACAATATCCAAATTTATCCAACTTTGAAATTGAAATTAAGTTTCTACTATATGATGGAATAGAAAAGACATCATGAAGATCTAAAACTACGCCTATATCCAGAGTAATCCTACAGGTTCCAACACCCTTCACATGTGAACGCATCTTGTTTCCCGAATAGATGCTTATCTCATGCATTGTTGGTTTCCTTCTGCTCAGGAACAACTATAGACATTTGAAAATATGAACAGTAGCACCAGAATCAATCCACCAGCTATTTTCAGGAATTTGTAATAAATTACATTCATGAGAAACTAATGACAAATTACATCTCTTTTCCAACCACTTCTTATACTTTATGCAATCTGCTTTCATGCGTCCCTTTTTCTAACAAAAGAAGCACTTTATGGGAGCAGAGTTGGATTGCTTGTCTTGGGATGACCTATCCCCAGTTGGCTTCTTCCTAGCATTTCTCTTAAATGCATTCTTCCTTGGTCCTACCTTTGACGTATGAGAAGCCATATGGCACTCTGCACCTTCTCACCTTTCATCCTCTCTTCTTCTTCAACACACTTGAACATGAGTTCATTAAATGTTCATTCATCATTATGTGTGTTGTACGAGATTTTGAAAGGCCCGTATTCCAAGGATAAGGATGTTAGGACTAAATGCACTAGGAAAGAATGAACTTCATGTCATTCAGCTGAGATGCTATGTTCCTCATCTCCAAAATATGTTGGCGAATGTTTCCTCCTCCAGTATATTTCATAGATATGAGTTTTGATATCAATGTACTGGCTCTGGCCTTGTTTGAACTCACAAATTGTGCCTCAATGGCATTCTTGAATTCCCTCACTGTTCTGCATTGTGGGATAGCACTACGAATGTTCTTAGCTACTTTAGATTGCAAAAGCAACAAGCTAAGCCTATTCGAGCGGTCCCACTTCTCAAAAGCAATCTTTTGATCAGCAGTGCTCTTATCAGTGAGGGCAGTGGGTTCATCTATCCTTAGGGCCGGATCTAAATCCATATACCCTAATGTAAAAAGAACAGTTTTTTTCAATCACTAAAATTAGATCCATCAAGAAAAGGTATAGAGCTAGAGCCATCTAAAATCACATAACTAGAAACTGCATGACAAAAAACACGTATCAAGAAGCATTCATACGAGACTAAAACTTTAATGGAAAAAGCAAAAGAATAAAGGTCCTTGATATGCTTATTTCCAGGCGAGTGAAGGGGGTCATCGGAGTCCTACTTTGGTAAGAGCTCCGACACGCGAAACCACTTTGCCTATCGATCATATTCGGTAAAACTAAAGTTCTTGTGAAATTAGACCATCAACACAAGGTACCTTTGGATACACACGTGTCATGTATCTCGACACATTTACCTTATTTTACCCTACTTAAATTCCAAACACGATAAAACTACCTTTGGGTCGTTTATCATTTCATGAATATAAGTACAACAGTAATATTGGCTAAAACCTATGTCACATGGGTGCGGGTGCGGGGATTCGGCACTTTCAGAAAAAGCAGGTGCGGGGGTGAGGCAGGGGCAAAAATGTAATATATATATATATATATATATATATATATATATATATATATATATATATATATATATATATATATATATATATATATATATATGGTAGTTGTTAAGGTCCATGACATTTATGCCCAACTTACTTTTTACCATTTTTTATCTTATATGGTTGTCCCCAAAGATGAAAGTGATGAGCTGATTCATTGTTTTTGCCCTTGCAGGAAGGGGGGTCGGGGGCTCCCCCCCCCCCCCGCGCGGGTCCCAGGCATAATTACCCTGATATAGCTGCTTGATGAGACAATGCATATTTTCAGAAAATAGTGAGAGGGGAATACACTTAATAACAAACATCACATCATCACTGCATGAGATTATGTCCAATAATTAGTTTAAGGAGCATTCATGTTTCGACTATATGTTTAAAATTATCTAAGATCTATTAGGCGTGATTGATAGACTAAAAACTAAAAGTTTAGCACTATTTCCTTTTACTTGCGAAACACTGAAACCTTCTACTGTTCTACAGGAAGCAAATTCATGTGGATGGTTTAAAATACGAGCAAGCTATCTGAAATAGACAAATCAGATGAAAACCGCCATCAGATAATATGGTGTCGCAAACTAGAGTAGAAATTTCAAGAAGAAGCTACACAACAGAACTGATAAATGCGTAAACTAAATTAATAAATATCAAAGAAGAGATCCTGAAACAGGGAACCAAAAAGACCGTATATAAATGTCTTTTTTTTTTTAAGTTTTTGACATACCATCATAAGTCTGGAGTTGTGGAATAGCATCCTGACACCGGCCGAATACGATCTTCACGTTGGGTTTCTCCGCCCACCCTGTACGAACCATTCGATCATACACATCTGGGTGCGCCTCAATTATGGTGTGAGAGAGGGGCAAGTACCTTTGAATAGCAGTATCAACGAGACGCATCCCTGTAAACACCCCAAATTTTCACTCACCTCCCCTACATCTCCACCAAACATCATCATCCAGCCTCTGAAATCGTTGGAGGGCAAGATGGTCATTTTCTAAGCCCAGACCTTGCAAAAGTCTAAATTTCATCTGAAACTCTCAAAATTTCTCTATTTTTAGCTCAGATGTTCAAAATTTTACTCCTGACAGGAGACAGACATCTCCGAGTCTTGGCTCAAGATTATATTGCATAAGACATGACATTGCATATCATTGCATGAGCATTTCAAATCACTGCACTGCACAGCATGTCATTTCGAGATCCAGAACTCTTGATTTCAAAATTTTCAATCCAGATTAGAATTTCAACTCTTTTCAAAATTGATTTCAAAACCTTGGGTCTTCAAAATTATCAATTCTTCCCATTTTACCCCCAGGACTCTGAATTTCAAAATATTTTCTCAGAAAAATGATCTGGATAGTTTTCAATATGGATTTCAGTCACTTCACCTCAGATTTTGCCCTTTTTGACAATTTCAAATATCTTTCTTTTACAAAATCGCCCTACAAGGGCCAACTCTTTCCAAAAATTCTTGTTTTACCCATTAGTCCAGATTTTATGAAAATTCCAAAAAGAAGTTGTTGTTTTATCCTTATTTCAATAAAGAAGCAATGTGGGACCCACACTGAGGTGGTGTCACACAAGCTTTTCTTTTGAAAATTTGAATTTTGAAAAACCCAAAAATATAGGAGCCTTGTCCCCTGGATTGGTGCCACTTGTCATTTCTCTCTCCTCTTTATTTTATGCCACGTGTCAATGTCACCCTATCTATCCTGCGCCATGTGTCAATCCAAGATTACCAGGAGATGCCAAGTGTCATAGGTTGTCCTGTCTAGAAAAAGTGGAGTTTGTCTCCTCTGAGGTGGCGCCACTTGAAGTGTGTCTCCTGCAGGGGACACGTGTCAACCCCTCCTTCCTTCTAGAAAAGTAGCCTGACACATGTCCTCTTCCTACTTTTCTCAGAAAAGTAGGAGACATGTGTCACTCCTAAATTCCTCCAGAAAAGGTAAGCTTGTCTCCTCTGAGGTGGCGCCATTTGGAGTGTGTCTCCTGCAGAGGACACGTGGCAAGCTCCCATTTCCTCAGAAAAAGCAAATGCCATGTGTCGTTTTCTGCTTTCTTCAGAAAACTAGAATTTAAACATTCAAATCTCCTCATAGGTGGCGCAAATCCTGAACTTCTACCTTTTCTAGGTTGTCTGAGATGGCGCCACATGGCCTGGCCCACCTTCTCTTCCCTCTGCCACATGTCATCTTCTGCTTCTTTCAGAAAAGAAGGTGACACGTGTCTCCTTCTCACTCCTTCAGAAAAAGTAGAGGACACATGTCCTCTCCCTACTTTTTTCAGAAAAGTAGGAGACACATGTCACTGCCCTCTTTTTCCTCCCTCTTGCCACATGGCATTGTAGAAGCCACCCTGAGGTGGCGCCACATGTCCATCCTCCATTCCTCCAGGGCCAACCTCCATTTGAAATTCGAATTCTCCTCTGAGGTGGCGCCATCTGAAGAACCACTCCAGCAGGCTGACACTTGGAACCATCCTGGACTGCCACATGTCCAGATCTCCTTTCACCAGAAAAAGCAAAATTCAAATTCCTCTGAGGTGGCGCCTTCTGAGCCCACTGCTCTGTCCTTCTGACATGTGTCAAACACCTTTTGAGGTGGCACCATTCCAGGACTCCACTTGGCTCCATTTTTATTTTTTTATTTTATTTTTAATAAAGGTAGCCCACCATGAGGTGGCGCCACCTGAAGACTCCCTACAAAAAGTGAATTTGAAATTCAAACTCCAAGAGAGCACCCTCTGAGGTGGCGCCTCCTGGGAGTTCCCTGCAGAGAGAATCAAGCAAACTTTTGAAAAATTCCAAATTCCCCCTACTGAGGTGTCTCACCCACAAAATTTTCATTTTTTATTTTTCTCAAAAAATCAAAATAGCCTTTTGAGGTGGCGCCACCTGAGGGCTCTCTGCAGAAGACAAATTTGAATTTCAAACCCCTCAGATGGCACCCCCTGAGATGGCGCCACATGGAGGGCTCAGATTGAGCCTGTTTGAATTTCAAAATTTTTTCAGAAAATTTATAAAAACAAGGGTTCACGCCCAGCCTGAAGAGATCATTTTTTTTAGCTCTTGTGAACTTGGAAAATCCGACCTAGCCTTCCTAAAATCGGATTTTGAACTGTGGAAATCGTGCCCCCTTTGGCGCATTGAAGAAGGTGGAGTAAAGTTCGTGCCGTGGCCAATCCGATTCCAACAGAGCTCGATTTTGGTAGACCATCCGAAGCTCGGAGCGAAGGACGAAGGAAGCTCGTGATAGCTGCCCCTTTCAAGAGCTCCTACGCTGCGTAACGAAGCAAGGTGCACTTCTTTTCCCCTTGATGTGATTCTATAATCCGAATCGGGAGTCGTTTGAAGAAAGAGCTCATCCGAGGGATGAATTGAGCTATTCTCATAAACGACATATATAAAAATGTTTTGTTATGCTTCCTTGATGATTTTTAACATTCATATAGTTATCTAGGTTTAATTTGCATTTTATTTCATTCATTTAGCATATTTCATGAATTAATTAGGATTAATTTAGCCTTTATTTCAATTCTGCTTATTTTCAGTAGGTCTCTGTTTTTGTCAGTCAGTCCACACGTCATTTCATGCATTTATTTTTTATTAAAAATCCCCAAAAAATCACGGAATGCGCCCTTAGGTGTCCCTAAAATGTTTCCAAAAATTCGAAGCCATTTGAATTTGTTTACTGCGGTAAATATTCAAAATGGCAAGTCGGGTTTTGTTACCCAGGATGCGTTTTGAAAATCATTTTCCGACTTGTAAAATCGAGATATCCCTCATGGGAGATCCGATTTTCGATCCGAAATATGTTCTGAACTCGGGAGAATGTCTAGTTTTTAATATGATTTTATAAGATTTTTCTGATTTTTTTGATGTCTGACAAAAAATCCGAGAGTTCGGGACACGTGTCAGAGCCTAATTTGGGCCTCTGAGATATTGGATCGACTTAGGGCGATGGTTTCTCTTTGTGTGTTGCTCCAAATCCAAAACTTTAAAAAGTGAAAGTTATGTCCATGGTGTCCTCTGTTTGCATATGAAAGCCTGTAATTTTTAGAACAGTGTTGACCCCTGATTCGGATTTGTTTTGTCAGTCCCCTGTTTTGCTACATTTGTCTGATCTGTTAGTTTAGGCAGAAATAGTTATATTTTTATCTGTGTTTCCGTTGATCAAATGCCGAAATCATAAACATGAAAGTTGTTCATATAGGTGTCTTGCATAGCTCTGATTAATTGCATAAATTTCCATGGCTGTTTTATATTTTTTTTGACATTTTACATTAGATTAGTGTGATTTTTACCTCTGTCAGAACTAAATCCCTGTTGCCTAACTCATCATGGCTCAAATCCCGAGGCTGTAAAAACAAAAAATGTTCCATTTCGGGTCTTTTAGCAGTCTGAAAAATATCAGAAGTTTCCATGGTGTAAATCTTGCATTATCATATTAGGCATTGCATTTGGTTCGGATCCATAGGCAAAATCCACCATTTTAGGACTTTCTTTGAATTTTGGCATTTAAATCATATCATTTCATGATTTTTAGCATTCTAGGCTGTTTATCAGAGTAAGTAGATGCTTCATACCGAATTTGGTGCAATTTAGAATCCATTTGAGGTTCGGATTAGCCACAATACCAAAACAGGGTCCCGCAGGACCCAGATCCAAGCGAAAAACAAGCGAAATTCGCTATTTTGGCTAAATTTCAAAATGTCAAATTCTGATTTTACAGTCATAATGTGTTTAGCAGCATGTCATCATGCCTCATACTGCATTTTATCATCATTGGATTCAATTTGAATTTCGAAATCTCAATTTTACCAAGTTTTCCTTCAAAAAACCCTGATTTTAAAGGTATGACTTTATAATTAGGGGTATTTTGGTCATTTTGACCACCATTCCGAATTTCAAACTATTTTCTACTGAATTTCTAGCATTTACATCATTTCAAAACATCAAGGAAGCATGAGAATAGGGTTTATATCCAATTAAATCCAATAATTTCATAATATTATTGGAAAATCTTGGAAAAACCCACATATTTGAGCTAACTTTATTTCAAGCTTGGCAGAGACATTCCAAAGAAGGAGCTAAAGTCTGCAAATTTCTTTTATTTCCTTTATTTAGTGATGTAATAATGTAAATTTTGGAATAAGAGATTTAATTTCCTGCTTAGACTAGGATGCATATCATATAGTTTGATTTTATGCAATATGTTGTTTCTGTGATTCATGCATTTTATTTCAAAAGCACTATGGATGTTCACGAATGGCACGTGCACCAACTCTTAGGGAGTTGATGGACTCGGTGGGATCCATATTTACGGCCCTAGTCGGAATATGGACGAGACCCAGATCCATCATCTTTCTACTAGTCACATTGAGCTTACACTCTTAGGCTATCTTAAAATGCACATCATATTTCCAAAGTTTTCAAAATCATGTGCATCAAATCAACTAAATTCTGAACATATTCATGGCCACAGTCAGGATATGTGAAGGATTTATCTTGACTTAATGCACATTTTTCCAACAAATCTCTTAGAAAATCTTTTCAAAGTGCATTCATTCACTCATGACATTTACATCATGAAATCATTGATTTTCTCAAGATTTTCTCAAGAAAACTTCATTCTCAAGAAATCGATTTCTCAAGAAATTCTAAGGATTTTTCAAAATCGGTTTTCCAAAGACAAGTTTTTCCACAGTTTTCCCAGGAAAATGATATTTTCTTAAGATATTCAAAAGAGTTTTCCAATCTTTCTTCAAGATCCAAAATCGATTTCCAAGTATTTCAAAAGGTAAAATTCTCAGGATTTCGATTCCCCAAGTTTTGAATTTCCTTCTCCAATGAGTTTTCCTATAAATTTTCCATCATTTTCCTAAGAAAACTCTCAAAGTCCAAGTTTTCCTAAGAAGTGTTTCCCTTTTCAAAAGGTTCATCTTTTCTCAAGAATCACTTCCATTTTCCCAAGATTTTCAACTATTTCTGATTTTTCCACATCTTTATAAGCTTTCTCATGTTTTCAAAAACCCCTTTTTTATCTGAGTTTCCTGAGAAATTGACCTTTTTCCTGAGAGATTATTTCCAACTCCAAATGTTTTTCTAAGCATACATCATGTTTTCCAACTGGCATTTTCCAAAATCTCATAGCACATGCCTGAATTCTCTGTGCATTTAGGATAGAACATAACTTTGATAATTTCGCTAAGTCAAGCACAATTTTGGTCCTTGGTTCGATTACCCCTGTTAAAGGCGGCAGGAACGGTCGAACCTCGTACCGACAGGTCGAGCCCCATCCCATGGATTTTCCCGCAATTTTCAAAACGGAGGCGAGTATTTCAAAACAATTTCCAAAATTCGATCAAGTTTGAAGCGCGAAAGCGTTTCCTCTTTCTCTCTTCCGCAAAGAAGGGAAGACGGGAGAAAAATTTTGCGACGATAAGAATCCCAAACCCAACATTGAGAATATGACCAACACCCCCACCATCCCCACCTCCACAGCAGATAGCCTTAGCATGAGCTTCCATCAACGGCTTCTCCCACGCCATCATCACGGCCTTGCTCTCGGAATCCATCAACCTATCCTCACTAAAACACACCCTCTCCTCCAAATACCCCCACCACCATCACCATCCTCGTTCTTCTTCCTCCTCGCTATCGTCCCTAGCACCAACTCTGCTTGAATCCCTACCAAAAAGGAAGAAAGAAACATATAGGTAACTAACAAACGGGGCAGGTGGGGAGTTTCATAAAGACTGCCACAACCAACCTGCATTGAGGAGGAGGTTGAAGGCTTTCTGGTGTCCGGATTCCATGGATAGGTCGCCGGCGGAGAGGTTGGAGGGGTTGAGGGTGTTCCAGGGCGCGCCTGATTCAAGCAGGATCTTGACGACGGGAGCATGGCCGTTCGTGTCGGCGTGCATGAGAGGGGTGAGACCGTTCCCGTCGAAGTAGGAGACGTCCGCGCCGCTCCCCACCAACTCTTCCACCTTGCTGCAATCTCCATCGCGAGCGGCCGCGCACAGGCGCTCTCCCTTCTTCCTCCATCCTCTTGAGCAAATAGTCCTCGAGCGGCAACGGGAAGTACAATGCGGCTCTCAACAAAAGCTGTCTTTTTTGGGGCTGAGTTCGGGGGTCACCGTACACATATGCTGGGCACAGACTTGACTACCCAGCTAAGTGGGTAAGGGTCTAGGTTTGATTGAGTCTGTAGACCCGTTTGTTGCGGTTACAAACGGGTGGGATTCAGGAAGACACATTTGGCTTTCCCGAATCCAAACCATTCCACTTCCCAATGTATTTTAGGATTCGAAATCCGAATCTGTTTGCATCGGTCTTAGTTTCTAAGACTGCCTAAGGGTTGTTCTATCGTATCATGGGATCTGTGTGGATGGATGGGTGATACCCATTATTTCCCTGGATAAGTTACCATTGAGCTTTTCATATGGTTCTTTTTTTTTATAGGTAAGCTGGGGTTAGGCAGACCCTAACCCCACCCCACCAGTTATACAACTTACCATTGAGTTTTGAACTTGCAACGTCCAAACACAAAGTGACGTGCGCTAATAGCTTCTACCAGACGAGCGGAGCCCCTGTTGGTAGCTCATGGGAACCGTTTCTTGAGATGAACTTATGAAGCACTTTACAAGTACAGTGGCTAGAATGTTCGAGCCAATAAGAAGTCAGCTTAGTTTCCTCAAAAAAAAGGAAAAGACTAGAGCCTTCTTAGGAATAGGCTTCATGTCATCTACAAGGCAGATGATTGCAGCAATTTGAGTACCCCACGTATAAGCCCCACTGCTACCTTATTTACAATTCTTACCACATTACTAAGCAGCACTCAGCAATTGCCATAGTTACCAAAAAGCGGAAAGTGGGTACAAGAAGTATCAGTGAAGGCTGAAGCCTGAAGTGTTTTTGAATTTGAAGCATTGCAGAAGCGCATGAAAATCGTTAATGGAAAGTAGGTTTTTTCCCTTAATTTTGGGAAGTAAGAACTAAGAAGTTTCCTACCTTAAAAAGAAAGGGCACCTCTAAAGATCCATAAGTGGTTCCTGTATCTGTTCTCACCAACCAACATCCTATTCCAACCACAATTAATTGAAACCATGATCTTCCAAGATAATGTAAGTGGGGGCCCCATGAAATATTTCTCTTGCCACGTAAATGTGGATGGCCATAATCCAACCAAATATTGATCACAAGACGCCCTCCTCTTCCTCCCTCCCTCTCTCTCAGAATACAGCAGGAGGGAGGAGAGGGCCAAAAGGAGGAATAGGGACTAGAATGATACTCCGGCTAAAGGCATGCAATTTGATCTATGGTGGTGGGTGTAAAACAGAGTGGAGTATCTGCAAGAGTTCTGCTCCTGCTTGTTTCCTGCGACCACCCCAAAACTTGGGGTCAAGACGTTGGGTTGTGCACGTGAGCAGGGCGTTGAAGGATGAGAAAAACGGAGGCACTAATGGTGGTTTCGTTGGAAAGAATTGGGACCCTGGTTTGGAAATTGAAGTCCCATTTGAACAGAGGCCGGTGTGTACGCTTTTTGTTGTGTGCTAAACAAGTAAGTTTGTGGTTTTATATATGGTGTTTTGACTGAGATTTTATGTCCATAACTTCCGCAGGTGAACGAATATTCGGCTCTAAAAGATGGGCTCTTGTACTCATGGGCAGAGCTCAGCCCCGGATGGTTTTTCCTTCGACTTGGTGGGCTTTGGTTGATGGCGTCTGCTGTTCTTGGTGCACCAATTTCTGCCGCTAGCTTTGATCCTTCTCGGGTATCTTTCGGGATTTGTGGAGATTTCTATATTTAGAATTTGGATTTTGTTATTATGCCATGATTTTCTTTGTAGCAAATTGTACATACTTCTGGTTCGCGCATATTCCTCTAGGGGGTTGATTTGGATGGGAGCCTAAAAGTTTTTATGATACATCAACAATAGCATCATCGTTGGCTACAACGGAATATCTGCTAGATCTGGACACAATTTGTAACGATCATATAAATCTGCTTCATGGAGGAGTCCCTTATTGAGTGTAAAATCATCTCAAACATTCGAATTCGATTTTTTGTTGAAGTCATCTGCAATAGTATTGAATGATTACATAATTCGATTCAGCTCATGAAGATTGCTATTTTCACCACATATTTCTTCTTTTTCAAACAGTTTGGAGATACAAATAGTATTATTTTCTTAAAAGATTACGCTGTGTTTTTCTACAACTAATATTCTTGTATAAAAAGCATCATTTTCACATAAAGATTGCTTTGCAGTTTGTCATTTTTCTTGTGTTGAATTCTTAACATTGAGTTGTTGAAAGCCCATCCTCACCAGCGTGAGCAAGGTTAAGACACCTCATTTTTTATGACATGGATGGCAACCTAGTTTTTACCCTCTCTGTAAGAGCTTCTTGTTTGTAGCAGATTGAATGATGGGTGAGCTTGGGTTCAGTTCCATGAACATTCTTTTGCTGTCATTCTTGCATGCTCATCATAACCACCAAGTTATATACTTTCCTTTTGACAATGCAGGAGCCTCTAAAGTTTTTGTTAGCTGCAGGAACAGGACCACTTTTTTTGGTGTCTCTGGTTGTTCTGCGCATATATCTGGTATCCACATTTTCAGGCTTGCTCTTATTTCATCATGGATTATGACTACCATGTAGCAAAGGTTTTCCAAGCATAGGTTATGAACATCAATAACATCAATGAATATCATCATGGATGCTTTCAAGTCATATCATCATGCTTAATTTAGTGGACTGATGGGTTTAGCTGTTACTTCATGCTACCTTGATTTGCCAATCTGAGAGTGATATCACAGTCAAATCTTTCATTGAGCATATAATTAGTACGGCAGGGAATTTTCTTTGTTAAAATTCAATTAAAATTTCTCGTCTTTAAGTGAAATCAGTGATGTTTATTTACCTTCTAAGGGAGATAATTATTTAATGACCTCTTAAACTTCTATCTTTAAAAAGGAACTTCATTTTTGCTACAAACACAAACTTTTAGCTACTCCCATCTGCAGGTAGGTTGGTCTCTTCACATGAAGAGAGAATTCAATCATGGAAAACCGTCCCATAGCAAGTTAATAGCTCATTAAATAATTTGCTATCTATGCAAACATCATATGCGCTATTGAAAATGCTAATGACTTTGCATCAAGTTCTGAACAAAGATGTCATATTTGTAATTGATATGACTATGTTTTACTATGACCAAACTGCTACGAGGTGCATATTCAGCAATATTTAAAGAAATCATTACTCCGAATTGGTTATGGCCTCTACTAGCATTTTCTAAAGCCAGTTGTTTATGTTTTTATACCTGATCTTCCTGCTTCCATGAAGTAACAGTAGGGAGTTTAATAAAGTTCAAACTTTCTGATTCCACAGGGGTGGAGCTATGTTGGTGACAGGTTGCTATCAGCAGTAATACCCTATGAAGAGAGTGGATGGTATGATGGACAAATGTGGGTTAAGCCACCAGAGGTTAGCATCTATTTTGAAAATGAAGACAAAATTATGTATGCTTGCATGTTCTCACTCAATAAATGGAAATTCATATCAGACATCCAATAACTTCCAGTGTCATTCCAGATTTTCACAATCCAGTGGTATTTTATCTAGTTAATTAGTTCCTTTCTGCATTAACTCCTACTTTATTCTTGGAAGAATATTGGTTTTAATTGATTGCAAAGAATGAAATCTCAGAAAGGAGCACAAACAGCTATTTCCAAGAGATGCTTATATTGAAGCTTTAAATGCACAATTGATATTACTATTCTTCATTACTTTGGACAACCACCAACTGCTGAAGCAAATGACACCGAGAATTATTAGGTCTCATCCCACACCTAGTGCAACTTATGGACATGTAATGAGCTCTCTACTCAAACTGTAGGCTTTGGACCTCATGTTTCTCTAACCCATTGACCAGTCCTAAACATGTTTCCTTTTGTTGCAAATTTTATAATCAAGTGAAAATCTATGCTAGTTTCTTGAAAATCTCTTCATATTCATTAGCTAAGACATTAGATTCTTGATGTTTCTGGTATATGTAGCTTGAAATAATTGACTTGATCTACTTGCCATTTACCAGATGTTTTGACCTGAATGATGATGACACTCTTATCTTATTTACTGTAGGTTTTAGCTCGTGATAGACTGTTGGGTTCCTACAAGGTAATGATCTCTAGTCTATGACTGCTATTTTTTGTGTAAATCAGGTATTAGTGGACATTACCCCATATACATAGTTTGCATATACCATAGTACTTGTTGGTCAAGATAAATAAGACAACAAAAGAAACTATAACTTTGAAGGAGTATAGACAAAATTGGCTTGAAAATTAGCAAAACAAAAGCGAAAAATATGAAATGCTAGTGAGCTATGTAACATGGACTCTTTTAGAAGGGAAACACACCCGCGCGGGTGCGACACTTGGACACAGCTTCCTTTGTGTCAAGTGAAGTCAATTGCACTGAGGTCCATTTTTATCTGAAAGTGGATTCGGTAAACTCTAACAAGTCCAGTTTTATCTAGATTACACACACACACACACACACACACACACACACACACACACACACACACACACACACACACACACACACACACACACACTCACACACACACACATCCGCAACTCCGCACCTCCGCGCCCAAGTTTTTTAAAATTGTCGTGTCGCATCCTCCGCACTTCTCCCGTATCCGCACCCACACCTATTTGACATAGCTAGTGAGAAAGCTAGCAAAATTAATATCATAATCAAGATATGATACATTGTAATTCAACAATGCCAAAAGTTTCACTCAAATTTTTGATGCTATAAGATTGCGGATTTTAGAAAGTCATCACTAGTAGGATTTCTGCAGGCTGGATAAAGTTGCAACATGGTAGTGGTATGTTATGCAGTAGAAGCATTTCTGCTATTAAAAGAAATTTATAGAGGGGCTGCTATAAATTTACACTTTTATGGTATCAAGCATTGAGCAGCCAAAAAGCACCAAGCGGAGTGAGTACATATCATAAAAATGCATATGTTAGGATGGATATATGGAATTACTAAGAATAATAAGATTAAGAATGAATATATCAAAGGACATTATTCATTACTACTGATAAAGAAAAAATTAGATATAATGTTACATAGTGCAGAGACCTATCACAACCACTAAGCCCAAAGGCAAGTAAGAGGAATTAGAAAAGGAGAAAAACCATTGGATACTTGAATTTAGTAAGGGGCAATATGAGAGATTGTCAGGTGATAGTGGTGATGGCTTTTTATCAAAAGAAATGGAGAAACACAATCCATAAGGCTGAATTCATTGGTTGAAATAAGGCTTGATTGTGATGATGATGGATATTCAAGTATTCCTTGCAAATTTAGGCTATCCTTTTCTGGATTTAAGCACTTTTTTATTTTATTTTACTAAATATATTTAAAAGTACAGGCATCTTGATGATTCTGCATTATCCACACTTTCATGATAAAATACTAGTATTCAATTGTTTTTGTCTCATTATTACATTTGGAAACCCCTGAGTATTCGACTCCTCGCTCGGCACGGTCCTCCTCCAGGGAGCCATCCGTCTATTTCAAAAGTACAACCAACACAGGTTATTTCTTTTGATCGTACATGTCAAGAACACATTCATATATTTGATTTGCAAAAAAAACACACATTGCCTTATTTATGAGTCTCACACTACTGGTGGACATAAACTGTGAAAACAATCACACATATGTCCACTGACTCAAAAACATGACCAATTTAAGAACTAGATTTCTTTTTTGAACTGAACAATGCATGCTTTACCTCTCTCGTTTGAAGTTTAAAGTTCACGTGTTACTTTTCTGTGTATATGTATAAACCTTGACATGTCCAATCTTTCTCACCTGCATCCCACTAACTAATGTAACTTTTCTGTGTATATGTATAAACCTTGACATGTCCAATATTTCTCACCTGCATCCCACTAACTAATGTAGCTTCATAGGCTCTACTTTCTATGCTTAAAAGATCCTAGACTGTTCAAGTGTAGTATGAGTATGATCATCTAGTGATGCATATGTGATTGGGACGTGCTCATCCTCTTTTGGTAATCCAAGTTTAAATAATATTTAAAAAGAGAAAGTTGATAAAATAAAGTCTTCAAGCTCAAATTATTGAACTTGGTAATTGAAAATTCATGACACTTGACCCAAAGAGGTGGTTAAAATCCACTATCTGCAGACTGTCTTTTCCATAAGATGTTTAATTTCTTTTGTTTATTGTTTTCTATCCTAATGTATGTTTCTATCATTTTTTTTGTGATGATGAACTTCTAGCAAGTAATTTGATCATCCAGGTTAAACCAGTGATGAAATTATTGAAGCAAACACTGGTGGGCACTGGGGTGATGCTTGTGGCAGCTGTATCACTATTCATCTTTGCGGATCCAGTTCAGGAGTTCATACACTCTGCTGCTGTGAAAAATGGCAACAGCTCAAGTGTGTCAAATCCAGCCACTAAAACCAGCACGAGGTATCTTTGAATCCCTTAAGGGCCTTTGTTTTTTTAATGCTTATTGTTAGTATTTCTCTGTGATCTCCAAATAAAAAAAAAATACAGAAAAGAGGAGTTGCTAAGATTGCCAATGGAGGTGATAAACGATGATGACCTTGCAGCAGCTGCTGCTGAGGCTGCTGATGGCAGGCCTGTATATTGCAGAGATCAATTTTACCGAGCATTAGCAGGTGGACAGTATTGTAAATGGGATGATCTTCTCCACTAGACAGTAATACGGTCTATTTCCTCTCACAATGTAATTATCCTTTGAATATAGTGCACTTTAACCCGTCAGTGCTGTAATTTTGTTACCATAAGCATTTATCAATCTATTTCATCTGGTTGATACTGTTAAAAGGGGCCGTTTGCAATAAATAGGGTTTCCTAGAAACTGCTATTACATCTTATAACCACCTTGCATGTAAGGGAGAGAGAATAATTGTGTCAGCAAACATTGCCAGTACCCCATCCCAATTGCCTCCTCTTTTCTCTCTCTACACCACCCACAAACCCCTCCACCCCACCCAGTTCTGTTTCCACTTTGAAAAGAGAACAGCAGAGCCTGTAACTTTTTAGTCCATGATTCAAATTAAAAAATTTAGGGGTACTTGGCAAGGAAACTTGGGTTAATGGAATCCTCGAGATTATTAGTTCAATTGAAAATTGAAGTGGCTAGAAATACACATCCATGTATCATATTCTATAATCTTTGTAATAATTGCAGTAACACCACTAAAAGCACGAGCATGTTCTTTTGACTAGATGTCAACTACAAATCAGGGATGCATGTTAGAAGCATTGGCAAAGAATATGGGAATATGCAACTTATATTTAAATGTTTAATAAATTCTCCAAGACGGGCTGATTTCTGAGGATCCAAAATTGAAATAACATATAATGATCGTCTGCATGCTTAAACTCCATTCAAGCAGAAGCCATGGGCATGCAGTGCGTATGAAAAATTATATCGTGATTGTTTGCTCTCTAAAGAGTAACGAAAGGGATAGTTCATCGCTAAGGCTCCGGTTGGGAGCCTTGCATTAGAGGTTGTGTGGCAGTTTCTCCTAGTGCTCTCATGCTCTATGCTGTTTGGGAGCAGTGTTGTAGTTAAAACAATGTTAGGAATGAAGTTAGCAGCCTCACACTGATAATTATTGGGTAATACCACAACACGCTGCAAGATGAAGAAAGAACTACACAACAAATAGGTGCTGAAACTTGCACGAATCACAATATGGGTTGTGCCCTATTCCTCTTCACCTTTTATATTAAGTATACAGTTTCTTACATGACAGAAATGTCCCTGATAACAATTAAAAGAATATTGTACAAGAAGGGGTAATAAGGTAAACAAACAATATATGTAACACAACAATACAGTAAGACTAGATCTTGGATCCATGATCCAATCCAGACTCGAACATATGACGTTTCAAAAGCCTTCCTCAAGTTGTACATGGTCCTTTCTCATGGACAACTTGCTCTTCAAAAACCAAAATCTTCATCTCGTTAACCCCTTTGTAAACAAGCCCACAATGATTTCTGCCTTCAATTCTTGGTACTCAGTCTTCCTTTTGATAAAATGTGGATATATCACTGTGTTTTACCTTGCCATGGTGAATAGGATCAAGAGATATCTTGATTGTCCCTTGATTGTCACAAAGCAACACTGACTTGGAAATGACCTCACCCAAGTCACATGTGATTTCAGTTGTTACGGCAACCGTAGACCTGTATTTTGCTTTGTGCCTGATATGGTTACCACTTTCTGCTTAATGTTGTTTCAATAAATTAAATTTTCACCAATAAAAACAGTGTCCCAATATTGACCTTCTCTCATGAAGATCTCCTGCTCAAAAGTAAGCCAGAATAGTCAAAATATTTCTTTACTTGATCTTTTTATATAAAGTAAACCATCTTCTTGGTCCCCTTCAAATATCTCAAAATTCTTTTTAGAGCTGCCGTATGTGTGGTCCTAGGCTCATGCATAAGCTGTGACCCTTAATTGACACCAAAAACAATATCAAGGTGAGTGAAAGGTCAAATATTGCAACATACCAATTATACTTCTAAAATGAGTTGAGTCTTCGTATATTTCTCCATCATTTGCACTCAGCCTTTGATGTGTTGAGAAATGAAGATAACAAAAATATTTGCGCAGAAGCAATATAGGATCTAATAAAGGCACAATCAAATCACAACACAAGGGTTTACGTGGTTCGATCAATACGACCTACATCCATGGGGCACAGAGAGAATAATCCATTATAATAAGAGTAGAGAGTACAAGGTCCAATAGCTTGCCTAAAGCTAAAAAGAATAACAACAAAGGAATCACAGGAAGAGATGGATACAAGATTACCTCTCGGGTGCACAACCTGAGTCAAAACCCATACCACAACCAACACCTCTCTCTGAGGATCAATGCGTGGTGTCAGACCTTCTTTCTTCCTCTTCTTTTTTCTACTCTCTCCCTCTTACTTCTTCTCTCTCTACACGCTGCACACAGCCACTCTGCTCACAATACTCTGCTCTTCTCCCACCAGCACACAGCCTCTGCACCTCCATTTATAGATGGCATAGAATCTTCTAGATGTGAACCTTCTAGATGTGAGCCTTCTAAACTCATTCCAGAAACCGAAAGGGTTTTGACCCTTCAACTTCCTGCATTAATGGGAAGTGAGTGGCTATTCCACTTCTCTACATCATTAATGGAGGGATAGGGCTGGCCCTTCAACTTCTCTTGCATTAATGTGAAGTAATGAGTGGCTATTCCACTTCTCCACACCATTAATGAGGGATAGGGTTATACCCAACAATCCTCCCCTCCAGCCCAAGGGGATACTCCAATTCAACTAATCAACTGGAGTCCATGCCGGTCAGCTGCCGACATGTATTTTGTTTCTCTATCGATAAGGCCTTTGTCAGCATATCTGCACCATTATCATTTGTGGAGATCTTTGCAAGATGAAGTAATTTTTTCTCAAACACATCTCGAATCCAATCGTACCTGATATCTATATGCTTTGACTTTGAGTGAAAACTTGGATTCTTGGCGAGATGAATGACACTTTGACTGTCGCAGTACACCGAGTACTTGTCTTGCTCTAAACCCAACTCCTTCAAGAATATTTTCATCCATAGCATCTCTTTGCAAGCTTCTGTAAGAGCAATGTACTCTGCCTCAGTACACCTTTGCAATTTTGACTGTTATGATACAGCTCCCCTTGCAAAAGTGAGTACAAAACATGATGTGGACTTCCTTGTATCAATATCTCCAGCCATATCTGCATCTATGTAACCTGTCAAGACAGATGGTCCACCCCCAAAGCTTAAACAAACTTTTGAGCTCCCTCTAAGATATCTAAAGATCCACTTTACTGTTGTCTAATGCTCTTTTCTTGGATTTTCAAGAAATCTGCTAGCAACACTTACTGCATATGCGATGTCTGGTCTCATACATACCATCGCGTACATCAAGCTTCCGACTGCTAAAGCATAAGGAACTTTCTTCATTTTCTCCTTCTCCTCGTCACTTGATGGACTCTGCTCTGAGTTCAGCTTAAAGTGACCTGCAAAAGGAGAACCAACTGGTTTTGCATTGTTCATACTGAATCTGTCCAACACCTTCTCGATGTACTTCTCCTGTGATAACCATATCTTCTTGATTTTTCTATCACGAGAGATCTGCATGCCCAATATTTTCTTTACTGACCCCATGTCCTTTATTGTAAAGGTCTTACTCAGTTCCTTCTTGAGCCTGTCAATTATAGACATATCTTTTCCAAGGATAAACATATCATCAACATATAACAAGAGAATAACAAAATTCTCACCGAACCATTTTATGTAGACACAATGATCTGAAGTCGATCTTTTGTATCCATTTTCAGCCATGAATGAATCAAATTTCTTGTACTACTGTTTTGGAGCTTGCTTCAGCCCATACAAGCTCTTTTTGAACCTGTATACAAGATTTTCTTTACCTTTGACTTTGAAGCCTTCTGGTTTCTCCATGTATATCTCCTTCTCCAAATCACCATGGAGGAAAACAGTCTTCACATCTAGCTGCTCAATTTCCAAATCCAGGCTAGTAGCAATACCTAGAGCAACACGAATATAAGACATTTTAACAACAGGATAGAAAATCTCTTCAAAGTCAATATCTTGCTTTTGACTAAAGCCTTTCACAACCAATCTAGCTTTGTACTTTGGTTGAGAACATTGTTCTTGAGTCTTTAACCTGAAAAACTACTTGTTCTTCAAGGCCTTTCTGTCTTTTGGTAGTTCCACCAAGTCATAAGTGTGGTTCTTCTGCAATGCATCCATCTCATCGTGCATAGCTATTAGTCACTGCTCTTTTTACTCACACTCTTGTGCTTTCTGGTAACTCTCTGGTTTACCTGCATCAGTAAGCATCACATACTCATATGGAGAATACCTTCTGGAAGGTTGTGACTCTCTAGAAGATCTTCTCAGCTGGGGTTCTAAAGGAGGTTGCTCTCCAACTTCTTCCTGCTCAACATGGCCTGCAGGTAAATCAACGTCAGTCTCTGCATCATCTTCATGCATTGCTCTTCCTTCAACTTGTGCCACTGGAGAAGTAATTGAATCCAAGTGGATAGATCCACCTGCAGAAGTCTAAATTGACACATCTTTCTTGATATCTTTAAGTGTCTGGTCTTCAAAGAATACCACGTCTTTGGATCTGAATACCTTTTGTTTCTCTGGATCCCATACCCTGTAGCTGAATTCAGCATCACCATATCCCAGAAAAATGCATTGCCTCATCTTATCATCAAGCTTGGACCTCTTCTCCTTGGGGATATGTGCAAATGCCCTGCATCCAAATACCCTTAGGTACTTGTAGGACACATCCTTTCCTAACTACACCCTATTTGCAACATCATTTGCTAATGCATGAGCAAAAGACAAGTTGATCACATCAACTGTTGTCCTTAAAGCCTCACCCCATAATTTCTTTGGTAGCTTGGACTGCGCAAGCATACACCTGATTCTTTATGCAATTGTATAGTTCATCCTTTTTGCAACTGCATTGTGTTGTGGGTACCTGGAACTGTCAACTCATGGCGAATTCCATGAATTTTATAATATTCATGGAATGGACCTGTGTACTCGCCACCATTATCTGACCTGATGCATTTCAGTTATTTTCCTGTTTCTCTCTCAACCATAACATAAAATTGCTTGAATACATCAAGAACTTGATCCTTGGTTTTTAGAGGGTATGCCCAAACCTTCCTAGAGAAGTCATCTATAAAAGTAACAAAATAAAGTGCATCACTGAAAGTTTTTACATCAGTAAAACCATTAACAATTTTTGTTCTCAGAGGACCACAAACATCAGTATAAACTCGCTTCAGAATGTGAGATTTTCTATGGAAGATATTTCTAACAAAAGATACTCTATGTTGCTTACCAGCTAAGCAATGAACACAAGAGTTTACATGTGTACCTTTTAACTTTGGAAGTTGCTTCCCCTTAGCAAGAATCTGCAAGCCCTTCTCACTCATGTGGCCTAATCGACTGTGCCACAAATCAATAGAAGAGTCCTCAGCTGTATTCAATTGTTCCTTGCATACCTTTTCTTGCATCTTGTAAAGAGTACAACATCTCTTTCTTCTGGCCTGAACCAATGACCTGCTGCTGAGTTTCCATTGTCCTTGGCTAAAAACATTGCTTCTGCCCTCTTCATCAAGCTTTCCTACTGAAAGCAAATTCAATCTCAAGTCTGGAACATGTCTGACATCCTTGAGCACCAACATATACCCAAGACTAGTTTGGAGATGAATATCTCTAATCCCTATAATTTTTGATGTTCCTGTGTTTCCCATTCGGACAACACCAAAATTACCAGTCTTGTATGTACTGAAATACTCTCTTCGTGGTGTGGCATAGTATGAGGCTTCTGTGTCTATGACCCAATCTGTATCCTAACACACACACACAGATATATGAATCATTAGTAGTAGACAAAATCACAAGCTCACATTCAACTGTGGTTGTGGTATCTTCTTTGGTTTCTGATGATTCTGTCTCTTTCCCTTTTTTTTTCTTTGGCTCTTTGCACTAATTCTGGAAGTGCCCTTTCTTTCCACAATTGTAGCAAGTGATGTCCTTCCTTAACCTGGACTTGCTCCTATATCTGCGATCATTTTTCCTATCCTTTGATCAACCCTTGTCTTTGGATGAACTCACCATCAATCCTTCACCAGAATCCTCATTTGAGGATGGTCTTCTCCTAATTTTATTTGAAATGAGCGTATCTGTGACCTCTTTCATATCCAATGTTTCTTTTCCATAAATTATGGTTGTCAAAAGATGCTCATAAGATGGTGATAATGAGGTTAGTAATAACAAAGTTTTATCCTCATCTTCAAGTTTAACATTCAGACTAAATAAACCATCAATAATCTTATTAAACACACTAAGATGGTCAAGAA
Source organism: Nuphar pumila (assembly GCF_984573655.1). NCBI lineage: Eukaryota > Viridiplantae > Streptophyta > Magnoliopsida > Nymphaeales > Nymphaeaceae > Nuphar > Nuphar pumila. Next base: position 51,688,625 of record NC_143254.1, on the reverse strand, counting down.
TGGGAGTACCTTCCTTCATACAAAGACTATAAAGCTATTTTTTGAGGTGTAACTTGTTGGACAAGTTCTTGGTCATATAGAGGCTCTCTAGCCGCAACCACAATCCCGCCACTGTCCTCTCTTCCATCACGTTTCACATGACTTCATCTGATAGACACAACTCAATAACACCAACTGCCCTCAAGTCAAGATTATCCCATTTATCATCGGTCATGGTCTCTGGCTTATTCGCATTTCCGACAAGAGCCTTGTGTAACCCTTGTTGTGCAAGTAGAGCCTTCACCCTTCTTAGCCATAAAGAGAAGTTTTCTTTGCCATCAAACCTCTCCACCTCAAACTTGGAGCTAACTGACTTAGAAGACATGACTTTCCATGAACTAGCTCTGATATCACTTGTTGAGAAATGAAGATAACAAAAATATTCGTGCGAAAGCAATATAGGATCTAATAAAGGCATAATCAAATCACAACACAAGGGTTTACGTAGTTCGATCAACACAACCTACATCCATGGGGCACAGAGAGAATAATCCACTATAATAAGAATAGAGATTACAAGGTCCAATAGCTTGCCCAAAGCTAAAGAGAATAACAACAAAAGAATCACAAGAAGAGATGGATACAAGATTACCTCTCGGGTGCACAACCTGAGTCAAAACCCACACCACAACCAACACCTCTCTCTGAGGATCAATGCGTGGTGACGAACCTTCTTTCTTCCTCTTCTTTTCTCTATTCTCGCTCTCTTACTTCTTCTTTCTCTGCACGTTGCACACAGCCACTCTGCTCACAACACTCTGCTCTTCTCCCACCAGCACACAGCCTCTGCACCCCTATTTATAGATGACATAGAGTCTTCTAGATGTGAGCCTTCTAGACTCATTCTAGAAACCGAAGGGGTTTTGACCCTTCAACTTCCTGCATTAATGGGAAGTGGGTGACTATTCCACTTCCCCACATCATTAATGGAGGGATAGGGTTGGCCCTTCAACTTCTTCTGCATTAATGGGAAGTAGTGGGTGGTTATTCCACTTTCCCACACCATTAATGAGAGATAGGGTTGGACCCAACATGATGGATGGGAATAGGAGTTAACAGATGTTTGCAATTCTTCATCCATGTTTTGGTGAGCAGATCAATTGTGTATTTGTGTTGGGTCAATATAAGGTAGTCATGCTTTCTGTCTACCTCAATCCTCAGAAAATACCTCAAAACATTGTTGTCTTTCATTTTAAACTTCCTAACTTCATTAATATGTTGATTAAAATTCATGGTGGTGATGATATCATCCATGTATATAAGAAGATTCTCTTTTGTAAATAAAGGAAGAATGATCCAATGGTGAACGATAGAACTCATACCTTTGAATTTCTAAGGAAAAGCTCTCAAACCAAGATTATAAAGCTTGTTTTAGGTCATAAATTGCTCTTTTTAGCCCAACACACGTGTTCTTGAATAATTCTCACTATAACGTGACAACTACTCTATATATACTTTCTCCTTTAAATCTCCATGTAAGAACACATTTTTGATATCTAGTTGACTCAATTTCATTCATGACCAACTACCAGAGATAGGATAATGCGAATAGTCCCCATCTTCACCATAGCGCTGAATGTTTATTCATAATCCTTACCATATGCTTGCATGAATCTCTTTGTAACCAACCTTGCTTTATATTTCTCAATGACAAGTTTGTACTTTATCTTTTGAATTCATTTTGATTCAACTACATTTTTGTCATATGGCTTTTTGACGGCTTTTAAAGTCAGACACTCATGCAAAGCCTCTATTTCTTTATTCATAGCTTCAATCTATTTATTGGATTTCATAGCCCGATGAAACATTTTAGGCTCTTCTTGTCTCTCAATTTGAGTAAAAAAACTTTGAAATCAACATTGAAATTCTCATGTCACCCACCTTTCAATATGATGCCTTACTCTATCATATATTCTTAAAGATGTTGGTTGATTGTTGTCGTTGGCCTGCATATGCTCATGAATGATGTCCCTTTCATGAGTGATGCCTTCTTTGCTTCTTTTTGAGTAGACACAATCTTCTTTGAATCTGCCAACTGCAATGGCGACCCAACTTGATGTGCTACTTTATCATTCACACATGAAAAAAGACTTGCATTTAACCAAGCTTGATAAACTGTAAGTACTTTGTCACTTTGCAATGAAGGTCTATGTGTATTACCAAAATAAATTTCATAAAAATGATCGATCTTGATCTTTCTTGTTTTAACATCATAACACATGAAACCTTTATAGTTATCAACATAACCAATGAATATGCAAATGCATGCCTTATTTTCAAATTTGTTTCTTCGCAAACTATCACTATGAACATAGAAAATGCATCCAAAAGACCATAGGTCATCATAATTTGGGTGACAACCAAACAAAATAAAGAATGCCAACTTGTTTTGGAGGACTTTAATGGGCAGCCTGTATATAACATGAACCACTATGTGAAAAGCCTTTGTCCAGAGTTTTAATAACAGTACTGACATGTATCATGGACAAAGCGCTTTCCATAATACGATGATGCTTTTGTTCAACAATGTCATTCTGTTGAGGTATGTATGACCATGAAACTCTATGATTGATTCTATTAATTTGCAGAAAATCAATAAATTTTTTAAATGAGTATTCACCACCCTCATCAGACTGAAAATTAGGGATATTTGAAGAGAATTGATTCCAAACATAGATATGAAGCTTACGAAACAAATCAAACACTTCAAATTTATATTTTATAAAAAAGATCTAAGTATAATGAGAATAATCATTAATAAATATAACATAATATTGACTACCTGAAAAAGTACTTGGAGCGGGCTCCAAACATTAGAATGGACCTAGTAGGCTTAGGTAACCTTCCTTGATGACTCAATGAGCGCAAGGCTTGAATCCATGCTTCCTATCCACTTGGCTGAAAGGGGTAAAGTGTGAAAACTTCTTTTGTAATGTATTTTCCCACATCCAAGTCGCTCCTTCAGACCCATCTTTATCCCATTTAATAAGGAATTTGCGCCTGGATCGCTTCATGCGTTTCATCTTGAGTACCTTGAGGGGCTAGGGTACTCTCTTATCAAGAAAAACTGGCTCACATGAAAAATTGGGTGAACAAATGTTGTAGAGAGCAACTTCAAACGATAAGCTGACTTGCCAAGTTTTTTTTCTACTTGGTACGAGCCATAAAACTTAGAAAAAAACTTGGAATAGGTCTACCCAAATAATGACTTTTTCCCATTGGGAAACCTCTTGAGAAGAACCCAATGTCCTACGTGAAACTCCTAATCTATACAACCCTTGTAAATTTGCTCCATTCTTTCTTATGCTTTAGTGGGGTTCTTCCTTTGGTTGTGCAACACTTTATTCCAAGTGCAGAATTGTTTGTATTCCTCAAAGATTGAAGAACTTCCATGTTCATAGGTGAGCCAACTAGGAGGAAGCTGCCCATAGAGAGCTTCATATGAGGACATGCTAAGTGAGGAATGGTGGCAGGTGTTGTAGGCGTATTGTGCTCAAGTCAAGTACTTGCTCAATTTATTGGGGCGTTCACTAGCATAACACCGCAAGTATGTCTCCAATGTGCCATTAGTGACCTTCATTATTTGGTCATCCATTTAGGGATGATTGACCCAGCTATTGGTCTCCATGAGAGTCCAAAACCCGCTGATGAATATAAGATCCCTATCACACACAATAGTACGGGGCACACCGTAGAGCTTCCCTACATTCTCCATGAACACTTTCGCCATTGATTTCATTGTGTAGGTCTTTGACAACCCGATGAAGTGTGCATACTTAGTGAAACGATACACCACAATAAAGATCACCCCTTCCTTTTGGGAGTTAGGAAGTGACTCCACAAAGTCCATGAATATGTCTACCCATGCCCTCTCTAGAATGGGCAAAGGGTTGATGTGATTGGACAACTTGGTACCTTCGTACTTTTTGTTTTGGTACTTTGGACAACTTCACACATACTCCCTTACATCCTGCTTCATGCCCACCAATAAAGTTGTGCCTTGACTGTAAATAGGTCTTGAACATACCCATGTGCCCAACCATAGAAGAGTCATGGAACTCTTGTAACAAATACGGGATCAACTCTGAGTCCTTGGTCACCCAAATTTGCCCCTTGTAAAGAACAAGGACTCTTTACACCGAATGGTATGAGTGTTGGCTAGGGTTTTCCTCTAGGACCCTCCACGCATCCATTATTTCACTATTTCCTTGTTGTTTGGTACATGTCTTACATATTACATCCAAAGAAATAGAAAAAATAGAAAACAAAAACTCATTTGTCTTGTGGCAATGAGAAAGCACATTAGTAACCACAATCTCCTTATCCTTCTTATAGCGGAGCTCAAAATCATAACCAAGTAGCTTGGTCAACAACTTTTGTTGCATAGGAGTCGATATACATTGCACCAACAAGTACTTGAGGCTTCTATGGTCAATCTTGACCACAAAGTGGTTCCCCAAGAGGTAGGACCTCAATTTCCTAATGCGTGCACAATGGTCACCATTTTCTTATCGTAGGTGGACAAGTCCTTTTTCGTGTTCATCCTCATGGTTGAGTACAACCCCAATATCAACATTACATGAATCCGTTTAGAGCTTGAACTCCTTTGAGAAGTCCGGCAAAGCAAAGACAGACACCTCACACATGGCTTGCATGAGCTCTTCGAAAGCTCTTTTGGCTTGGAGGGTCCAAGCAAAGGATTCATTATTCAACATGGCAGTAAAGGGGACAACAATACAACTATACGACCTCACAAACCTCATATAGTACCTAGTGAACCCCAAGAACCTTCCCTTTAAGGGACCTAATCGATTGTGGCTTAGGCCACCCCAATATAACTCTTACCTTATCGAAATTAGGGATGACAATGGACTAGGGCGGGTGTATCTAGGGGACAAGCTCTCTACCCTGGCCCATCTCAAAAATTTTCCTTCCATCCCCATAGTGGGAGAAACTTTGGACCTTCACCCCTGCCCCATTTGAAAATTACCACCCTCATCGCCGTCCCCACCCTAGAAGTCCATGAAACCTAGTTTTGTCCAACCTTTAATCCAAATGAAACAGAAAATTAGCAAGTGTCCCATTGAAGAGTAGGAGTAAAATGGAAAAAATGAAAGAAGAAGAAATATAGTTACTTGAGAACTTCGAGCCTTAGTTCGTCTATAAACAACCATGGTAGTCTCAAATATATTTTTTTATGTGTCAACATGCTATTTTTTTATCATTGAAAGAAAACCCAATAAAAATCAACTCTCCTTCTACCAAGATTACCTCTTTAGTATCCATAAATTTTATAATTATAACTATTATCGATGCTCAAATAAAAAAAGTGCGCTACCAACCTATTTTGAACAAAAAATGATCGCTAAAACTACTAAAAAAGACCTCTAAAAGTTGGATTTGTGTTAAAATATGGAAGTGAACAGGACTAACTGAGAGCGAAGCAAGTTGAAAAGTGTTGACTTGTGGCAGTACATGAAAACAATGAAATTGTGATGAGGATGCCAATTCCAGTACCCAATCACTATCTAGTTTTGTTTTTTGCCACTGCCGTCATTGGGTTAGACTCATTAGAGGAAGGATAGAGGGAAAAAAGGGGTTATGGAACTTAGGGTTAGGAAATAAATATATAAGAGATTTAAATGTTATTTTATAAAATATTAAGGGCATATTAATAAATTTATTAATGGTGATTGAGGGCAAGGTGGGAGATAGAGTAAGTCCACCCCCACCTCCATCCCTGCATGATTTTTGTTTTTTTACCTCCATCCCCCGCTCTAAATGGAGCGGGTTCAGATGGATCCCCATTTTCCCTCGATCTACTGCCATCCCAAATCGAGATTAGTGGACACATTTTTTATTTACAATATAGCCCACATACAATACATGTTGTTGCCCGAAGTTATATTTAGACCGTTTGACATATGATTTGTGGTATCTTAACACCTTAGTAGATGAGACACATGACCCATGTGGTCATCTAAGGAACTAAAATACACCAAGATATCATCAAATTCCAAAGCACAAATTTGTGTAGAACCGACCAAAAGAGATCGTTCATGAGGCATTAGTTAAGCCAAAGGACATGACGAGAAATTCAAAGTGGTTGTCATATGTGCAAAAGGTCATCTTCTCCACATCATCTTCTGCCATCCGGATTTGGTAATACTCGACACAGAGATCCAACTTGATGAATATGGTGGCACTATAAAGCTCATCTAGCAACTTATCGATCACCGGTATGGGATGCTTATTATTAACCGTAATCACATTGAGTGCCAAATAATCAACACAAAATTGTCAGTTTTGTCCTTCTTCCTTACAAGAAGCACTTGTGAGGAGGAGTTAGAGCTAAGGTGAATGACCTCGTAGCATCTCCTCAACAAGCTTCTCAATTTTGACCTTTTGTCTGTGTGCATAACTGTTGGGCCTCACACTAACCGGCACACTTCTGGGCATCAACACCATACGGTGGTCTTGCGTACTACAAGGTGGCAGCCCCTCAAACTCGCCAAAAGTGGAAATGGTGGAGAACTTTACTTGGTGAGGTTCAAGCTCAGAATCTGATCATCGAGTCATCAAGTAAAGACATAATCCAGATATTCAACCATGCCTTGGAAGGACAAGCAAACAACTCCATTGGGAAATTTTCCGCAAGACGTCAATATTGTCTTTGTAAATAAATTCCAAAGGAATGTAACATGAATCTAGCTTCTCTAGGAGTCCATGATTATGATCGGGTTTAGAAGGATAAGCCACCAGACTGGTTTTCTTTCGGTAATGATACTTGATGTCATATGATGATGTGTAACCGATAAGGTCTGCCTAACTGCAAACCCCCCTCCAGCAAAGTCGTCAGAGGGGATAAACACAAAAAAGGAGGGGGGGGGGTGAGGATTATCCTCACCCCACCATGAGGGCTATAAATATCCCTCACGGTGCGCCCCTCCTCCTCACTCAAGCAAGAGGAAGAGCGACAGAGGGAGACAGGAGGAAAAAAAAAAAAGGGTTTCAGAGATTACCAGATTCTGGTGTCGGCGATGAGGTAAATACCTCCACCTCCATCTTCATCTTCTTCTTTGTTCTTCTTTTCTGTTCTGAGCAAAGGGGGGGGGGGGGGGGCGACAGCCATGGCTGCCGGCAAAGCTGCAGAAAACAGAAAGAAAGAAAAAAATGAGAGAGAGAGAGAGGGTCGACCGGCCCCGGCGGCCAGTCGACGCCGGTGGTCGTGCCCAGATGGGAACAAAGGAGAGGGTTGGCAGGGGCCGACCTCTCTGCACCTGAGAATCGGAAGGGGCTCTGCCCATTCCACTCTTTCTAATACAGATCGGGTCGGTCCGGGTGTGACCCAGACCGAACCGGGTCGGTCCGGGTGCGACCTTGACCGAACTGGGTTGGTCTGGGCTCAACCCAGACCGAATCGGGTCGGTCTGGGTCGCGCCTAGACCGAGTATGCTTTTGAAAAAAAATGGTGTGGTGGGACCAGGTTGGTCTGGGTGCGATCCAGACCGGACCGAGTCAGTCTGGGTGCGCCTAGACCAAACCCGAGACCAGGTCATATAAAAAAAAGAGAGGATTTATTGGCTAAACCGGCTCAAATTGGATCGATTCGAACCAAACCGGTTCAGACCAAATTGGGTCTGAGTCGAACCGGTTTGGATAAACCCGAGTCAGGCCAAACCGGTTCGATCTAACTGGATATGGGTTCTCGATTTGGATCCAATTTGATCTGAACTTCTTCTAGATCCAGATTGACTGTTCTGGATCTGATTGGATCAGTCTTGGATCCATATCAGAACTGAGTCTAGATCAGACTGTTCTGGATCTAGTCAGATAGTTCTGGATCCAGTAACAGTATATGGATCCAGTCAGACTATTCTGGATCTAGTTAAAATGTCCTGGATCTAGTCAGGCCATTCTGGATCCAGTTAGAATATGCTGGATCCATTTAAACCATTTTGGATCTAGTCAGATTGTTCTGGATCTAGAAGAGTAATGGATCAAGATCCAAGTAGATAGGGTTGAATCCAAATCAAAAATGGATTCAGATCAGATCTTAAGATAGCCTCGAATTGTGATTAAATTTGAAATGACCAGAATACCCATTTGGATACCCGAGATCTATTTCAGTAAAATGGACATAACTTTGCACCTCAAACTCAGAATTGAGTGAAGTTTGGTGTGTTGGACTCGTATTAAAGAGAGGAATCTACTAGTCCATGAAATTCAGTCAAATTTGTGATGCATAAATTGAGGGTTTATGATTAAATTTAAAAAGGGTATTTTGGTAATTTAGTGATAACGTGTGAAGTTTTGTGCATTAATATAAACATATTGTTCAACCAGATCATACTGTTAGAGCTTTGTGAGGCTTAATTTGAGGAAAAGCTCAGGATTCACTGTCAAGGTAAGGGATATTATGAGCAATGTTAGATATGAATAAACATTTTCACATTGCATGTTACTGTAATGTTATAAATAATTAGCATGATAGTTTTTGAGTGAGACCATGACATGCATAAACTTTCATTCTTGACATTATGAGTTGATTTATATATATATTTGTTGTGATATGCATATTAGTTGTGATATGTCATGCATGATAGAAAGTAATTGTATTGTGATTGCATGTCTATATGATCATTAATACCATGCATTGTGATTAGACTATGTTTACATTAGAGTTCCATTTAGTCCATTCATGTTGTATGAATGGATATTTTGAGATCATCATGCATGACCCCTTAAATCCCGAAGTGATGACCTGTGGCAAGGGCTACCTAGTTCGCAGCCAGAGTGCAGCCACTACGGAGAGTAGGCCGTCGGTGATTTAACGATATAGAGATATTACATCATTGCGTGCTAAGTGGGAGAGGTGTGAGTCCTAATGTCATCATGAGATTAAGAATAAGATTTATTATGATCAGTCACGACATCACTCGTGAAAGAACGAGTAAATTATGAGTTTGAGAATGTCGTTTAATGTGTAAACTTAGCTATGACTTAGGATTACACTCACACTGGTTTGAGACTCTGGAGGACCATGGATGATTGATAACCATTATAGTTAGGATGTAGCATGAATCATACCGAGATTGAGAGTTGACCTCCCGGTGGGGTCTTCATGGTGGTTCACTGCAGTGCCTGGTGGTTCAGAGACCACTGAGAGTATATGGTTCATTTCTGGCTAACATGTAGAATTGAAGTATTCTACGGGGTTGCTACGCCCATAGACGACTATAACTGGTATAGCCAACCTAGTGATAGTTGTGTGAGAGAGTGTCCGAGGAAGATAATGAGGGTAATTAAAATATACAAACTTGTGTGGTGTGTCGAAAACTAAACTAAGACTAGGGGCTTAGAGCCCACTACAGTTGTAAGTTAATTATTTATTTGCTTATAATTATTCTTTATTGGGTTGTAGACTTACCCCCAATGTTTAATTACAATTGTAGGTTCTGAGAATTAGCCCAATCAGGACGTGTGCACCTTATCCTTTTACAACAGAGCATTTGGTATATTTTACTTTCTTGTCATTGAATAAGATGTATTTGCTTTCTTTTATTATGAATGATGAACAATTGCAAGAAAGAGTTGATGTATGAGAATAAAATGAAAAAAAAAATTAGCCATGTTTTCTCTGTGTAAACTTTGTATTGTTTTCCTCTAAGAAGTAGTACCAACAGAGCTCGGACTCCTGAAGTCCCAAATCGGGGTGTTACAAAGTGGTATAAAAGCTAGGTTTACACAGAAAAATGTTCATCATTCATAACAAAATTCAATGAAAAGATATAAGTCTCTGCTTGAATAAGGCACATTAGTGATTAGATTGCTACGTGATTAGGAATGACTAACGAACAAGGAAACAACAAAGACCCAAGGGCTCAAGACCCTGCTGAGCCTCCTGTCGTAGGGATAGAGAAATTCATCGTTGTAATGATGATGGCTACTGGAGTCATCACAAGCATGACTCAGGTAGTTAGAGATTTGACACCATGGCCTCCTCTGATCTATATTATAATTAGAGACCGAGGTTCTTACCTTCAGAACTACCCCTACACTACCCAGGGGTAACATCCACCACCTTACGAAAGTAGGACTCACCAGTTCAACCATCAGAGAGCGAGGTCTGTACGTAGGCGGATGGTGGGAAACTGAATGGCGGCTCAAGGAGAAATCGGGGGAAGGACATCCCTGAACACAAACTTTATGCCTCAGAGAGGGCCTTGTATGGCCAGCGCGCGAGGACGACATATGTCCTGAGCTAGCTATGTGGCTGCCATGGGTGCTAGTGATCAGAGAATTCCACTTACAATCCGTGAGTCTTTGTCTGAAGAAACTCGGAGGGTAGCTATTCAGGCAACAAAAGCCAACCGAAGCGGCCCAGGGTTTGGGCAAGAACGAGCAACTTCGGGGAGTTCAGAGGAAGAAGGCGAGGATGAAGACCCGATTGATAATCTTGCCTCACCTACATACACTCCTACCTCACCTACCCACACACCTTCCTCACCCACTTATACTCCTGCTTCACCCCCATACGACCTGAATGCTCCTTGTACGACTCACCAACATCAGGCTTAAAGGAGCACAGGGAACAGACGATGCTTCAGATGGATTAAAGAATGATTAGGATTAGTTAGTTTATTTAGTCGAGTCATATTGTTTGAATTGCATTGTTCTTTCTTTTGCTTGCTAGTGATGTTTCTCGTGCATGTATGAGACTTATGAATGATTTTTTTTATATTGTGTGATATGTGATGAAATTTCGTATGAGTACCAACGAACCACATGATAATAAGTTCACTAAGTGATAATTTTTTTGTAGTACCAATGACTACTCGCAGGAGAACATCTTACTTATCAAAGGACACAATAGCGAACATGTGAGAAAGGGAGCTCCTTGGCAAACCATCACGAAGGGTGCCCTCATCATCCCCTACTACGGAAGGGGCACAAGTTCAGGGGGGTCACGTAGCGATTCACACTCCCAAGAGGTATGCTCCACATGAGGGTAGAGAAGAAAGTATGGAGATCCCACAAGGATCATCGATGAGAAGTTCAGCAGAGGAAAGTATGAGATTACCGCCAAAATACACTACCAATCGCATCTTGTATGAGCTACTGCAAACGACCCGAGCTCAGCAAAGTCAACCTCAGACATTGATTTTTGGCATCACGTCATGGGCTGAGAAGTTCAAGAATATGCAACCTCCGCTCTTCGATGGCACGCCTAATGGTGTCATGGCAGAAAATTGGTTGATGCAAGTGGAGAAAGCATTGGATGTCATCCAATGTCCAGAGGATCAGAGGGTGCGGATAGCCATATCAAATCAGACCAGTGATGCAGAGCACTGATGGAGAGTCATCAGGGACACCTTAGAGTCAGACACGTATTTGCCTTGGTTCACATTCGTGAGAAGATTTTACAGACAATTCTTCCCAAAGTTCTAGAGGGTGGAAAAAGAAGAATTCAGGAAACTAAAGCAATGTGACATGATTGTCACCCAGTATACCGCTCGTTCCAACTCTCTTTACTAGTTTTTCAAGTCCTTAGTGACAAACGAGTGCAGGAGGTTTGAGAGGGGCTTGAGGCCCAAAATTTCAAGGCTGATAGGGCTATAATAAATAAAGAAATGCAGCCGGCTCGTAGACTATGTCTCCAGGTACGAGTTTTGAGAGATGAGAACGAAAGAGAAGCCTCAAGAGAAAGAAAAACCCAAGACTGAAGATAAGGCCCAACATAGTGGTGGCAATATGGTAGTCCTCTTGGAGAAAGTTTCAGTCTAGAGAAAGATTCCAACGAGTCAACAAGAGGCAGTACGACAGACAAACCCTTGGTCAGAACTAGGGTAAGCAAGTCAAGTATGCAAGCAATCAACAAGCCAAGCGGCAGAAGATCCAAAAGTTGGCCCAGTCGGACAACGCTTGCAGGACTTGTGGTCTCTAGAGGCAGGACGATAAATGTGATTTGAGGAATGTGGGATGTTTCAACTGCCAGCAGATGAGTCATTATGCTAATGATTGCCTAGAACCTGATCGAAGAAGTAACGCCCAACCAAAGTCGAAGCCCGCAATACCAGGTCACACCTACACAGTAGCTCTCCAAGAAGCTCTTGCCAGCCCTGAAGTAGTTGAAGGTATACTTCTTACTATATTATTTGACTCAGGAGCCACACATAGTTTCACTTCTTCAGCATTTGAAAAACGATTGCCAGTGGCACCTTCTTGATTGAGTGTTTCTTACTTAATAAAGATGCCTATAGGAATAACCACCATAGTGGATACAATGTATTCTAAGTGTGTAGTGAAAATAAAAAATTGTGAGTTGCCTGTGAACTTATTGCAACTCGACTTCAAAGATATAGACGTTGTTCTAGGCATGGATTGGTTGTCGGATCATCATGCCACTATCGATTATAGAAGAAAGTGTGTCAGCTTTCAAATACCACATACCTCCACTTTCACATATTAGGGTATTAGGAAGTTACTCAAGCCAACTATCATATCTTGTTTAAAGGCCAATAAATATATTAAAAAGAGATGCATGGGATTTCTGGCCTACATGAAAACTGAAGAGAGAAAAGACCTCACAATATCAGAAGTAGACATAGTTTGTGAGTATGCTGATATTTTTCTGGAAGATCTACCAGACCTCCCTCCTTATTGTGAGATTGAATTTCAAATTGTTCTAGTTTTGGGAACAATGCACATTTCAAAGGCTCCCTATCGAATGAGACCTACAAAACTTAAGGAGCTCAAGAAGCAACAATAAGAATTATTAGAGAAATGTTTTATTCGACCGTCAGTATCTCCTTGGGGTGCTCAAATCTTGTTCGTTAAGAAGAAAGACAGATCATTGCACATATGTATAGACTATCGACAACTAAATACAGTGACGATCAAGAATAAATATCCATTGTTGAGAATTGATGATTTGTTTGATTAACTGCAAGGAGCTGCATGCTTCTCAAAGTTGGATTTGAGGTCGGGTTATCATCAGCTGAGGATCAAGAAAGAAGATGTGGCTATGACGACATTCAGATCAAGATATGGCCATTACGAATTCTTGGTCATGCCTTTTGGTCTTACTAACGCACCAGCTGCCTTTATGGATATGATAAATATGGTTTTCTGACCCTATTTGGATAAGTTCGTGGTGGTATTTGTCAATGACATTCTCATATATTCCACCACGAGGGAGCAACATGAAGAGCATCTGGGAATAGTTCTGCAAACACTTAGAGAACATCAACTTTATGCCAAATTCTCTAAGTGTACTTTTTGGTTGAAACAAGTGTCCTTCCTTGGACATATTGTTTCTAAAGATGAGATTATGGTGGACCCTGCGAAGATTGAAGCAATCACTAATTGGTCTAGACCCATGAATCCTACCGAGATTCATAGTTTCTTGGGATTGGCTGGGTACTACCAACGTTTTATGGAAGAGTTTTTTTTGTTGGCGGCTCCTATGACAAAGCTCACTAAGAAAGACGTAAAGTTTGAGTGTAATGACAAGTGTGAGCAGAGTTTTCAGGAGATAAAGAAGCGTCTGACCACTGCGCCAGTATTGGTCTTACCTTCTGGATCCGGAGGTTTCACCATTTACAGTGATGCCTCTCATAGAGGATTGGGTTTCGTTCTGATGCAACATGGTAAGGTGATAACATATGCATCTCGCCAACTTAAAACTCATGAAGTCAACTATCTGACGCATGATTTGGAACTAGCAGTGGTGGTATTCGCCCTTAAGATATGGAGGCACTACCTCTATGACGAGCAATTTGAGGTCTTTATCGACCATCAAAGCCTTAAGTATTTATTTTCGCAGAGCGATTTGAACTTAAGGCAAAAAAGATGGTTAAAATTTCTAAAAGATTATGATTTCGAGCTGAAATATCATCAAGGAAAGGAGAATGTAGTTGCTGACGTCCTTAGCCAAAAGACAGAAGCACTGGCCAGACTCGCAAATTGGGAGTTATTTTCCTTAGTGGCTCATCAAAAGGCAGAAGATCAATGCTTACCAGGTCGGTTGCTATTCGTGCAAACCACCATTAGATCAGAATTGTGGGAGCAAATTAAGGAAAAACAACCCTTGGACCCAGAAATGACCCAAATAAGAAAGAAAATTGCAGAAAAGGAGTCGAAATTCAAAGTTGATGATCAAGGACTTCTTAGATTTCGTCAGAGAGTGCATTCCTAAGGACAATCAACTTAAAAATCAATTATTGGAGGAGGCACACCATTCTAGATATGCCATCCATCCGAGCAACACCAAAATGTATCGAGATCTGAAGGATACATTTTGGTGGAGTAGTATAAAGAGAGACAATGCTAAGTTTGTTAGCAAGTGTCTAATATGTCAGCAGGTGAAGATTGAGCACCAACGACCAGGTGGTCTTTTGCAACCACTTGCCATACTTGAGTGAAAATGGACGGATATCTCAATGGACTTCATTTCAGGGCTTCGAAGAACGAAAAATGGGATGGATTTAGTGTAGGTGATTGTTGACAGACTAACTAAGTCAGCTCACTTTTTGGTCTGTAAGATAACTCACTCTTGTGACCAATTGACTCAATTATTTATCAGAGAGATCGTCAGACTCCATGGAGTACCTGATTCAATTGTTTCAGATAGAGACTCCAAGTTCACATTGCGATTCTGGCAAAGTTTTCAAGAAGCGATAGGGACACAGTTAAAAATGAGCACAACCTTTCACCCTCAGTCAAATGGCCAGTCGGAGTGAACCATTCAGACCCTAAAGGACATGCTCCGGGCATATAGTTTGGAGTATAGTGACTCGTGGAATGATATTCTACCATTGATGGAGTTTGCCTACAATAACAACTTTCAAGCAAGTATAGGCATGGCTCTATTTGAGGCGTTGTATGGTTGATAATGTCGAACTTCTTTGTGTTGGGATGAGGTCAGAGAAAGAAGATTGCTAGGGCCCGAGATGGTGCAGCGGATGGCAGACCAGGTGAGATTCATTCGAGAGTGTCTTCTCATAGCTCAAAGTCGACAGAAGAGTTATGCAGACCAAAGACGATGCGAGTTAGAATTTGAGCAAGGTGAACACATATTTTTGAAGATATCTCTGTTTAAGGGAGTGATGCATTTTGGTCGAAGAGGAAAGTTGAATCCCAAATATATTGGACCCTTTGAGATACTCACAAGAATTGGTCAGACGGCATACTGTTTAGCCTTACCTCCCTCCTTATCTCGAATTCACAACGTGTTTCATGTTTCCATGTTGTGGAAGTATGTACCGGATCCCTCCTACATATTGGATACAGTTGAGTCTGTATTGGATATATAAGATGACTTAAGCATGAGAGAAAAGCCCATAGAGATTTTGGATACAAAGGTACAAAAACTAAGAAACAAAGAATTATCTCTAGTTCTAGTTAGATGGAGTCATCACAACAATAAGGAGGCTACTTGAGAGCGTGAATCTGACATTCGTGAGCAATTTTCACAATTGTTTTCAGGTAAGATTCAGGACGAATCTTCTTTTAAGTGGGGGTAGAATTATAAACCCCCTCTGACAAAGTCGTCAGAGGGGATAAACACAAAAAGGGGGGTGGGGGGGGGGGGGTGGAGGCGGTTCCCAAAAAATTGGGGAACCCCCTTCCCTGATATGCGATGAGGGGGGGGGGGGGGGGGGGCTGAGGGTTATCCTCACCCCACCATGAGGACTATAAATAGCCCTCACAGTGCGCCCCTCCCCTTCACTCGAGTAAGAGGAAGAGCAACAGAGGTTGACGGGAGGAAGAAAAAAAAAAGGGTTTTCAGAGCTTACCGGATTTCGACGCTGGCGATGAGGTAAATACCTCTACCTCCACCTCCATCTTCATCTTCGTTTTCGTTCTTCTTTTCTATTCCGAGCAAAGGGGGGGCCGACAGCCATGGCTACTGACGAAGCTGCAGAAAACAGAAAGAAAGAAAGAAAGAAAGAAAGAAAGAAAAAATGAGAGAGAGAGAGGGTCGACCGGCCCCGGCAGCCAGCCGACGCCAGTGGCCGACCCGTGCCTAGATGGGAACAGAGGAGAGGGTCGGCAGGGACCGACCACTCTGCACTTAAGAATTGGAAGGGGCTCTGCCCCTTTCGCTCTTTTTAATCTAGACCGGGATGGTTCGAGTGCGACCTGGACTGAACCGGGTCGGTCTGGGTCGCACCCAAACCGAGTCTGCTTTTGAAAAAAAAATGGTGTGGTGGGACCGAGTCGGTTTGGGTGCAACCAAGACCGGACCGAGTCGGTCTAGGTGCAACCAAACCAAACCTGAGATCGGGTCATATGAAAAAAAGCGAGGATTTGTTGGCTAAATCGGCTCGAATTGGATCAGTTTGAACCAACCCGGTTCAAACCAAATTGAGTCTGAGTCAAACCGGTTTAGATAAACCCGAGTCAGGCCAAACTGGTTCGATTTAACTAGATCTAGGTTTTTGATTTGGATTCAGGTTGATCTGGACTTGTTCTAGATCCAGACTAACTGTTCTGGATCTGATTGGATCGATCCTAGATCCATATCAGAATTGAGTCTAGATCAGACAATTCTGGATCCAGTAACAGTGTATGTATTTATTAGATCCAGTCAGACTATTCTAGATCCAGTTAAAATATCCTGGATCCAGTCAGACCATTCTGGATCCAGTTAAAATATTCTGGATCTATTTAGACCATTCTGGATCCAATCTGACTGTTCTAGATCCAGAAGAGTAATGGATCAGGATCCAAACAGATAGGGTTGGATACAGATCAGAAATGGATTCAGATCAGATCTTAAGATAGTCTTGAATTATACTGAAATCTGAAATGACCAGAATACCCATTTGGATACCCGAGATCCATTTCGATAAAATGGACATAACTTTGCACCCCAAACTCAGAATTGAGTTAGGTTTGGTGCATTGGGCTCGTATTGAAGAGAGAAATCTACTAGTCCATGAAATTCAGTCAAATTTGTGATGCATAAATTGAGGGTTCATGATTAAATTCAGGAAAGGGTATTTTAGTAATTTAGTAATAACATGTAAAGTTTTGTGCATTAATATGAACATATTGTGTAACCAGATCATACTGTTAGAGCTTCGTGAGACTCAATTTAAGGAAAAACTCAGGATTCACTGTCAAGGTAAGAGATATTATATGCAATGTTAGATGTGAATAAACATTTTCACGTTGTATGTTATTGTAATGTTATAAATGATTAGCATGATAGTTTTTGAGTGAGACCGTGACATGCATAAACTTTCATGCTTGACATTATGAGTTGATTTATATACATGTTTGTTGTGATACGCATGTTAATTGTGATATGTCATGCATGATAGAAAGTAATTGTATTGTGATTGCATGTTTATATGATCATTAATATCATGCATTATGATGAAACTATATTTAGATTAGAGTTCTATTTAGTTCATTCATGTTGTATGAATAAATATTTTGAGATCAGTATATATGACCCCTTAAATCCTGTAAATGGTGACCTGTGGCAAGGGCGGCGGTTCGCGGCCAGAGTGCAGCCACCACAGAGAGTGGGTCGCCGATGATTTAATGATGTAGAGACACTACATCATTACGTGCTAAGTGAAAGATGTGTGAGTCCTAATGTCATCATGAGATCAAGAATGAGATTTGTTGTGATCAGTCACGACATCACTCATGAGAGAACGAGTGAATTATGAGTTTGAGAATTGCGTTCAATGTGTGAACTTAGTTATGACTTTGGATTACACTCACACTGGTTTGGGACTCTGAAGGACCATGGATGGTTGATAACCATCATGGTTAGGATGTAGCATGAACCATACCGAGATTGAGAGTTTGACCTCCCGGCTAGCTACCGGTGGGGTCTCCGTGGTGGTTCAGTGTTGTGCCTAGTAGTCTGAGGGCCACTGAGAGTGTATGGTTCATTGTTTGGCCAACATGTAGAATTTGAGTGTTCTACGAGGTTGCTACGCCTATAGACGGCCATGACCGGTATAGCCAACCTAGTGATAGTTGTGTGAGAGAGTGTCCGAGGAAGATAATTGGGGTAATTAAAATATACAAACTTGTATGGTGTGTTGAAAACTAAACTAAGACTAGAGGCTTAGAGCCCACTACAGTTATAAGTTAATTATTTATTTGCTTATAATTATTTCTTATTGGGTTGTAGACTCACCCCTAATGTTTAATTACAACTGTAGGTAGCCCAATCTAGACGTGTACAACTTATCCTTCTACAACAGAGCATTTGGTATATTTTACTTTCTTGTCATTGAATAATATGTATTTACATTATTTTATTATGAATGATGAACAATTGCAAGAAAGAGTTGATGTATGAGAATAAAAAAAAAAAATTAGCCACGTTTTCTCTGTGTAAACTTTGTACTGTTTTCCTCTGAGAAGTAATACCAACCGAACTCGAACTCCTAGGTTGGGGTGTTACACTAACCCCCAACTTGTCAATCAAAAAACAAAATAGATGTGATTCACTGCACCAAATTTGAATGATGCAAAGACCACACACTTCACCCTACTACAATTATCCCATGCTACCAAAAGAATGTGATACTTTTAAAATGAACAATATTTTAAAAAGCCCTAAGGCTTCAATGTTGATAGCTCCAATAGAGTAGGGTTTGTTGCACTGGTAGGCCTTTTTTTTAGATGTGAATGAACACAGGTTTTCTTATGTCAATTATGTTCGTATTATTATTTTTTTCTTAGTCATTCTTGTTATTGTCTCTCACATGAACAAGCCTGGAAGCTTAGACATAAGATACTGTTTCTGTGTAGTTTCACATAAGGAATAGCATAAGACAGGACACGGCACGAGTAGGGATGTCAATGAATCGGATTTTATGGGATATCCGACTGAATTTGATCCTGTTTAGTTGCATCCAGGACCATATCCAATTATAATTGGATGCAGATATGGTTTTCTTTTTTATTTTTGAATAATCTAAGGGAATCCCATCACTTTTGCTGGCCTCCAGTTGGTAAAACCTTTGAGGTCCCCTTGCCCACAGCAGAGTACGCCCGACCTTACTGCAAGGGACACCACATGTGGGTTTTGAACTTGTGCCGTCCCATCAATTTGATGACATTCACAAGTTGCCCTTACCATATGAGTGGAGCCCTTGTGGGCAGATGTGTTTTTGTTTCTCTGTTACTGAATCCGACAGACATTCAAATATGTTTACATGTAAAAAATCGGATCTAGTATATGCTTTTCACCATCCAAATCTGAATCTGAATTCAAATCCATTTAGCCAACATCCGATTAGTCCAATATCGTATTAGCCATCTGCCATCTGAATATGAACCGTTTACATCCCTAGGCACAGGAGTACATTGGGGTATCCCTGTGACATTCGTTGTTTTAGTCTTGGCCGTTGGAGTTGGTATATGTATGCTGCATCTAAGTGGGACATTTATGGTTATTGTTGGTATTTTGGCCAATGGAGTTGGTCTATGTATTCTGAACCTAGGTGTGACAAAATGAGTCGCCTTTGCATTTGGAGCAACGACCCATTTTGGGCTTTCTAGCTGTTTGCCCTTTTAAACTCAGGGCACTTTGCATGATTCTTATGGGGGTGTTGGTTGGTCCCTGTTTCATAAGAAAGTAGAGCATTTTCATATGAAACAGGGTGAAACAAACGCACGCCTCCTTATTTACCCTTGTTTCCTGGAGAACTGTGCAAAATATTTTGCTCCTTCCTGTCTGCTTTCACATCATATTCACCCTAACTGAGAAGGATGCGGTCCAACCCAAATCATCCCACAACCAACCCATCGTCAGCTGCTTATACGGCCTTTGTCGGTAAAAATAAATGAAGACTTGTGAGTCCGCACCCCCGGAAAGATCTGGTCACGCTGGCTCAGCCTGCCATACTTACGGTCATCATGTTGCACTCACTCCTAGGAGGTACATGGACCGTGCTATGGCTCGAATCAGCTGTGGACAAAATAGGGCACAGTGAGCAGCAGCAGGGAATTGGCGTGCATTGATGCGCGATGAACAGATGGCGTGCACGACGAATTGATTTTGGCCTCCACTAGCATATTCTGAAGCTGGTAAATTATGTTTTTATACTGATGTTCCTGCTTCCGTGAAGAGCAGAAAGTTTTAATAAATTTCAAACGTTCTGATTCGAGAGGGCGGATGGAGCTATGTTGATGACCGGTTGCTATCAGCAGTAATACCCTATGAAGAGAGCGGTTGGAATGATGGATAAATGTGGGTTAAGCCACCAGTGCTTAGCATCTTTTTAGAAAATGGGGACATAAAATTATATATGATTGAATGTTTTCCACTCAGTAAATGAAGATTCATATCAGACATTCATTAACTTCCAGTTTCAATCCAGATTTTCACAATGCAGTGGTACCTTATCTAGTCAATTAGTTCCTGCATTAAATCCTATTTTCTTGGAAGAATATTGATTTTCATTGATTGCAAAGAATGAAATCTTAGAAAGGAGCACAAACAACCATTTCCAAGAGATGCTTATATTGAAACTTCAAATGTATAATTGTTGCTATTATTCTTCATTACTTTGGACCATCGCTGACTGCTGAAGCAAATGACACCAAGAATTATTAGGTCTCGTCCCACACCTAGTGCAACTCATGGACATGTAATGAGCCCTCTCCTAAAAATGTATGCCTTGGACTACATGTTTCTTTAACCCATTGCCTAGTCCTAAACATATATGTATCCTTTTGTTGCCAATTTATAATCAAGTGAAAATCTATGTTAGTTTCTTGAAAATCTCTTCATATTCATTAGCTAAGACATTAGATCCTTAATTTTTCTAGTCTATGTAGCTTGAAATAATTGATTTGATTTACTTGCCATTTACCAAATGCTTTGACCTGAATGATGATGACATTTTATCTTATTTGCTGTAGGTTTTAGCTCGCTATAGACCGTTGGGTTCCTACAAGGTAATGAGCTCTAGTCTATAACTGCTATTTTTTGTATAGATCAGGTACTAGTGGACATTACCCCATATACTGTAGTACTTGTTGGTCAAGATAAATAAGACAGCAGAAGAAACTAGAACTTTAAGGAGTGAGTAGAGAAACTTGGTTTGAAAATTAGTAAAACAAAAACAGAAAACATGAAATGCTAGTGAGAAAGCTATCAAAATAAATATCATAATCAAGATACGATAAATTGTAATTCAACAATGCCATTCAATCCTTAAATCTATGATGCTATAAGGTGGTGGATTTTAGATAGCCATCACTAGTTCAGTTCACTTCCTAAATTGCTTTCCTTTCACATTCTTTTCACTTTTTACATGCTTTCAAAATAGATTCCAAAACTACGTGATTTTTTTTAAAGGCAAGCTTGGGTTAGGCAGATCCCCACAAATTATTATTCAACCTACCGCTGGAGTTTGAAGCTGCAACGTCCCACCACCAGGAGACGTGCAATGACAGCTCCTACCAACCACGTGAAGCCCCCTTGGTTCCAAAACCAATCTTGCTTCATGCTGCCAAGATGAAGGCCCTGCAGGTTCAAATCCCTCTGCCACATGGGGCTTAAGAGATATCTGGTAGGGGTCTGCCTAACCCCAGCTTGCCTTTCAAAAACAAAAGAAAAAGTGTATAGCTTAGGGGTGGCAATTTCTGACACGACCCGCCAACCCGCCTCTTAGGCGGGTTCGGGTTGGGCTTAAGCCAACCCGTTTAATAAACGGGTCGACCCGTGTAACCTGTTTATTAAACAGGTCGGGTTCGGGTTGGGGGTATGCCAACCCGCCAACCCGTCTGCCCGACCCGTCAACCCGCCAACCCGACCCGTCAACCCGTCAACCCGCCAACCTGCCTACCTGCCAACCCGATCCATCAACCCGCCAACCCGACCCGCGAACCTGAAAACCCGTTTACCCGACCCAACCCATTTATTAAATGGGTTGGCGGGTCGTGTCGGGTTACCCGTTTAATAAACGGGTCGGGTTCGTGTTTGCCACAGCTGACCTGTTTAATAAACGGGTCGGGTTCAGGTTGAGGTATGCTGACACGCCAACCCGCCAACCCGACCCGATTGCCACCCCTAGTATAGCTGACAATTTTTGGTACTAGCTAGTGCAGGTCACCTTATGTTGGGACGTTGCAAGTTCAAATCTCAATGGTATGATGTATAACTAGTGGGGTCTGCCTAACCCAGCTTGTCCATAAAAAAAGTGTGTAGCTAATGGTCCTTTTACAATAAATGTAAAATAAATTATTTTTTTAATGACCAACAGAGTGATAGACGACAATCCTTTTACAATAAAGGGTAAAATGATTTTATTGTACGACAAAAATAACACATTTTTTGAAATGCCTTAAAATTTTTCAAATCCGTTTGTTATTTAAAATCGCAAATGTTGTTATTTTTATGACCTTTTTAGCCCTCACACCTACCATTTTCGGTGCAAATTTCCTTCATATGCGATGTTTTGAGGTTCGATTTAAAAAAAAAAGTTATAGTTTTTTTATGCAAAGTTATTACATTTTTTATGTGAAGTAACTCAAGTATTTGCACAGTTATCGGTAAAAGTTTTAAAAAAAATGTATGGTTTTTATGCTTATTTCTAAATTTTTTTATGTGAAGTAACTCAGGTATTTGCGCAGTTTATCGAATCGAGTATTGAAGAAATTTTGCATATTTTTTATGCGAAGTTATTACATTTTTTATGTAAAGTAACTCAAGTATTTACGATATCAGGCAACTAAAGGATACACTTGCTGCAAAGGAGACCAAAATTAAGGAAACACTTACTGCAATGTTTGTGGCCATTATACAACATTAAGTTGCAATCATAAAAAACTATGTTAAGGTAAATGAGCAACTACAAGCATGACTAAGAGATCTATGATGGAAATTACTGTTTTCGATTGTTTTGTAAATCATTAAAATGAAGTTGTAATTGATTCTGTGTTTAATAGTTTAACTAGTTTGTATACCAAGTTTTTATCCCTCACGCCTATCGTTTTGAGGTTCAAGTTTAAAATTTCGCAGTTTGTTTATGTGAAGTTATTACATTTTTTATGCGAAGTAATTCAAGTATTTGTGAGGTTTTGAGGTTCAACTTTAAAAGAAATTTTATAGAATTTTTATGCAAAGTTATCACATTTTTATGCGAAGTAACTCAGATATTTGCGCAGTTTGTCGGTTCGTGTTTAAAAGAAAGTTCACAGATTTATTATGCGAAGTTATTACATTTTTTATTAGAAGTAACTCAAGTATTTGCAAGGTTTTGAGGTTTGAGTTTAAAATTTTTTTATACTTTGTTTATGCAAAGTTATTACATTTTTTATGCGAAGTAGCTCAAGTATTTGCGAAGTTTTGAGGTTCGAATTTAAAAGAAAATTCGTAATTTTTTTATGGGAAGTTATTACATTTTTTCTACAAAGTAACTCAGGTATTTGCACAATTTGTCAGTTCGAGTTTAAAAGAAAGTTCATAAATTTATTATGCAAAGTTATTACATTTTTTATGAGAAGTAACTCAAGTATTTGCAAGGTTTTGGCGTTCGAGTTAAAAAAAAATTACAGATTTTTTATGCAAAGTCATTACATTTTTTATGTGAAGTAACTCAGGTATTTGCGCAGTTTATCGGTTCGAGTTTAAAAAAAAATCTTAGATTTTTATGCATATTTTTAAAAAAATTTATGCAAGATTCAAGTTTTATGTGCATTTTATGAGAATTTATAAAATATCATAAAATCTATCAAATTTAAATTTAAAACATCATCGATAAATTAAATAACATCGATATATATTTATTCTTTACTTCATCTCAATATCTCCATCTAAAAATATTATCAAATTTGTCCCACAGTTCGTCATTATCCTTTTCCACATTTGTTAGTTTTTTTTTTAAACGTTATCGCTCTCTTTTGTACTTCTTTTGCCTTTGTCAATCGCAAAATTTTTGTTCACACTACCTTTGCCACCAGTGGAGTGTGTTCTTTCAGCGATTCCAATAGCCCTACCTTTCTTGTTGTTTGTGCTATTATGGTATTTTGTAGCACAACAATGTTTGATCCTACTGGTTGCACTATTGTAGTTCCTGTTGCCTTGTCCGCTTTGGCTACTTTTGCCAACTCGAATTCTTTAACTTGCTTGTAGTACGCGATCATTTGTTTTATGTCGTCTGTGATATCAACTGGACAAAAGGGTTTATATTCATTATAAAAACAACTACCAACCTTTCGATGCTCATCACAAGCAAGAACATTTAAACACGTACCTGGGTAAAAAAAAATTCACGCTCCCTGTCCCAAGAGTGACATAGGCGATCACAAAAAGACCACAGTCTTTTATGTAACAATCATAATCCAAGTCAACAAGTAAATAAAATTAATTGAATTAACAAGCATATAAGCAAAGTACTTACTCGTTATCTTACCAAGGGATATCATTCGCAAGTGTGACCGTCAAATCGGTGAAACAGTCATAGCCCATACATCCTGTAAAAAAATAACTCTGCAACAAAACATTAAACATGTTAAACTTACTGAGTACGAGAAAACAATCTTATTATTGTTAACTAGGTAATAGTAACTTACTATGTTGATGATGTTATCAACTGCAGACATTGTGGTGCGAAGTAAATTATACAACGTAAAGTCCTTCACCTTCAGGTCCATTTGCCAAAGAACCCAATGATTATTGTTTCAGTTGGCAGAAAATAAGGCTACAAAATTAATCGAGATTAAAAAATAACTTGGGCACCCAGAATTTAAGTTTGAAAATTACGCAACAATGTTATAAATGGCTATCTTGTTAGCTTCAAACCAAATGTAAGGCAATGATAGATTGTCCAAGCATGTAACTTCTCCCTCTTCATGCTCGAGAGTTGTGAGCAATTGTTGTGACGAGTCAATGTATACAAGTTAGTTTTTTTATTTTCAGTAGTAATACAACAAAAATAAAAGGTTGTGCTTACTCACAAAAACATAAGGAGTAAGGTAAATCGTCTTTGACATATTTTATCCCTTTCTCATGAGGCGATTGTGTTTTACTTGAAGTCTTTCTATAAATCTTACTAAATGCTACATATGTGGTATATACATGTTATATTCAAATGAGTATACATAAAAAAAAACGAATATGGAAACTTCACACTTACAACACTTACCATCTAAGTTTCATCGTCAAAATCAAATTTTTTTCTCCCTATTAGTCTCTTGCATATCCTGCACATCCTGTACCTCAAGCACAACAGTTGGCGCTGGGGATGGGGCTGTGTAGGGTTGACGTCAGCCACGTCTCTCTTTTCCTTTTGTTGTCTATACTCATTACAAACTACCTAAGATATATATACAACACATAAGACATTGGAGTTGTTCATTAACAAAGACTACATAAATACAAAGAAATAAAATTCATTAAAGAAAAAACTAACGAATACATATAGCATAATAAACTAAAGAACAAACATACAATTTAATGTGTTTTGCGAAGCTCATCACGGACATTGCACTTGTATGGCACAACATTCTTATTTATTATTCGTCTCTTCTTCATAGAGTGCCCTGATTTATGACCCACGTTTGGTGGTAAGAGGGGAATAGGGTTTGGAAGAGCGACGTGCGACACATTATCCGACATCAACATGAATAGATAGCTATTATGTGCAACGTGATATGAATCAACAGTGTACCACTTATTGCAGTATTCATTTGGTTGGTTGCCTTCGTATAAAATGCATGCAATCTCATGTTTGCACGAAATCCTGCTAACCTGCCACTCTCTAAGAAGAGTTAGAGACCTCAATAGATTATTTTACATCCCTTTCAATTGCTTCTTGTTGCACTATGTGAATCACTAAGTAAATGTTGCCACTAAATAACATCTCTTATACATCATCATCATCAAAAACATCTACTCAGGTTGATTCATCACCTATGAATAGCAAATATGTATACCAAAGGCTGATTAACTCTTCACTCGGTCTTGTTTTTTGAGACAACCTAGCCACTAATTCTTTAAAGCTAATGTTTTTGGAGATTACTAAAGATCTCCAACTATGATCATCAATGACGCAATAGTGCACTTTAACTGATATTGAAATAATCTTAATTACCTATATCAATAACATAAAATATACATCTATTGATAATAGAATACATACAACAACAACTCTGCAAAACTAACTACACACATTAACACATTATGCACAACCAACCTAAGCCCCATTACACATACATAGAAAAATAAAAAATCATATAATAACGAACAAACATCTTAAAAAAAACAAAAATATTAATTTTTATGTGACAAAACATCTTCAATGCAAACACAGATCTTCAAAACAAATATATTATATTCTTAAAAAAAAAACCTAAACTATATATGCAGAGGGGATTTTGGGATCCATTGGTTGGAGACCACAAAAAACTTACATTTCGTTCTAACAAGAGAAGTCGATGAAAAAAATGCGGCAGCCTCGTCAAAATCACAAGAAAAGTCATCGGAGATAAGAAAAACTAAAAAATTGTGCAGAAAGGATTTTGGGGACCACGAAGAACCCAAAATTTTGTTATTAAAAAAAAGCAAAAAGAATTGAGATGTTGGTACCAGATCGAAAATAACCCTTAACAAAAATAACTGTGATCTAGACTTGGTACCGTCATATCAAACACAAAAAAAGGCACGTGTTTTAAATTTTAAAAGGCATTCACAGAATTTTTATGCGATGTTATTTTATTTTTTATGCGAAGTAACTTAGGTATTTACGCAGTTTCTTGGTACAAGTTAAAAAAAAATTGCAGATTTTTATGCGAATTTAAGAATTTTTTATGCAAAGTAACTCAGGTATTTGCGATGTTTGGAAGTTTGAGTTTAAAAGAAAGTTCTCTCACACATATTTTATGTGACATTATTATATTTTTATGCAAGGTAATTTAAGTATTTGTGAGGTTTGTCGATTTAAGTTAAAAAAATTATAGATTTTTATGCGAGATTATTATATTTTTTATGTGAAGTAACTCAATTATTTGTGATGTTTGTCAGTTAGAGTTAAAAAAAAAATTACAAATTTTTTATGCAATGTTATTACATTTTTTATACGAGATAACTCAAATATTTATGATGTTTGTCACTTCGAGTTAAAAAAAATATAGATTTTTTATGTAATATTATTAAATTTTTTATGTGAGATAACTCAAGTATTTACGATGTTTGTCAGCTTGAGTTAAATTTTTTTTGCAGGTTTTTATGGTAATTTAAATTTTTTTATGCAAAGTAACTCAAGTATTTGCGATGTTTGTCAGTTTCAGTTTAAAAGAAAGTTCGCTCGCACTTATTTTATATGAATTTGATAAATTTTTAATGCACATTAACTCAGGTATTTGCGACATTGTTGTTTTTGACAAAGAAAGAAGAATTTCGTATATGAAAAAAATTTGCACTGAAATAAGTGCAAGGTTTAAAAATGTTATAAAAATAATAGTATTTATTATTTTGTAACGCAGACAAATTTGATCATTTTGAAAGCATTTCAAAAAATGTATAACTTTACAATACAATACAGTCATTTTTTCATAAAATAAATTATTTTTTAATTGACTGACAGAGTGATACGAGTGTTACCTCATTTTGAAGAAAAATTGTAAAAGCAATAATTTTGTTGCCATGATTACATCCTTTCGTAGGGTCAAAAGCATCTTAATTTTAAAAAACAAAAAATCAGATTCGCACGAATTTTCTCGTTTCGCTGACTATACTCAAAAACTACCTGCACTGCATGAGATACTGAATTCTTGGTTGCTCACAACAATGTCACAAAATATCTTGGCACTAAAAAAAATCTTGGCAAGGAAAATCTCACAATAAATTAAAAGGCTATTAAGAAAAAACC
Organism: Nuphar pumila; assembly: GCF_984573655.1. Lineage (NCBI taxonomy): Eukaryota > Viridiplantae > Streptophyta > Magnoliopsida > Nymphaeales > Nymphaeaceae > Nuphar > Nuphar pumila. The sequence continues at coordinate 51,660,726 of NC_143254.1, read as the reverse complement.
ACGAGAAGAAGATATAATTAGTCTCTGTTCCAGATTTAAAACATGCCGTTATCCAGAAAACCAAGAATTTAAAACTTGTTACTAGGGATGGCAGTGGACCGGGGCGGGGCGGGGGACAAGGTCTCCACCCCCGCCCCATCCCCGTCCCCGTCCCCGTTTGTCGGCGACGACGCTGCTCCGACGATGCAAGGCTACAGACGGGGAAAGGAAAAAGAAAAGAGGGAGGAGATGGCACCACAGAGGAGGCTCACGGCAGTGGCACAAGGCAGCGACAGAGATGAAAGGAGGGAGAGATCGTGTCGGCCAACGGTGGTCGGTGTCGGCCAACGGTGGTCGGCGACGGCAAATGGTGGTCGGCGACGGCCAACGGTGGTCGGCGACGACCAACGGTGGTCGGCGACGACCAACGGTGGTCGGCGACGACCAACGGTGGTCGGCGACGACCAACGGTGGTCGGCGACGGCCCGACTCCAATGATAATGCGGATGGGGAAGGGGAAGAGGCGACGACCCGGCTCGGCGGCTCCAGGGTTAGGAAATTAGGGAAGGGAGTTAGGGTTAGTAAACATGTAAAAAAATATAAAGGGTTGGGGGCGGGGCGGGGTCGGGACGGGGATGGGGCGGGGCGAGGTCGGGACGGGGATGGGCCGGGGGCGGGTCGGGGATGGGCCGGGGGCGGGGCGGGGATGGGGCGGGGCGGGGCGGGGGAACGTGCCAGTCCATCCCCGCCTCCACCCCCGGACGGGGATGGATTTTAACCTTCGTCCCCGCCTCCATCCCCGTTTCATACCCTCCATCCTCGATCCAAACGGGGCGAGGCGGGGGCGGGGCGGGGCCCCGCTTTCCCCCAGTCCACTGCCATCCCTACTTGTTACATTGCATCATTATCTAAACAACCGGCCTAATTAATGCTAAGAAAAAGAGAGCAAGGCAACAGAAACAACCGCACAGGTAGGGGTGGCAATTTCTGACACGACCCGCCAACCCGCCTCTTAGGCGGGTTCGGGTTGGGCTTAAGCCAACCCGTTTAATAAACGGGTCGACCCGCGTAACCCGTTTATTAAACAGGTCGGGTTCGGGTTGGGGGTATGCCAACCCGGCTGACCCGTTTGATAAACGGGTTAGGTGGGTGGGTCAACCCGCCAACCCGACCCGTCAACCTGACCCGCGAACCTGAGAACCCGTTTACCCGACCCAACCCATTTATTAAATGGGTTGGCGGGTCGTGTCGGGTTACCCGTTTATTAAACGGGTCGGGTTCGTGTTTGCCACAGCCGACCCGTTTAATAAACGGGTCGGGTTCGGGTTGAGGTATGCTGACCCGCCAACCCGACACGATTGCCACCCCTACACACAGGGACAGGGGAATCAGGAATGAAGCTCGACAAGGAAGAGAGGGGTCGCAAATCGCAATGGAGCGAGAGGATCCTTCTTCTTCCCCTTTCCTTATCATCTCAAACGACATCACCGCAGCCATCCTCTGGAGGCTCCCCGTGTGTCCCCTCCTTAGATTCAGGCTGGTTTGCAAAGGTTGGTGTTCCCTCATCGACTCCAAAGACTTCGTGGAGACCCACCTCCGTCGGGCCAAGCAGAATCAGGAGCCCTCCTTCGTCATCGAATTGGACAAAGAACTCTGTTTCTTCGACACCAACAACCCCCTCTTCCGCGTGGAGAAGGAAGCGCTCTGGCAGCCAGTGCCGACGCCACCATCAAGCGAGGGCTACGGTGATTGCCCCTCCATCTTATCCTGGTGCGACGGCCTCTGCTGTTTGGGAAGCGACCCCTCCCTCGTAACCCCATCAACTCCCCGAATTTACCGGATCATCAACCCCGCCACGCGAAGAAGCGTAAGGCTTCCGAAATCCGGACTGTCCCATCCTGAATTCTGCCAAATTGTTCACGACTCTTCCTCCGTCATGTACAAGTTGCTCCTTATCGAATCCATGGGTGCCCGTTTCAGGTGCGAGATCTTCGCCATTGGCGCCGACGTCGCGTGGCGAGAGCTCGACGGAGCGTATGGAGTGTATGATTCGTTCCGGTCGTTGTTTGCGAGGCCTTCTGTTAATGGGGCTGTTCACTGGATCTTCTATCCCAAGACGTACACAGAAACCGACCGTGCCGTTGAAGGTCCGCCAGTGTTGATCGTGGCTTTTGATGTCAGGGAGGAGAGGTTTCGGACCATACCGCCTCCGGGATGCCTGTATCTGGACAATGATTTCGACTTCCTGGCAGAATTTCGAGGGTCCCTGTGTTTGCTTCATTTTGATGTTGCAGGATTGACAATTGAATTGTGGGTGTTGAAGGACTTCTCAACTTCAATTTGGACCAGAGATCACAGTGTTGAGTGTGAGTTCCTTCACAGGGCAGTGGGTTTCGAAGTGATGTATACGATGTACTTGGGGACTGTCAATGATGAAGAAATTCTATTTGTGGTCCATGGGATTCCTTCAGTACGTGAACCATACGATGAGATATTCACTCTCTCCTACCATCCCCACCTCAAGCTGTTCCGACCCGTGAAGCCTAAGGTTGCTGAGGATCTGCAGAATCCTGTATTCAGTCTGTACATTGAGAGCCTCGCTTGCTTAAGGACAATTGGGGTTGAAAGAGATGCAGGTGAAGCTTGCTCTTGATTTAATGGTTTTTACTTGTGCATTGTTTTCCTTCGTTTGATGTTAGCATGAATGACTGTAATGTATCCTGATTCAGTCGTGAATTAGGTCTCATATCGAATTATGGTTTGTAGAGCGTGTGGAGATACTCTGTGTACAGACCATATTCGTGATAGGATTTCATTGCTCAGCCAGTCACTCAATAGTGAATGAGTGACAGGCCCTTATGGAAAAAAGTGGAAACAGGAAGAATTTTGCTGTGGTAAACCCCACAATTGTAATTGGGTGTCTACCGATTGTTTCATAGAAACTGAGATGGTAAGGTTTAGCTTAGATCAGAAATGAGTGACAATTGTCCATCTTGATGGTATATATGCAGGTATATAGTTCCTATAAAATGCTAGGAAACAAACAATAGATCTTACTGTTACAAATGTTACTTCTGTTTACAGACTTAAAGCAGATATTCATACGCCTGCGTTTGTTTGTTGGTCATTGGGTGTTTTCAGTAGATCCTACTATTATAATTCTGCCGTTTGTTTGTAGACTTAAATCAGATATCTATATGTCTGCTTTTGTTTAACCATCGGGTGTTTTCTTTTGGAAAGCCATAATTTTATTGTTAACATTTTATTCAATACTTAACACCATAATGATGATTGTATAAGAAGTGCAGTTTAGCCGCTTGTGGTATTAGATATATTCATCACCTCGGTATTCTCATACCATTTTGCATTTTAACATATAGGAGAGTTAGGATTGTTAGTTAATGATATGATTATGTGCAAGCTTCTTACTTTCCATTTGTTTCCCTGTTGTTACCTTGATTTCTCTGCTATTTTCTTTGACAGATAATGATGTTGGTGGTGATGATGATGATAATGATAATGGTTTTGATGATCCCAGTACTGGTGAAGTTGAAGAATGAACCCAAAGTTGAATTTGGCATTAGTGGTGATGATAATTTTTTTGGTGGGGGTAACCATGATTATTACTATGATGATTAGTGTGGCAGTGGTGGAAGTTATTTCATCCATCAGTCAGGATCATGATGCTAGCAACGTTGATGGCGATGACTTTACCACTTATGGAACCGACCCACATTGATTTCCTAAATATTTGTTGTCGAACACACTGTTAACCCAACATCATCAGTGATAAGGCTTTGATGTTAATATTTGTATTAGAGTGTTTATTGTACTTGTAGATCTTTTCTTGTAGATATTAGTGAAAACCTAATGTCAATTATGATATTGTTTCTTTGATAAATTGACACTGGAATGTTTGGATAATCGCAGTGTATTGTACATTTATTGTTATTCCTGTTACTTTGGCGTGGTCTCTGTATGCTGAACCTAAGTGGGAATATCTATGTATAGTGTATTCAATGTTATCGTTGTTATTTTGGTGTTGGTCAGTGGAGTTGGTCTATGTATACTGAAACCTAAGTGGGACTTTGAGCTTTTTGCCTTTGTGTCTAGAGCGAGGACCCACACTGTCTTTCATGTGTAACTATGAAGAAGGATTCATGTTCACTGAAAATCGTTTTCGGTGTGAATTTCCTTCGTCTCCATCGGAAATACCTTAGACGCCTCCATCGTCAGCAGCCGCTGCTTCAACCGACACTTAATCTCCATCACTCTGTAAAAAACCAGTCTCCGGTGGATTCTTGGGTGGTGCGGGTATGGCGGATTTTGCCGCAACTGAAAGAACCACTATTTGGCGGCGGAGAATGGCCTGAGTTTTTTTTATGGAAACTCGAACCTCGAAACCTCACAAATACCTAAGTCATCACGCATTAAAGATTTATCAAATTCGCATAAAATAAGTGCAAGGGAACTTTCTTATAATCTCGAACCGACAAACATTACAAATACTTGAGTTACCTCACATAAAAAAATATAATAACGATGCATAAAAAATTTGCAATTCTTTTTTAATTCGAACCGACAAATCTCACAAATACTTAAGTTACCTCACATAAAAAATATAATAACGTCTCATAAAAAATTTGCATTTTTTTTAACTCAAACCGACAAACCTTGCCAATACTTGAGTTACCTCATATAAAAAATGTAATAACAATCTATGATTTTTTTTTAACCCAAACCGACAAACCTCACAAATACTTGAGTTGCCTCGAATAAAAAATGTAATAACGTCGCATAAAAAATGTATGCTTTTTTTTAACTCGAACTGACAAACCTCGCAAACACTTGAGTTACCTTGTATAAATAGTTTATGAAATTTCTATAAAATAAGTGTGAGAACTTTTTTTTAAACTCGCGAACCTCCAAACATTGCAAATACATGAGTTACTTCGCATAATTTTTTTCTAAATTGGCATAAAAATTTATGATTTTTTTTAAACTTGAACCGACAAATTGTGCAAATAACTGAGTTACTTCGCATAAAAAATTTATGAAATTTCTTTCAATCTTGAACCTTCAAACTGTGAAAATACCTGAGTTACTTTATATAAAAAAACCAGAAATGCACGTAAAAAAATTGCATTTTTTTTTTAAAGTCAAACCTCTAAACCTCACAAATAGTTGAGTTACCTCGCATAAAAAAGTTTATTAAATTCACATAAAATATGTGTGAGTGAACTTTTTTTTAAACTCAAACCTCCAAACATCGTAAATACCGGACTTACTTTGGGTAAAAAATATAGGCATTTCACATAAGAAATATGTAAATTATCTTTTAAACTCGAACTGAGTCTTGGGCTCCTCTGTGTTATATAAATAAAAGCGGTCAAGACATTGCATATTTTTGAGCTCGCATTCTAGCATTTTCTTTATGGTCTTCAAAATAATTCGACAACTATTTTTGGAGTTTCAATGACCTTTTTTGTAACGCCCCAAATTTATATCAAGAAATTTCAGGATTTTTTTTTTAAAACCAGTGAAAGGGCAATACAAGCCATATGCAAACTCGAATAAAATTGGGCGGGTTACAATCAAACTACAACATACACACATGATTGAAATAGATTTCTCAACCAACCATTTATTAATTTAAAATGTTCAATCATAATAAAATCAAAGTCTTAACATATTATTAAAATGTAAAGCCTCAAATTTATATCAAGAAATTTCAGGGATTTTTTTTTTTAAAACCAGTGAAAGGGCAATACAAGCTATATGCAAACCCGAATAAACTTGGGCGGGTTACAATCAAATTACAACATACACACATGATTGAAATAGATTTCTCAATCAACCATTTATTAATTTAAAACATTCAATCATAATAAAATCAAAGTCTTGACATATTATTAAAATGTATAAAATGCCTAAGAGCCAAAACATAAGCCAAGTTTTCGGGAAGAAAGCAATGACATCTATCCTGACACCACCACAAGCATACCATATTATCAGGTTACTCATTAACTAAAAAATGGTAAAAGTAGGGAGTCAAACCGTGCCCTAATAGGTAACACTCTATCATACAAACAAGAAAATTAATTTCAAGAACATACAACATGCAATTTATATATCAATCACGCACATATCACAGATCTAGATCACCTATACACATTTATGCATACAGGTAAATAAACAACATTAACTTACTCTTTAACACAATACCTGCATTCAAACTTGTTAGTAATCAAGATCATGCACTATTAATATAATCATTTCATACATCTAAACATGTGAACCAGGTGAACCTCATCTCTAATGCATTGTTTCTCGTTTTTGGCTCTGTAAGGATACACTCTCAGGGACACAACTTCGATTTAACCCATTCGATGAAGGGTTTGTTATGCCATATATTTTTATTAACCCCATGAACTTAGAAAGATCTACAAATACCCACTGAATCGACCAACAGTCGAGAGACACTCTAGTGGTCTAGAAAATCGATTCCTACTCTGCAGAGTCATGAAGCTACCTATCTAGGCCTTATCAGGTAGTCCTAGTTTCCTACGTTGATGATGGAAAATCGAAGATATGCCTTACTCTCCAAATTAGTCATTTCTTTCCTCGATCGTGTATACTGTCTACCCTCTCTAAGGTAGACAATTGGTTTGAACGGGTCTTTAGTGTTGATTAATTAAACTCACAAGTCAACTCAAGTGCCTCAGCACCAAGGGCCTTCAACCCGAGCCTCCCTTAAAATGCTTCCACAATAACACAAGAAAAACATAAACCATTCAAACCAAGCCCTTAGTAACATATCTTTGTTCTGAGATACCCTCAATCTAGACTCGTGGTAACAAATTTTCCTCGAGAGTAACCTTGAGGTTAAAGAGTGTATATGCATGTATTACAATTATTCATTACAGGGTGTACACAAACACCACAATGGTTTCACCAAACTCAGGCTCATTCTTAAGTCATGTGCATGTAGGGTCCCTCATGACCCATGTCCCATTCCACATGCTTTACATACATTTTTCAGCACAATGCATGATGTTCATGCCTATGCGTAAACCATTTATTCATTCATGCAATTTATCATCATACATGGCTTATCTCATCATGATTCATCATATCAACTAACATGACATTCAAAATAATTATCATGTTGTTACATCTTAATTCTACACATTTCATACATTGTACACAGATTCATACATTGACTATGTGTAAGTAAGCATGATAGGCATTGAATCACATAAGATCATGAAACATACTTAAAATATTAATTAATAGAAATCACCCTATTGTTACAGGTTTTGCCATGACTCATACAAAGTTCTGATAGTCAATCAAAATTTTTGAGTAACACCTGCATGTGTCCCCCAATATTTTAAATTTACAGGTCTGGAAAACCTCTTATACTTATACAGTAGAAATTTCTGAACTGAAACTATTTTTTCTGTCAATAGACATAGGTGTAGAATTCTATTCCTTAAAGAAATAGTAATTCAATATTCTATCCGAAGGTCTATACTTTTTTTAATGATAGCCTTATCAGTTACCTTTTAACTGAATTCATTCTTGTTGTAAAACTCCTTGCCAATATTTTAAATTTATTTTGGACCGAATCCTTGTCAAGGAATTTCACAGATCTTGATTTTCTGTAAGTGAAAGAATTTCACCGACTTGGATGAAGTTCTAATACTCAATGGCAAGTATTATAATTTTTTCTTTATTTTTCATGGATTCCACATATTGTCTTACAACACATATCCAAAAATCCGTAGAAAAATCTAAAAAATAGATTTACTGAATTTTTCGTGACATCTACCAGATCTGGCTCTGTACACAGGCCAGATTTCTTGATTCTTGTTACAGAAACAATAACCCTCAAATGATGGACCTTCTGACCAAACCCTATTTACTAGGACTTTGTGTATATGTATGCACAACCTCCGTAAAAGTATTTTGATAGAATCTAATTCATTTGAGCGTTACAATTTTCCTACTGACGTTGTTCAGTTAGGAAAATACAAACAACATATATCTAATTTTCTAAATTAAAGCATAAACATGAAAACACTTATGCAAATAACTCTAACATGAATTTTTAAGCATTGTACACACATATTCAAACACTCATGATGTTGCAACATAGATTAGAAATCAACACAAGCATTAGAACATAATCAAATTTATGTTTTTAACTTTTTACAAAGATATAAAACACATATTTTTTTTATAAACCCACATGGAATTTAATTAGAATATTTTTTTTTAGATTTATTAACCCATCATTCACATCAATTTCAACATCTTAATTCATCCGAACTGATTTGCATCTAACCTATAAAACTACATGAATTTTTCCAAAACCAATTTTGGTAAAACCCCGAATCGAATCTCGTTTTCAAAGAGATAGATATTTTTGAAACATAAAAGCATAAGGTATGTCATATACAAACATTTAAAACCTATCTAATAGAAGATCTATGGTTGATCCACCATGGATTTTGATTTTTATTCTCTATGTACTAGAAATTCATTTATGAGCCTATATGATAGAGATACATACCTCGAACGCGAGTTCCAACAGATTAGACGTCTCCTCTACTTGATGAAACCATCATAAATAGCTTTAATGGCTGCTGGAATTTCCAAGGCTTGAAGAAGAAGAGAGTAGAAGAGAGAAAAAGAGAAAGAGAGAAATTTTCAAAGGAGTGGAGCACTCCTCTTGGTATCTCTTTATAGCCAAGGGAGGGCTAAATAAGGCAAGACTAAGGTTTGCCTTAGCTGGCCAAAATGCTAAAGAAAGAGGGTGGGTCATCCCCTCCCCCACCCCCTCCTTGCCTTTTTCTGTAAAACCCATAATTTTTCGATATTTTTCAAGAAATAACAATAAATTAAGGTTAAAATATTATTTAAAATTAAGCTCTAAATTTAATTATAATTCAAGTATTAACGAAGATTCAGAATACATTTCAAGTTGAGAAATTATTTTGAATCAGGGGTTTTATTTTTAATCAGATTTAATCTAGATTTAAATTAAACTTAACCGAATCTTAATTTGAGCTTTCAGGATTCAAACTAAGTATATATTTTAATTTGAAATGTTATTGAATTTTGATTTCAATTTCTAAAGTTTTATCAATCTGAATTCTAATTCAAAAATTTGAATTCGGATCAGATTTGGATTTGAATTCAGATTTAATAAATATGTCTCAAACATTATAATTAGATTTGAGACTTAATCGAATGTTAATTCAAGTTTGAAACCTAGTGTACGAAACCAAAATGAAATCAGATAGTCAATACTACAACATGTCTTTCCAACTCGGGTAAGAGTCATTCTTGAAGTGTATTATTGAGAAAATGATATTTTTAGAAGAAAATTTTCATAGTGATAATGCTATAAGGTTTAGAAAAAATTATTAATATGTGAAAGGAACCCCTACACGCTCTTGGGTCTCATCGACCCCATTGAGTTTCAAAATTTTTAGAAATTATTTATGAAGAATTCGAATTAACCCTTAAGAAATATAAATAATTTAAATAAATAGACATTTACATTTGAATTTGAATTTAATTGAAATTCAAAGTTAATTTAGGCTTAAATGACATTTAGAATTTAAGTATAATTTAAGGTGAAATTGGAATTTTGAATCATATTTTTCGATAAAATTTAGATTTTAACCCTAGAGGAATTAATTAAAATGAATAATTTACATGCTTAAAACTTTGAAAATAAACTAATAAAATTTGGTTTAGGTGTAAATTTACTTAAATTACATACATTAAAATTTATGTGAATTTTAAACAAATTTACAAGGCATTTTAATTTAAATTAGAATAAATTTGACTAAAATTCCATAGAATGGATTTCAAAAATTAACTAAAATTTTTAAAATGGTAGGAGTCCATAGGTGGGCCCTCCCATCCTATGTGGCACCTACTTAAAGTTGTAAATTGGAAAACTAAAAAACAAAAACAAACTTGAAAATTGGGTTAAATTGAAAAGTTTCTAAAAAACAAAGAAAAGGTTAGAAAAGTCAACACTTTCCAAAATGTTAATAGAAGAGGGGGGGGGTTGATTTTGGAAGAACCTAGAAGGTTCAGTAAGGGCTGGACCTCCCTTGAGGTATTAGGAAGGTAAGAAAAAAAAAGAGCCTGGACTTATGAAGATATGTCAGGATTGGATCCCAAGCTGGTTGAGCATCGCCTCAAGTTAAAACCAGACTCCAGGCCAATTAAGCAGAAGCTAAGAAAATTGGATCCTCGAGTTGAGCAGCAAGTTAAGGAAGGACTCAAAGATTTACTAAAGGCAGGGTTCATCCGTACCATTGATTATTCAGACTGGTTGGCAAACATTGTGGCAGTTCCTAAAAAGAATGGCAAAGTCCGAATTTATGTTGATTTCAGATATCTCAATAAGGCCACCCCAAAGGATGATTATCCGCTTCCCAATATTGATCTTCTGATCGATAGCACGGCGGGAAATGCCATGTTTTCCTTTATGGATGGATATTTGGGATACAATCAAATCAAGTTGGTTGCTCGTGATTAGTCAAAAACTTCCTTTACCATACCATGGGGAACCTTTTGCTATACAATCATGTCATTCGGGCTCAAGAATGTTGGGGCAACCTATCAGAGAGCAACAAAACAACAACAACAACTACGCCTTCATCCCAAAACAATTTGGGTCAGCGATATGAACCAAAAAAGAAATTCATTTTGGGTCTTCCACATGAATCCTTTTCCTCCAATCATTTCTATCCAATGCCATCTCCTCGGTGAGGTTCAAAGCATTCATATCGTTTCCTATCATCTCCATCCAAGTCTTCCTAGGCCTACCCTGACTTCTTTTAACTAATATATTTTCCCATTTCTCCAACCTTCTAACTGGAGCATCATTAGGCCTTCGCCGAATATGTCCAAACCACCGTAAACGATTCTCTTGCATCTTATTCTCAATGGGTGCAACACCTACCTTCTTACGTATCTCCTCGTTCCGAATATTATCTTTTATTGTATTTCCAGACATCCATCTAAGCATCCGCATCTCAGCTACACTCATTTTTTGAATATGATGTCTCTTGGCAACCCAACATTCCGTACCATATAGTAAAGCGGGTCTAATAGTCGTCCTATAAAACTTTCCCTTCAACCGCAATGGCATTCTATGATCGCACAGCACTCCAGTTGCACTTTTCCATTTCATCCACCCAACCTTTATCCTATGATTTACATCTCCATCAATTTCTTCATACTTTTGAATGATGGATCCCAAATATTTGAAATAATCATTCACCGGTATTTCTTGCTCACCAAGCTTCACTACACTCCTATCACTACTTCGTTGCTTACTAAACCAACATTCCATATATTCAGTCTTACTCTTACTCAACTTAAAACCTCTAGCTTCCAATGTCTGTCTCCATAATTCTAACTTAGCATTAACCCCAGCTCTAGACTCATCAATCAAAACAATGACCATTATTTTTCATGATCAAATACATAAAAACATGGATGCCTCTGTGGATGACATCCTGATCAAATCCAAAGGAGTGGATCATCTCGATGCTCTCGGCCAAGTCTTTAAAAGACTTATTCTCTATAAATTAAGGCTCAACACGCAGAAATGTATCTTTGGAGTAGAGTCAGGTAAATTGCTTGGTTTCATGATCAGTAAGAAAGGAATAGAGGTGAATCTGCTAAAGCAAAGACAATTATTGATATGCCGCCTTCAACCAATCTCAAAGAGCTGTGAAGCCTTCAAGGGCGCATTTAGTCTATTCAATAGTTCATCTCCAATTTGGCAATGAGATGTGAACCTTTCAATCACCTGTTAAGAAAATGAGTGAAATTTGAATAAGGATCAGAGTGCCAGCTTTCATTTGAGCGCATCAAGCAGTATCTCCTTAATCCACCCGTTCTGAAACCACCAAAACTTGGAAAACTGCTCCTGTTATATATCTTTGTCAATCAAAATGCTTGCGGTGGATTTCTTGCACAGTATAAAGAAGGCAGTCGAATAGAACATGTCATCTATTATGTGAGCAATACTTTCATTGATTATGAAAAGAAATATTCTCAGATCAAAAAGATATGTCTAGCTTTAGTATGGATGTGTCAGAAGTTGAGGCATTACTTGTTGGCATTAGAGATCAAAATTTTATCGAGGCTCAATCCTCTTAAATATATTCTTGAATAACCTTTTCTCACTGGACGGATTGCGAAATGGAAAGTTCTCCTGATGCAGTATGACTTATAATATGTTTCTCAGAAGTCAATAAAAGGCCAAGCTATTGCAGATCAGTTGACAAATTTTCCCCTGACAGAAGAGATCAAGGCAGAAGATGAATTTTCTGATGATCGTATCTGCAATGTTAAACAATTCCCAGTTTGGAACTTCTTCTTCAATGGCTCCAAGAATATGTCTGACATAAGGATCAGAATTTTGTTGATTTCTCCCAAAAAGAAAATGATCCCTTATTCTATCAAACCTGGCTTTCAATGTACCCACAATATGGCCGAGTATGAAGCTCTAATATAAGGCCTCAAAATTCTGCAAAACTTCAATGTAAAGAGAGTACATGCCTTTGGAGATTCATTGCTTTTCGTCAGTCAAGTTAACACTGACTGGCAGGTGAAAGATCCAAAATTAATCCCTTATCAGAAGATTGTCTTGGCTCGCGTAGATAGCTTTAAAGAGTTTCAGCTTAATCACATCAGAAGGGAACACAATCAGATAGCCGATGGCTTGGCTAGCCTGGGTTCCATTTTGTCCTTTAAAGACAGTGAATCCTGTCAGTCCTTTGAAGTTGGTAGACTTGATCAACCTGCCTTCATTTTGGCTGAGCAAGTAAACTAGGCCAACTAGAAAGAAAAGCCGTGGTACCAAGATATCAAGAATTTTATCGAAATTGGTGAATTTTTCCCGAAAATGCCAAGAAGAGAGCAACGTGCAATTCAGCGCATGTCCACCCACTATTTCGTTCTGGCTAGTATCCTGTATTGTCGTGGGTTCAGTGCTGAATATGCCATATGCCTAGACAAAGATAAGGCTTCGAAAGTTGTCCAAGAGGTACATGAAGAAATTTGTGGTGGCCATGTCGGTTACCAAACTCTCATCAAGCAGATCATCCGGGCAGGATATTATTGGAAAACCATGCAGCAAGATTGCTATCGATTTATAAAGAAGTGCGTCAAATGCCAAATGCACGCACCTTCCATTCATGCATCAGCCACATATTTGCAATCAGTTGTATATCCTTAGCCATTTTTTATGTGGGCTTTCGATGTCGTAGGCCCAATTACTCCTTCCGCTTTCAATGACCACAAATATTTTCTTATCGCAATAGAATATTTCATCAAATGGGTTGAGACTGTGACTCTGCGTACAATAGAAGGCTGCCATGTGGTTTCCTTTATTCACAAGAATATTTTTTGTCGTTTTGGCATACCACATGACATTGTGTCAGACAATGACAACCACTTCAAGAATGAGAAGATGAAGACCTTCTGTTCAAAATTCAAAATTTGAAATCATTTCCCAGCTCCCTACTATCCTTAAGGGAACTGTAAGGCAGAGGCCACTGACAAAATCCTGATTCATATTTTGGAAAGAACTGTGGAAATAAGTCGTGATTGGCATGAGAAAATTCATGATGCACTTTGGGCATACCAAACTACTATTTGGACTCCGACCAATGCCACTCTTTCAGAGGTCGTTTATGGGACTGAGGTGGTTTTGCCTCTCCACATTCAAAAGTCAGCTCTCAAATTTGCTTCACTTATAGAATTACCGCTTGGTCAGTATCAACAGCAGAGATTGGTACAACTTGACCTAGTGGATGAAAGGAGACTCAAGGCAACAAAATATGCTCAAGCTTATCGTCAAAGGATAACTCAACATTATGCCAAGTCCGTCATCAAGTGAAGATTCCGAGTCATTGACCTGATACTCAGATCAACAACTCATCTTAAGTATCACCTGCATGGCAAATGGTCATCCAATTGGGAAAGTTCCTATCTGGTCAAAGAAGCATTACCATGCAATGCGTATCGTCTGATCAACGCAGATGGGGTGAAATTGCCAGATCCTGTCAATGCTCTACATTTGAAGAAGTTTTATACTTAAAATGCCCATTCTAGCCTTTATATTCTTCAAAGAGCCTTTTCAATAACAATGATCTTCTGTTATCCTAACATTCTTCTCCATAATACTGGGGCATCTTTATTTTTATATATACATTTATCTTACTTCAAAATTTTCATATGCAGGCAAAATCAAATCAATTCTTCTATCAATTATCTCAAAATTCTTTTCAATACCCATTCAGGATAAGGGGATGATCCTGAAAGCGGACCACGTACAATTAACTATGATGGTCTATTGAATTCAAAATCTTCATAAAAACTCTTTTCCAAATTTGGTTTGCAAGTGGAATCCTTCGCAGAACCCAGTCCTCAAACTGGTTCATCTTAAAAAAAAATGATCTTAGATCAAACCATTGTCATAACCCAGACCTCGAACTGGTTCATTTTCAAAATTTTCGATCCTAAATCGAATCATTGTCAGAACCCAGTCCTCGAACTGGTTCATTTTGAAAGTTTTTGATCCTAGATCGAATCATTGTCAGAACCCAGTCCTCAAACTGGTTTATTTTCAAAGTTTTCGATCCTAGATCGAATCATTGTCAAAACCCAGTCCTCGAATTGGTCATTTTTGAAATTTTTGATCCTAGATCGAACCATTGTCAGAATCTAGTCCTCGAACTGGTTCATTTTTAAAGTTTTTGATCCTAGATCGAATCATTGTCAGAACCCAGTTCTCGAACTGGTCATTTTTCAAAAAAATTTGATCTTAGATCGAACCGTTATCATAACCCAGTCCTTGAACTGGTCATTTTTGAAATTTTCGATCCTAGATTGAACCATTGTCAGAACCTAGTCCTCAAACTGGTTCATTTTCAAAAATTTTGATCCTAGATTGAATCATTGTCGGAACCCAGTCCTTGAACTGGTCATTTTTAAAAAAAAAATCGATCTTAGATTAAACCATTGTCATAACTCAATCCTCAAACTGGTTCATTTTTGAAGTTTTCGATCCTAGATCGAATCATTGTCGAAACTCAGTCCTCGAGCTAGTCATCTTCAAAATTTTTTGATCTTAGATCGAACCATTTTCATAACATAGTCCTCGAACTGGTCCATTTTCGAAGTTTTTGATCCTAGATCGAATCATTGTCAGAACCCACTCCTCGAACTGGTTCATTTTAAAAAAATTTGATCCTAGATTGAATCATTGTCGGAACCTAGTCCTCGAGCTGGTCATCTTCAAAAATTTTGATCTTAGATAGAACCATTTTCATAACACAGTCCTTGAACTGGTTCATTTTCGAAATGTTCGATCCTAGATCGAACCATTGTTAGAGCCCAGTCTTCGAACTGGCCATGTTCAAAATTCTCAATCTTAGATCAAACCATTTTTGAAATAAAGTCCTCGCACTGGTTATTTCTCAAAATTTTCAAATCAAAGATCAAGTTGAATCGTTTGCAAAACCCAGTCCTCGCACTGGTTATTTCTCAAAATTTTCAATCTTAGACCAAGTCTATTTCTCGAGGACAGTCCTCGTACTGATCTCTTTTTCTTTAAAATTGTTGGTCTTAAAGTGAATCCTTTTCTTGGATGAATTTCTCTTTTAAATTTGCAGTTCTTGGGTTGGATTCCCTTTTGAATCAAATTCTTCCTCAAAAACATGATCTCTAAGTCGAACTCCATTTGAACTCGGTCTTTCATTAAGATCCTAGTTCAATCAATCATTTTCAAATCTTCAAGTCAACCAATGCTTGCGGTCAAACCTTCGGGGTACGATCCTGTCAAATACCAATCTTCTTAAATCCAACTTTTAAATTGTTTTGTCCTCTTCGAAAGCTCCGAGTTCTAATTCGGGCTTCTTAAAAAGTTTCGAATTTCAAGTCATTAAAATCAAAGGTTCCAGTTCTCACTGGTCATTAAATCAAAGGTCCCAGCTTTTTCGTTGGTCGTTAAATGAAAAGGTCCCAGTTTCTCACTGGTCAGCAAGTCAAAAGGTCTCAGTTTTCACTAGGCGTTAAATCAAAGGTTCCAGTTTTCACTGGTTGCTAAATCAAAGGTTTCATCTCTTTCGCTGGTCATTAAATCAAAGGTTTCAGTTTTCACTGGTCATTAAATCAAAGGTTCCAGCTCTTTCGATGGTCATTAAATCAAAGGTTCCAGTTTTCACTGGTCATTAAATCAGAGGTCCCAACTTTTTCGCTGGTCGTTAAATCAAAATGTTCTA
Source organism: Nuphar pumila (assembly GCF_984573655.1). NCBI lineage: Eukaryota > Viridiplantae > Streptophyta > Magnoliopsida > Nymphaeales > Nymphaeaceae > Nuphar > Nuphar pumila. Next base: position 51,644,416 of record NC_143254.1, on the reverse strand, counting down.
ACTTTCATTGGTCGTTAAAACAAAGGTCCCAGTTTTCACTGGTCTTTAAATCAAAGGTTCTAGTTTTCACTAGTCATTAAATCAAAGGTTTTAGCTCTTTTGCTGGTCATTAAATCAAAGGTTCCAATTTTCACTGGTCATTAAATCAGAGGTCCCAACTCTTTCGTTGGTCGTTAAATCAAAAGGTTCCAGCTTTTGGTGGTCGTTAAAACAAAGGTCCCAGTTTTCACTGGTCAGTAAATCAAAGGTTCCAGCTTTTGCTGGTCAGTAAATCAAAGGTCCCAGTTTTCATTGGTCAGTAAATCAAAGGTTCCAACTTTCACTGGACATTAAATCAAAGGTTCCAGCTTTCATTGGTCGTTAAATAAAAGGTTTCAGCTTTCACCGCTCGTTAAATCAAAAGGTCCTCATTTTCATTGGTCGTTAAATCAAAGGTTCTAGCTTTCGCTGGTCGTTAAATAAAAGGTTTCAGTTTTCACTGACTGTTAAATCAAAAGGTCCAAGTTTTCATTGGTCGGTAAATCAAAGGTTCCAGTTTTCACTGTTCGGTAAATAAAAGGTTTCAGTTTTTCACTGGTCGGCAAGTCAAAAGTTCTAGCTCTCGCTGGTCAGTCTTTTCAAAGGTTCCAATTTTTCACTGGTCGGTAAATCAAAGTTTCCAGCTTTCGCTGGTTGTTAAATAAAAGGTTCCAGTTCTTCACTGGTCGGCAAGTCAAAAGTTTTAGCTCTTGCTGGTCAATCTTTTCAAAGGTTCCAGTTTTTCACTGGTCGGTAAATCAAAGGTTCTAGCTTTCGCTGGTCGTTAAATAAAATATTTCAGTTTCTCACTCGTCAACAAGTCAAAAATTTTCAGCTCTCGCGGGTCAGTCTTTTAAAATCCAGTTTTTCACTAGTTGGGATTCCAAAAATCTAATTTTTATGTTATTCCTTCCAAATTTTCAACCCCAAGGTCCCATCAAGATTGACATTGAGTAATTATTTTATAAAGGATTCTCGAATATTTTGCCAATCTGCTAAAAACATTTGTTGATTCCAATATTTTACTACATAAAAGAATCACCTCAGATTATCTCTAGTATTCTTTCCAAAAAGGTAAAGTTTTTTGCGAAAAAAGATAAAATTCAAATCTTTTCTCTGTTGATCAACCAAAAGGATGTAAGAAATATCCTTGGTATGGTTAGTAAAAGAAATATTCAATGATGTTAAAAATCCAGAAGTGAATTGATATTGATCGTAGTTATGGCGCATGTTTAAAGACGATTTTCTGGCAATCAGGCAGTGGAAATATCCTGAGCTATAAAAAAGAATTCACTCAATCCATATCTCCTCAATCATTTAAGATGCAATTAACTATCTGCAAAAGGGATCTCTCGGTTATCGTCAAGTTAAAGACTGGTGGATGAGTTAGACCTCTGGGGCCAAAGAAGACTCAGATCATATCCAAGTTGAAGGAGTTTGTGACGTGTCCTTTCAGGAAAAGTTCAGATCACCGCCAAGTTGAAGACGAATGCGATAAATCTCCTGACAAACCCTAAAAGATATTTGATTTATGCTATCATCAAGAGATTTTCAATCTAAGAGACAATATCATTAGTATAATTCCTAAGACAAAGAAGGCTCAGAACATCTCCAAGTTGAAGGAATTTGTGACGTACCCTTCCAAAAAGAAAAGTCAGGACATCTCCAAAATGAAGGATGATGTAATAAACTTCTCCCCAAAACCCAAGAAAGCTCAATATCTCAAAAAAAGTGCTAAAAGATCATCATGGGAAAACCCCTAGATATTAAATTGCCAAAATTGCCAGAAGTCATCTTTTCTTATGCAAAATTCTTTTATCAATATCTTTTCATTACTTGCTTTTATGAAATTAAGAATATCTCTTCTCTTTTCATATCAAGGAAATGGATAGCTTCCTTGAAGAAACTCAACAACATTAAAATTTGAAACTGACTCTTGAATCTAGGGAGTTAACCTCATTTGAAGAAAATACTCTAGGTAAAAGAGGGAATATTTTTTGCACACATGCATATTTTCAAGCATTTGAATCGACTACAAGTCCATCTTATTGGAAATTTTTTTTGGCTATCCAAAAATAAAATAAATACTCAATGTTTATTTTGATGTAACCTAGCGTGGTTTACAAAAAGAGTTGCCTCATTTTAATGAGGTATGTCTTTTAGTCCGATCGTGGTTTTTCCCATCCTGGCGAGGAATCCATATTTTTTATATCCATTCAGGTAAGGATTGTACCTGAACCTCATCTCACGAGGTATTTTTCAAAAATGTCCCATCATGTTTTCCTCATTCTGATAAGGAATTCATGTATTCCTTCCCCATTTAGGTAAGGGTTAAACCTGAAATTCATTTTGAGATATCTTCGTCCCATCCAGGTCAAGGGCTAAACCTGAGTCTTTTAAAAAAACTTACTTCGTCTCAGCCATGTGATTTCTTCAGAATCTCTCTTATTCACAAATTTGGGATATCATCTAAAAAGTCCCATCATGATTTCTTCATTTCCTTTTATTCAATTATTTTATTTTCAAGGATTTCGTCTTTCTCCAAGCCCTTCAGGATAAGGTGTTAAACCTGAGAGTCATTTTCACAAAACAATTCTTTCACACCCAATTCAAATTTTTTGACTGAAGCATTATTTTAAAAATTTGGTGTGTTTTCTTTGCTACTAAGCTTGGCTTTCAATCGGCTTAGCAGCAAAGAGGGGTATCTGTAAACACCCCAAATTTTTCAAAAATTTCAAAAATTCCCTTTTGTGCCCCTGACCCCCATCTTCTGAATAATTGGGTCAACTTCTGATCAATTTCCATTCATTTCTCGGATTCACTGGTTGAAGATCCAAAATCCAAATTCAATTTCCATATCTGACCCAATCTTGGATCCAAATCTGATATCTGAATCCAATTCTGAGCCCAGATCTTCTATTTTTCAAAAATTCAAAAAAATCAATTCTTTGTATTTTCTCAGATGTTTTATCTGGATCCAATCTCAATTCAAGATCTAAACTCAATATTTTCTCAAAATCTCGGATCCAGACCCATTTTTGAAACCCAAATTTTTTAAATTTAACCATGTATTTTCACAAAATCTTCTTTTGTAAAAACCTCAATTTAAAGAAAAACAAATATTTTTACAAAAACATTTCAAAAACTTTGTTTGGACCCCACATCCTAAATCCCTCATATTTCTCTCGTATTTTAGGGCTTTTCTTTCATAAACATGAAAGAAAAATTTTGAAAAGTGGCTTGACCCTCTTCTTGAAAATTTTTGTAATTAAACCCTCTTTTTGAGAAAAACTTTGTAAAAGAAAGGAATTCAAAAATTTTCAAAATTGTGAAGGACCCAATTCAAAAATTGTGTAATGGTCTCCACTTATATAAACAACCATTGGGGGGAAGGCTTGGGCATCCATTCTTCGCATTCCCCATCGCCTCTCGATCCCTCCCTTCTCTCCTTTTCCCCTGTTCCTTTTTCCTTCTTCAATTCCACTCTCTTCTTACTCCCTCTTCTTCTTCTTCCCTTTTGATCAACTGAAGGAGCTTCAGTCCCCACAACAGTAGCCAAAGGTAAGCAGCTTATTCTCTTCTCTTTTCTTCTATATCCTTTTCTTTTCTATTTCCTTGTTGCATTTTCTTTGGTTCTTCGTGACTTTTCCTGTTTGGCTCTATTCCCTGAAAGCATGCTTGTATCATCGATCTGCCTTTAGCAACCTCGATGATACATATTGCAATAATATTACTGCCTCTGTTTAGCATTTCTGCAATCGAGGCTACAACGCATGACATAATTTACCTTATGTTTTACTTCATTGTACAGGGTTTTTGTTTCCCTTTTATTCTGCAGATTTTTCATTTCACGATTAGCATTATCAATAATGTCTTATCACATTCTCTACATCAATCATGTTTTAAGCACAATAGTATTTAGAATCTGCCTTTCGTTCATCCTTGTGTCAGCATCATCTATGTATGTTGATTCCCCGTTACCTCATCACATACCATGTTCTTAGGCATATCTGAGCATCTTCATTTTGCTGTTATTCTGCATATTAATCATATGTGTCTCGGTTTTGAATTACATTTTCTGCATTTCATCCATACGTTAACTCATCTGCATTTTATCATCCATATTCATCTAACATTTTCTTGTAATTTGGGGTTAATACGTGACCATCGATTTGGTCGTGGAGTTACTTCTTTCATCCGATTGGTATTTTCACTTGTATCTAAAAAAATTTCTAACCTGCATTTCATCTTTGATTCATCCCACAACATCAGTTGTGCTTTTATGTTTGTTCATTCAAGCATCGCATTTAGCTTTTGTTCTGTTTTGAGTCATCACTCTACGCATTCCCTATTTTGCTGGCTCGTACATCCCTCTTTTGAGCTCACGACAACTCATTACGTCGATTTGATTATATCTCTCCATGGGTATTTCTTGTTAATATTCTACAAATTCCATTTACTGTATTTGTTCTTTCATTTTGTTTGATATTATTTTTTGTTGCACCAATGTTGTTATTAAGGCTGACTGGATCGTTGTATCATTGCACCTATTATGGGTTTGGACCTGGACCCGAAGTCCATGTATTTATTCTATTGTTTGTATTGGGTCTGGATCTAATGTAACATAATGCAATATCTAGACTCAATCTAATTTTAATATAAGTATAACATATAGGGCACGATCCTGCTATTGAGGATCGCACCACTGATTGTCGCAGCCTCCCTCTCTCTCACAGGCGTCTTCACCCTTCTTTGCACCAAACCAACGACGCAAGGCACATTCTTATATGGTATCAGAGTGGGATCGCATCTGATTTCGGTTCAAGGCCGTGAATCCGATTCCAAAAAATAACTCGAGAGATTCATCTTTTGTTCCAGGTTAGTAAAACCACACAAAATTTTTTCTGATTCTTTATTCAATCTTTGGGTTTTCAGATCTGTGTTTGTCCCAGATCTGATTTTGTTCTAGATCTGTTCTCGTCCCAAATCTGAGTTCGTCTCTTCCTATTAAAACAATTTTTTTTTATTCTTACATTTTTTTTAGATCTGCCTCTCTTCTCATCGATTCTTTATTTCCATTCCATCTTCTATTGTTCCAAACCTGATTTCGTTCCAGCTCTGATTTTGTTCCAGATCTGAGTTCGTGTCTTTCTATTGCAAAAAAAAAAATATTATTTTTCCCCTTCATCGCTGCTTCTGGATCTGATTGGTGCATCTACCTTGCATTAACATCAGTTCTGACTCTTCACGTCAGAACTCTCATCTTCCAACATCTATCGGCTTTCAAATTTGTATACCCAATTTTGTCAACCTGACGTTGCATTTTGAAGTCTGCGATAATCTGTGGAGCTTCTGACCAGTACTAATTGTGCAGTCCACTAAAGGTATTCGAGAAGCAGTGACCCGTTCCTAAAAAAAAAAAGGGTCGTGAACACTGATTGTTTCTCTAACTTGTGGGACTGTCTTGTTGATATATTTCCCGTCCTTCAATTCCATTTATTCTTATTCCCTTCATGGATTCTCCTTCCCTTCCATCTAGCTTCCTTGGTCAACTTATTTCTGAGAAACTCACCCACTCAAATTACTTAACTTGGAAGAGGCAAATATTTCCTTTTATTAGGAGTTTGGATCTCTCTGGATATCTTGATGGATCTGTCCCTACACCACCAGAGTTTGATTTGCAAGAGGAGAGAGATGATAAAGGGGAGGTTTCCAACAAATCTGTTCGTAATTCAGAATTCACAGTATGGAGGAGAAAGGATTAGGCGGTTGTGGCATATATTACTTCTACTCTTTCCCAAGAGGTATTAGTGGGCATTCCCGATGAATGCTTCGCTATGGAGCTATGACAGAGGTTGGCGCAAACCTATTCATAGATTTCAGAAGCCAGAATCCTACATTTGAAGAAAGAATTTCAACTCTTAAAGAAGGAAAACTTGTCAGTCACAGACTACATGAATAAAGTCAAGACCATCACTGATCAACTCGCCATGGTGGGCTGTGAAATTCCTGACAAAGAGAAAGTTCAACAGGCATTAAATGGTCTTGGATTTGATTATCACATGCTGGTCACATCCCTCTTATGTCTTCCTTCTTTACCAAGTTTTGAGGATCTTCGCGCGAAGCTATTACAATATGAAGTTACTATTCGAGGAGAAGAGATGCACTCCAGTCACCATGATGTATTGATTACAGGGATGATGTCAGGACAAGGACGTGGAGGCTTTCGAGGTGGACGTGGACTGGGAAAGAATAGTCAAGGAGGACGAGGATTGTTGCCCATGCCCAACGTGTCACCTAATTCTTTCCCAGGGAATCAGAGCTCTAAAAACATACCGACATGTTTTCAATGCAACAAAAGGGGGCACATCAAAGCTAATTGTTGGTTCAATCCACAGAACAAGGGAAAATTCAATGGTGCAGGATCCTCTCACAGAGGAAGAATAGGAGAAGACTCGAAGGATGATGAAAAGGATAATGTTAAGAATCTTCTGATATCTGCCCTTTCAAGTTTAAGCTTCAAGCAGAATGAGCAAGGAACCTGGTACATTGATTCTGGGGTTGCAGCGCATGTGACAGGTGATGTCGGTAAGATTTTAAAACCTGTTCCTTATCGCGGAAAATTTTATATTAAAACTGGAGATGGTACTCTTCACTCTATATCTCACACTGGAGATGTTAACCTTCCTCTCCCTAATTCTTCTCTAAATTTGTCCAATGTCTATCATTCTCCAAGTATTGTCAAGAATATTGTCTCTGTCTCTAAACTTGTTGATGATACTAATTCTTCTGTTAAATTCACTCCTTCTTTTGTATGTGTCAAGGATCTTCTCACGAAGAAGACACTCGTTGAAGGAGAACGACAAGGAAACATGTATATCCTCAAGGAACTTTTTTCTTCTTCTGTTCGTAGTGCTTCATCAAATTCATCCATCGTTCACCCAGTTCAGTCAGTGTCGTCTAAAGATTGCTTTAGTTTATCTCAGTGTAATAAGCCAGAGATTTGGCATCGTCGTTTGGGTCATTGTAATGGTTCCTTCATTAAGAAACTAGTGTCAAGTGGACTTGTTCCAGAGTCTAGTCTGAGTGTTGAGTCTGATACTTCACTTTGTTCCAGTTGCCAAATATGCAAGAGTCATGTTCTTCGTTTTAATTCAATGAATCAAAGAGCTTCAGTACCTTTTGAAATTGTGTATTCTGATGTTTGGGGTCCTGCCCCACTATCTTCTTTATTCGGAAGTCACTATTATGTAACTTTTATTGATAGCTACTCCAGATATACTTGGATTTATTTTATGAAACATAAATCTGAAGTGTTCAAACTCTTTCGTTCATTTTTCGCTTCGATCTGTAATCAATTCTCGTCTAAAATTCAGCATTTTCAATGTGATGGAGGAGGTGAGTATCTATCAAAGGAATTTACTGAATTTCTTCAAGTCGTATATCTTGCCCACATACACCACAACAAAATGGTGTGGCGGAAAGAAAACATCGACACATTGTAGAAAGTGCCTTGAGTATGTTGCATGACACTCACGTTCCCGTGAGTTTGTGGACTGAGGCCTTCCACTCAGCTGTGTATATCATAAATTGTCTACCCATGACATTGCTAAAGAACCAATCCCCTTATTTTGCTCTTTTTGGGACTCAACCCGATTATAATGAGTTGCGAGTGTTTGGCTGTATATGTTACGTTCATATTGATAGCTCTCAACGAAATAAGTTTCAGGACAAGGCATGTGTGTGCAAGTTTGTGGGATATGCTGACCAATACAAAGGGTATCGATGCTATGACCCCATCGCTCATCGCATCAGAGTCTCACAAAATGTTGTGTTTGATGAAACCATTGTTCAACAACCAGGAAGTGTAGATGGACACAACGAGGCCGTTGAGTGGTACCAGCCGTGGCTTGCCACTGAGTTGCTTAACCAGATAGAGACATATGATGCTTCCTCATGTCACATGCCACCTGTTGAACTGAGTGAGACCGGTATTGAACCTCAGACCACGCCACCTGTTGAACTGAGTGAGACTGGTATTGAACCTCAGATGGAAGAATTGAGAAATGCGCAGGTTCCTAGCATATCTACTTCAGATGCCGCAAAATTTCAAGGAATCGTCTATGTACAATGAAACAAGAATAATGATCAGCCAATTGATGTGTAGCCTAGACGAACTGGAAGAATTCACCATCCTATTGAGAAATGGGTTAGTTATAACAACTTATGTACAGATCTGCATTATTTGTTTCTCAGATTGAAAAGCAAGATGAACTTGTCAGCTTCTCGGATGCATACATGTCAACCAAGTGGATTGAAGCCATGAATGAGGAGATGAAAGCCTTATATGAATGTGGATCTTGGGAGATTGTCCCTAGACCCTCAAACAAAAATGTTGTAGGTTCTAAATGGGTCTATAAGATCAAGTACAAACCTGATGGATCCATTGAACGCTACAAGGCGAGACTTGTAGCCAAAGGCTTTACTCAAGAATATGGGCAAGACTATGATGAGACCTTTAGCCTAGTGGTCAAGATGGGAACAATTCGATTAATTTTATCTTTGTCGGTTCAGTATGGTTGGACTCTCAGTCAGCTTGATGTCAAAAATGCTTTTTTGCATGGCAGTCTGAAAGAAGAAGTGTATATGGAGCAACCTCTTGGTTATGCAGAATGCAGTCCCAACACTCATGTTTGTAAATTACGAAGAGCCATCTATGGGCTAAAGCAGGCCTCTTGTTCTTGGTTCGATAGCTTCTCTGTCGAAGTTCAACAACATGGATTCATTCGATCTTATCTCGATCATTCCTTATTCATTTTTTGAGATCGTCAGATCAGTACTTTACTTCTCATATATGTGGATGATATTATTATCACTGGGAATTCTGATGAACATATAGAAGTTACAAAGACTCTCTTGAGTCGAAAGTTCAAGATAAAAGATTTGGGGGTTCTGCGTTATTTCTTGGGGGTTGAAGTAGACCGCCGAGATAGATATCTTTTGCTAACTCAACACAAATATACCTTGGATTTACTGGATAAGGCAGGTATGAAGGATTGTAAACCTCTGTCCACTCCTAGTGTATTGAATCATAAACTCAGTGCTCTAGATGGGGAGGCATATGGAGATCCCAGACAATATCGCAGCCTCGTGAGTATGATTCAATATCTCACTTTCACTAGACCTGATATTGTGTATGCAGTGAATCAAGTTTCGCAATTCATGCATGATCCACGCACAAAACATATGAATGCTGTCAAGAGAATTTTTCGGTACTTAAAGGGAACACTTGGGGATGGCTTAGTTTATCATCAATCTAAGACCAAAAGAGAGCAACATAGACTAATTGTGTATGCAGATGCTGATTGGGCTGGAGATCCAGATGACAGAAGGTCAGTGTCTGGTTATTGTGTTTTTATTGATGGAAACTTAATAACATGGAGTAGCAAGAAACAGCGTGCAGTTGCACGATCCAGTACAGAGGCTGGGTATATGTCTATGGCAGCAGCTACAACAGAGGTTACATGGCTGAGACATCTTTTGATAGAATTAGGAGAAACCATTCTACCCACTACTCTTTTGTGTGATAATCAGAGTGCCATCCAGATTTCCTTCAATCCCATTCATCACAGCCGTACAAAGCATATAAAGATTGATCAACATTTTATTCGGCAAAAAGTATAAGACAGAGAAGTTGAACCTGCTTATATTCCGACAGCTGATCAGGTGGCAGATTTGTTCACTAAAGGTCTTACCAACATACAATTTTGGTTATTGAAGAGCAAGTTGTCCATGGTACATGACCATGCACAACTTGAGGGAGGATATTAAGGCTGACTGGATCGTTGTATCATTGTACCTATTATGGGTTTGGACCTGGACCCGAAGTCCATGTATTTATTCTATTGTTTGTATTGGGTCTAGATCTAATGTAACATAATGTAATATCCACACCCAATCTAATTTTAATATAAGTATAACATATAGGGCACGATCCTGCTGTTGAGGATCGCACCACTGATTGCCACAACCTCCCTCTCTCTCACAGGCATCTTCACACTTCTTTGTATTGAGAAACTCTGTTTTGATGTCACATAATATGATACACTGTCGTATTTGATTTTATATGATATGATAATATGTCCTCTTGAAAAATGTTATATTATGACTGAATATGTTTTGCCATAAAACTAACGAGTATTTGATGCAAGAATATCTCACCCAAAAAGGATGGAGACTTCCTGTTCAAGTACAACTAGTGCAATCATACTCCTTGAAGAAAAAGCTTGATGAACCATGCATTCCTAAAGTTCAAATGAAGAGATCGGCTACCTCAAGATGAAGACTTTTTTTCTTCTTTAGAGTCATATGTAACAGAACCTTCAGGAACATGCATATTGCATATTACATACTCACTCATAAAAACTATATCATAAAAGTATACGATAGTTTCAAAAAGCTTCTTTTTGAAAACTAATAATTGTACCTTCTTACAACCCTTTATGAAAAAGATATTTTGTCATGTAATAATTGTACCTTACACTATATACAAGACAACATGAAAATAAATGTAGGAAAAAGACAAAACATAAAATCAGCTACATAGAGAAAAACAAATATAATATGTTTTTGAAAAGACTCTAGTTACCTTCTTTAAAGAAATGTCTTTTTTATATAGGAAGAAGACAAAAACATAAAATCGGCTACACAAAGAAAACAAATATAATTTATTTTGATAAAGACTCTAGTTACCTTTTTACAAACCCATAGAATGTCGATTTACTTGAAGTCATCATTCTCTTTGTACAAGCATTAAATACCTCCTGTAAAGAATCCTTGTTAATATCCTTCTCAAGAATGTCGACTCTCTTGTAGTCCTCATTCTCTCTGAAGACTTTGAAAAACACAACATAAAGAAAACACTTGACATGACTATGTACAAATAAATATCTCAAAGCACTCATTGTACTTACACTCATTTAAAGTAAAGAAGTACTTATGTACCTCAAATCATTAATTAGAATAAAGACAAAACTACAACCCAACGTTCAATGTACTATTGTAAGAAATAGACTTTTTACATAAAATATGTATTACCTAAAATATTACAACGACTAAGTGTACCCTATATTTTACTTTTATGGAAAAAGGCATTCTCGAATTTCTCTAAAAGATGTTTATGACATGACATAACATTTCACATTTCAAAAAGGCTACGATTTCAAAATGTAACGACTATGTTTTTAAAGCTATATAAACACACTCAAATAAACTATTCAACAAGGGAAATGGAATAGACGTGTGAGCTTACAACGAGAAAAATTCTATTCATTATTTGAAAAGAGAGCCTTAAAAAAAAAGAGAAAAAGAAAAGAAAGAAAAGAGAAAAAGTCAAGTCCAGCTCTTTGACAAAGAGTATCCTCTGAGTGACAAACAGAACATTCTGAGAATCCTTCATTCGTACATTCATATCATTCTGAAGGTTCTATAGGAAGTATTGTAACTTTCTGTTATGCACTGTATTCCTTCTTTGTTGAAAGAAGTAGACCTCTGTGAAAGAGGGTGTTGCCCTTCTCTGTTGAGAGAAGTAGACCTCTGTGAAAGAGGGTGTTGTCCTTCTCTGTTGAGAGAAGAAGACCTCTGTGGAAGAGGGTGTGCCCCTTCTCTGTTGAGAGAAGAAGACCTCTGAGGAAGAGGGTGTTGTACTATTTATCCGGTGACTCAGATGTTATAGTGGAAAGCTCAAGTGGTTTGCTTGGGGACTGGATGTAGGTCTGGGTATTGACCGAACCAGTATATATTCTGTGTTTTATGTGTTGTGCCTTATTGCCTGATTATTTTATTTCATCGATCTCTATTGTATTTTACTATTCACCCTCCCTCTAGTAGAATTTCACTTTGCACCAAACCAACGACGTAAGGCACATTCTTACAGTTGTACCACAACATTTAGGCATTCACTCCACCATATATTGTTTGGCTCAGCATAGATTAAACTCGCAGAGATTAATTCACTGCGAATTGATCTGCTACTGAAAGAGACTCATCAAGTTGTTATGTTGTGAGGCCGAACTACTGAGCTGAGGTTGAGTGGTTAAGATCGGTTTGTTGTTACCTTGCAATTAGCATTCATATTCATACTTGCATTGTTCATCTTCACACCTACAACACATTTCATCATGTTCATCATATTCGCTTCACCTGACTAGCTGCACTGATTCTTTATTACCCCCTTTATCAGCATTTACTATGAGTTCAATCTTGCTTATGTCTAGGAAATCTCCATGGCATAGTATCGCTTACCTGTATATGAGTCAACATTGCCTCAGGTCCCTTCTTTCTGACTATAGAGAACATTGACACTATATTGCGTTCTGCAGCAAAACCTATGTCGACCATTCACTTGGTAACAATTTTTGAGATTCACGAAGAGTAATATCTACGAAGCTCATGTCCTTTGGAAGTTTGTAAAGTGACTGGCCAGATCAGGAGTTTCATTCATTTGAACACTGATGAAGCTCATGGTAAAACTGCTGAATGTGCTGTTGTTGGGAACCATGAGGCCTCCCAGCTCCCTCCAACAGATCTTTACTCTACAATTGAGGCTGGGGCTGAAATGCTGGTCATGGCCTAAGGTAGATCCTATGGGTTACCTGTTAAAACCACATGGGAAAATAATGTTTATAGCCCTAATCAGCCTCCAGAAAAGCCAATTTCAAAGTTCTAGCAATGACAAGGAAAGAGCTTCCCATTCATGGGGATGGCTCAAATGTTACAAGATGTCTGGACTGTGAAGATGTGGCAGAGGTTTTTGAAATTATCCTCTATGGAAGAGAAGTTGGTCAGGTGTATAATATTGGAACCAAAAAGGAAAAGGAGAGTGCTTGATTTTGCAAAAGATATTTGCAAGCTTTTCTCATTAGACCCAGGTAGAGCTATTCGTCTTGGTGAGAATAGACCATTCAATGGTCAGAGGTACTTTCTGGATGATCAGAAATTTGGGTAAGTTTGAGTGAACTAGGGAAGACATGGTCGTAACCGAGAATTCATTGACTGTTGGAGAGGGCATTGACAAGTAATAAATTGACAAAATCTGTGATACTTTGACAGTATTATCTTGCTTACAAATTTCATGGGTGTATTCCTGTTGCTAGTTGGGTTAAGGTGGGTTTTTTTTTATCATGAAATTGCTTCCAGTAATTCCTGATTTATTTCAAGTTAGCAGTTTCCTTTTCTTTTTCCCTTGTTTAGAGATAGAATTTTACAGAAATCTGCAGCTTAATAAGAAGATGTCGTGAATTAGGGCCATCATTTCCTAAAGGCATTTTCTATCCTATTTCTAGCTACCCTAAAGTGTCCATTTTCCTCAATGATAAAATAGAAATAAAATTGCATATTAATACTCACCTGTGCTTCAGGTTTGATATCAATCATAGCATGTTGTTTGACATACCCACTTGCATATCAACATTGTATATTCCTTGCATTCCTGCACTTCATTACCCCTGATGTATATACACTAGAACAACACCCTGTTCCTATAAGCTGTTGTGTATTCATATCTTCCACTTACACAACATCCCTCACTTTCTTGCACATTGCCTGCACCTATATTGTCACCACCACCTGCACTTTTTCTTTTCACTTCATCACTTCATTGCACCTCTCACTCCACTTCATTGCACAGTGTGCTGCACTCACGTAGTCACCTGCCCACAACATATCCTTTGTCACTCCCTGCAAAACTGCAGCATATGCATCTGCTGAAACACTTCACTGGCAGCACCTACCTATATATCTTGCATTCATATCCAGTAGCATGCCATGGTGGATCATAGGCCATTGAGGACCTGACAAAAGCACTAGAATTTGAGCCAAATTCGTCAGGCATCTTACATGAAAAGGGTATTGTGAATTTCAAGTTCAAAGACAATGCTGCAGCTGAGAATTTATCTTCTTGTGTAACGCTTGATAAGGATAACAAACCTGTATACACGTACCTTGGCTTGGCATTGTCATCTCTTGCTGAGTATGAGAGGGCTAAAGAGGCACATGAGAAGTTCGTGTAGTTGAATCCAAAATTTGGAGGTGGATGACTACACTTGGCACAGTTTTACCAAGAGATTGGGAGACCAGAGAAGGCTTTTTATTCAAATTGACAGCAATACAACACTTTCACAACACTTGTTGCACTTTCACAACACTTGTTGCACCTTCTTCATCTGCTATATCCTCTCATCCCAAGCACCTATAACACAACAGCCCTGTGGGCTGCTGTGACCTGTTGTGCCTTCTTAACACAACACCCCCGTGCCCTGCACCATCACCAGCCGCCCGCTTTGGCCACACTCTGCACCATGCTTCACTCACTGAACCACCACCATCACTTCCTGTAGTGCCATCTCTTCATGCACTA